>NC_087140.1:2098328-2699161 GCF_030705265.1 Helicoverpa armigera | reverse complement strand
TATCCCTTATCAGTTTTACAAAACATGCAAACTTGTTCAAGTTATCTAGCCTCAGGTCATATAACTTGTGTTAATTAAATATCAATTAACTGTAGGTCAAGTGTCAAGGGTTTAGCGATAAGTTGAATCATTAACGAGAGTTCAGTGATAATATCTGGGTGTTAGGTTAAAGGTCTTTGATTAATACCAGTTTATCATGCTGTTTTTTTATATCGCATATTTTTTTATAAAGATATACTCTTTATTATGCACACCAATTTAAAACAACAACAAAAACTAACTTAAATATTTTAAAGTCGGTGACACAATGGGCGGTCTTATCGCTAAAAGCGATCTCTTCAGACACAGACAACCTTTGGATGGATTGAGATAAAAGGAAATAACTGAAAGAAAAATATAGGAGATGAAATAGAAAGTTATTGTACTTTCAGTTGATGTTTGGTTATCAACACAATACTAAAGTGCCTACCTACCTACTAAAGTAACCAAAATTCTCATTCATTGAGCGATCTCTGACAAAAAATAACAACATGGTGATCCAAAAAGATAGCTACCAAGACAATGCAATTTTAATCTCTTCTCAACCACAAACAAAAAATATGAAAATAAAAAGTTGTCCATCAGGAAATGATATACATTTGTATGGCATTATATACTTTCTACTTGCATAGCTATTGAAGAATAATTGAGGTGCTTCAAACTAGATCGCATGTAATAACCAGACAGCACACTGCAAACTTTTAGTCGGCCGATAGTCTGAGCTGGCTTATAAATCAGTATGGAGATGAATGGTACACACATTACATAGATGGATGATGTACATATTACAAAGAACAGAGGGTCAGACCGACTAATTTGATTGGGTTCCCGATCTTGATAATTTTCAGCACAATTTTAGGAGAGTAGCCAAACACTGCAAACTTTTAGTCGGCCGATAGTTTGATCTAGCTGTTAATTGAGTATAGAGATGAACGGTAGAACGCATATGACAACGATCAGGTATCCGGCCGGTATCAGACCGACTGATTTGATTGGATTCACAAATAACTTTGAAATAAACTGTCTGCCAACTATCGGCCGACAATTTAGAGTGCAGTGTACTTGACCTCTTATTGTGCGGTCGTTGGCTTAAAAAAGAGTTTTTTTCAAAAGCCCTGGTTCGTGTTAGAATGTACATTTTTTGTTACAAGATATAACATAATTGTAGTTTTATGAGGGAATTTTGATAAAATATGGAAGAAAGCTTCTGATTATATAGGAAAGATAACGTTTCCTACTGTGGCAGTTTTTATACATAAATGATAGATTCATAACATTACAATATTAAGAAAAAATCTTGTAGGTATTTTAATTTACCTAAGAGCTGTACAAACATTACAATTTCTAAACTAAAACTGATGTTAAACCAAAAAACAACTTTAAAAACAAAACAATAACGAACCCTAACTACATAAAACAGAGCCTAAATCCCTATGAAAACACAGACTAGAATGATTTAAGCACTATCTCATCTACATACTAAAACTACATCAACGTATTGTCACATATGCGTTCAAAGCTCCAACTAATCTGTTGGACTAATATTTACGTTCAACCATTGGATTGAATTTAATTATTGAGCTATACCTAACAATGCGTCAGGGCTGAATTTCGGCAACGGCGGCTGTTCTCGGACAAAAGGAAATCAGCCAGCTGCGCAGGACATATCAGTGCACAAGCATTTACGCAGATACAAGTGCACTCACTATTCCTTCATTCTCATAGCCCGATGGGACGGCAATCCGACACGACCGGAGAGAGATCAAGCGTACGACCGACATTTACGTGCTCTTCGATGCACGGGTGTATCAATCACCATGTTTCAGGCAAAATGTGAAAACTTCCTAAACCCAAAAAGCTATTTCTGCCCGGCCTAGAAATCGACTACAAGACCCCGTGCAAAGCGGTCATTACCTTTTAAAGCCTTTTGAATTATCATATAAAAAAAAAATCAAAATCAAAATCTTTTTATTTCACATAGGCCTTTGTAGGCACCTATGAAACGTCAAATTAGTTACACGGTTCCAAAAAGTTGGTCCCATGGAGAAGAGCCGGCAAAAAACTCCATAGACACTCTTTTTAAAAAGTAATATAGTCACAGTACAAACAGTCTATTACATAACAAAAGTAAGCTCACAAAATTAGCGTAACTAATATTATCAATTAATTGAAATTAAATCATGCTCATACGTCTGATCCGATAAGGACGAAAAGTATGGTGATCCGAGATCTCCAGATACTATTATATGCTTTTATAAAGGCATACAAGAGAAACCATGATAGTCAGCTAATCTATAACACTGCTAAGGATTACATAGTTTCTACATAGTTAGTCCATTTGAGTAAATACATTATGCATAGATAAGGCTTTAAGCCTCAAACTTGTAAGGATTTGGCTAGGCTTAACGTTATAGTTCATGTTATTGTATCGCCTATATTCTGATGTAAGCTTGCCAAGTTACGTCGTTACTGAAAATAGTTTACATGTCTCTAGCTTAAACTTTGCCTCAGATTTGAAAACCAGATATAGCGACACGTGAAAGATCTCGTTTTACAAAAAGTCAAGAAATAAGGAAGAAAGACATAAAACTTGCTTGGCGATTGTGACTTACAAACTTATTAACAAAAGTTTCTGAGATAAGCGCATTCAAACAAACAAATAAGCATTACAGCAAATAAACATTATAATGATAGTAAAGGTGCAAAACACCTGAAATGATTTGTTTAAAAAACTTGGCACTTGAACCAAAGGCACGGGCAGAAACTACACTCAATATATTAAAATCATACCAAATCTTAAAACAAATTAAATCAACAGTCGAACACCATTCTCATTAATTGGATTACTATCACTGAAACTAGGGACACAGACACTGGGGATCAGTTTGCTAAAACAATTGAAACACGTGTGATTCACCGTCTGCTAATCAATTCAATTTATAGGTAGCTAAAATCCCGTATTCATGGCAAATCATCTGTTCCCAACTATGTTGGGGTCGGCTTCCAGTCTAACTGGATTCAGCTAAATACCAGTGATTTAAAAGCAGCGACTGCCTATCTGACCTCCTCAACCCAGTTACCCGGGCAACCCGATACTCCTTGGTTAGACTGGCGTCAGAGTTACTGGCTTCTGGCTACCTGTAACGACTGCCAAGGATATCCATAGACAAAAATTGCATCACAACGTTGCTGAGTTGCTGGACCAATGGAACTATTTCTTGCACAGGAATAAAATAAGGCCTATATTTGTATTTCTGATAACTGTGCTACAGCCAAGTTTCTTCAAAATCCCCTTAATAGATTCTGCGAGAAAAAAGAATAAACATCCATACAAATGCGTTCACAATATAAGGAAGTACGTATTTATGATATTGTATAATAAACCAAACACATGACCTGACCTTGACTCCTAACAACATAGAAGAGTTATACCAAATGACCTTGAATCACCAACTTACAATAAAGAAAGGTTATTATTCGTACAAATGAATGTTGATAAAAGAAAGTTACCGTTTAAGGACGAGACGGTAGTAACGTAAGAAACCGGTGCCAAGTGGGCCACGATAAATAAATGCTTTAGTGACTAAGAGCATACAACCATCCGGAACCGCCAAGCCTACCAATCTCTTTGTAAGGTCTGTCAATATTCACGGTGAGGTTAAAGCAACAAATTCTTTGATCATCAATAACACGCAGCGTGAGTGAGCATCAGACTCTTCCTAACTACACTCTTACTAAACTAAAATCTGACTAAACCCACCCTGTTCCTTCTTTACATACCGGGCCGCGGTAAGTCTTTCAAATGTTCTCGCTACCTTAATCAATTGTGGTACACATAGAATTTTTGATTACATCGTTACTCACGGATATGACAAAACTACCAAATACAAGCATAAACTTGACGAACACACTGTCGTACTTTTGGTAGATGGAAATGTACGGTAATGGCGTGTCCAGTTAGCTTAATTATCTAAGTTTAGCTCCGACACTAGGAAATATGTGAAGCGAAGGCAGTAGGGCAAAACTAGTTTAGATTTATTTTACGTTGTTGCTTTATAAAAACTATTTATATTTATTGATATATTTCTATAATATCTAGGTATGTTCTATAAACAAAATAGTCGTTAGATCTGTATCCATATTTTTTTTCATAAGTACACAAAAATTTGTAATAAAAACAAAAACAATCATAAAACAAACGACAAAAAGTAATTGAGTACGAATTTGCAATGTTAGATGGAACACAGTTTAGTACAATGCATGTTATGTGAATTTTAAGCCACCTACTAGAATTTGGTTATAATTATTTCTATGAGCCCGTGGTTTCTCCCGCTTCCCGTAGGAACTACTGCCTGCATAAAGTAAAGTCTATGTTACTTGGAAAGAATGTAGGTTTCGAATAAGAAATAAAAAATTAAAATCAATTCAGCAGTTTTGGAGCCATTACGATACAAACAAACAAGCAAAAAAATGTTTTATCTTTATTATATCAATATAGATGAAAACAAGATCAATAAACGTCCTCATTCATGAATATTCAGCATTTCCACTTTTCCCAAAAATCACTAATTCAACCAAAACACCGATTTCCATACTGTTCAAAGCCCATCCGGTTTCTCATTAAAAAACTATGCTAATGAACTAAATAACGGCCTACTTAGTCATCTATATACGGAATCGGTTTCATCTGATATTTGAGATAGAGAAAACTTGGAGAAATTTCTTTTGACAACAACTTAAGGAAAGTCATGTGATGATGACTAAAGTAGGCTTCTTAGCATGCGTCATTTTAAATTCTGCTAGTTTAAGACTAGTCATCGTTTTTAGTGCTTAAACTAGATTTTACTAACATAGGATATTCTTGCTTTGGTATTCTGCCTTTTTTGTTCGCAAATAATTGAGTTCACAGGTAGCATGTGTTCAATTTAGTGCACGAATTCTGCAAATTCGCGGACATTTTAGACGTGATCGTATGCAAATGGTAAGATACTGTTTGCTTGCGAGTAGACTAGAATAAACATTTTTATGCATCGCAGTGCCGCATACCGGTGGAATATCACCCTTTGGATCTCAATAAAATATGTTACAAACGCCGTATTATCCTTTTGAAGTTGATTGATTCATCCGATCTTGGTCAATATTATAATGGAAAATTAAATTGCTCACTGAAAGAATCTTATCTGTTTTAGTGTGCCCACTAAAAGAATCTTCTCTGTTATAACTCATTACAATTGGAAGCAAAATCTTACTTGTATCGCAACGGGTTGGCACCCTTTAGATCAAGAACTTTGTTGTTTATTCCTTATAGCGCTTTTTGGCATTCGTTCTGATCTTGCGAATAGGTTGTGCCAAATTACACTCATGTGCATTTTTGCTAGTTTCACCTTTTATCGTTGTTTTCTTATTTGGGTTAGTGGCATCCTTATCCATATTTGTACATCTTTAGTAAGATAAACATGCCAGTTAATTTTTGTAACTGCCTCTATATATTTTACTGTTGAAGTAAAATAGCCCTCATTAATATCAAGCTTAGGAAGATATGCATGTTGATGATAGTTTAACATGACTCCCACTTACTATCATAAATGTTAAGATTACGTTTGTACACTCAGTAATAAGATATTTAGAAACACCATCATTAGAACACTATTATATTACACTGACAGATATGATGACAGCTCAGTGGCGAGGCGTCCTTATAAGCCGATTCCCATCGGCTTCCCTTTCGAATTTCAAGAAAGAAGCATAGGTATAAGTTATAATATAGGTATAATTAATATAATCATTTAAACCACACAATTTAAATATGTAGGTATAACAAAACGCCTACCACCGTAAAAAAATTGACTATAAATTACTTGAAACATTTTGCTCCTACTAAACAAGCCGCGGCTTCCTCCTCCATACAAAACTACGCTTGCGTGACGTCATCCACGCCGCGCCGCGCGATGTTCGCAAAATAAGGGCGAGCGGTAAGCCGGCTCACGGAGCGGGTTCCACCAATCAAAACTCGCGAGTGAACGAGAAAGAACGCGTCAAGAGTAGAGTAGCTATATCTGTCTACGCGCGAGTGACAGCGCTTAGAACTCTCAAATATGTAAACAAACAAATCAGACAAATTCACTCTCATTGTTCTTATTTTGTTTTAGATAATACCATTAACAATTTGTTCTTTGTATTACTTAATTGAATTTATTAGTGTGTGTATCATTTGGAAATAACATAGTTCGTGTGTGTACAATATTTTATGTTAGTTTAAGTGTTTTAGTTACATTATGTCAACATAGATGGCGTTGTGCATTTTTATGCAAATCCTGAATCGCGGTGTTAAGATTCTCCGCGATTTAATGACCCTAGTTGGGAATTTATATTTTTTGTGAATTCACCAAGTATATACGATTAAATTAAATATTTGGCAGTATCATTACTCCCTACTAATCCCCGCGATCGCGCTGTGTGACAGTGACATGTTACTCAGTACAAGTACAGTACTACAGTGTGTGTACCTAGTGAAAATAGAGATATCTACGTTGAAATGAGTTATTTTGATACGTAGACAGTTGGCATCAGGTTTCTTTTTAATGTACCTATAGCATTTATCGCATTAGACTGTTTTCCGATCCGACAGATTATTTACTTTAGGAAGGAACTTATTTTTCAAGGTTATGTTTTGAGAATAAAAACGTGTTATAAAACTCGGGCACGCCGCTCGGATGAATTACCTACCAATATTACGTCTATATTAAAATTACTAACGTCCTGACGGATAAATACCTACGATAAATATCAATGGCTAACAGGCCGTTGTAAATTAAATACTTAAAATGTATTGTTTCTAGTGCCAAGTTTTCTCAGATTCTAGTAGTTAATATACCTAACTAAAGATAATAAAGTTTTATAGATATTAATAATCTGCCGAATTCCTCGAGAAAACATGTTCAAACTATCAGTCTCTCAGTCAGTGCTAAAAGGTGGACTGAGAAATTACCTCCATTACCTTCCCCCCCATCCCTGAGTACTCCCCCCCCCAGTTTTTTTTTTTGCTGCGGCTTCCCTATTTCATTAAACCACCCTTCGCCACTGTGACAGCTGTATATAGTCTAAACTTACAGTAACATAGTTTTCTAATTCCCATCACATGCCATCGATGTATAATTTATTTGCCGCTACGAAATTCATTCGGATGTGACCGAAATGTGAAATGGTTCCGGGGAAAGTGAGAGGCGTGGTCGGAAATATGTTTTGGAGAAAAGGTTACAAATGGATGATGATTTCGACGCAGAACCATATTGGTTTCAATGTTTGTTTGTTCGTGTGTAAACTATTGAAGTCATCTCACATAATTTAAAAGCTTATTCAAACATGTTATAAGACAAGAGAACGAAGAAAAACAGTTGTGAATGAATACGATAATTTATGAAATACATATTATATAATCATCTAAATACAGTGCAGAATATGGGTACTGTAGAAATTATTTTAAAACCACATCTTCCTACAACTATTTACTCTTTAAATAGGTCAACACATTCTATATTTTCTTATTTAAAAGTAATTATCCAGTTTCCTATACTACGAAGGTCAAAGAAAAAATCCCTCACGTGTTTTCACTTTGACAATATCCTCTTGACGTATCCATAAAAATTCAATACTTATTGCGTCCAACAAGAAATATGACCGGTTCGTTATAATCCGTCTCGCAGCGAGTATCTCGTATTAATTATAGGTGTCCGACAGTTCCTAGATAGGGATGCATGGTAGGTCACTGTGTATGTGGGTGGGTGCGTTTACATTGTACGAAGGGAAAATTACTGGACTTGGTATAAATGTTGAATGGTAGGTTGATTCACGAACTGAATGTTATTTAGATGTCATTCTGTCTTTTACAATTAATGTATGAGTGATTGCATTAGCGCGAATATTAGACATTTAAATTAAACTTCTTTTACGGATTTTACCGCGGTTATATTATTTTATAAATCAAATCATCAAAAGTAACAAAGTTTTAGTTCTGTTTTAAGGGACATGACCGTTTCATTTATTATCACTTTTTGCAATACACTATTTCTCCTAAATGCCGTACATTTAATTAAAAACTTATTTGTAAGATAAGCTTCATGCTTTTAAACTAATGTCTACGCATAATCCCATCAGTAATTATCTACAGCTATTTAAATAGTAATAACCTCAGAGACTCTTCATTTATACGGTTGACTCTTTTGATTGGTGCCACTATAACCAGCTATAGTAACATCGACCTATACTTTTACAACAATTATATCATTCTCGGTAGTTCTCAGACGACCTAAGCATTCAGTAACCTGCTGACCCGTTTGGTAATGTTTTAATTTAATTATTTTTTCTCACGTAATTAAAAATGCTGTTTTGGGTTAGTAAAGTAATATTTGCATGAATTACAGTTTTAATTTGAACTTACAGTTAGTTACTCTAGACAAAATTTTGGTTTATCTATGTAAGTGTGTTATGGTTATAATAATGTATTGTGTTTGCCTATATGTTTCTTTTGTATGACCCCCATCCAAGACAGTTGCAAGATATGTTTCTATAAATAACCATGTCTTTGTATATTTTTGCTTCTTATGACTTCAGAAAAAAGTAAATGAATAAAATAAGATCACAACTGTATTCATTGTTGTTATGGATCCGAACTGAGCCTTTCACAGAGTCAAATCATTTCTGGTTTTGCAATGTCTCAAAATACAAACGATATGATGGATTTCAAATAAAAATATAGTTCCAATATAAGTTATCTTCATCTCCCTAACACGACCAATAACTCAATGGACACAAACAGTCTCGCAGGCCATGTATCGTTGATCAATATCGTTCATAGACTACCGGCATAGATTGATCGCGCGCTCGTGGTCAAACGTGGCCGACACATGATATGTGCTCAAGCGTTAAAAGGAACGTATGCGGTTGACGTTCGGTTAGGCAGCGCGTTTTAGAAATTTGAAATATTCGTGACACGATTTTTGGGAGGGAAGATTTCAGTTCTTTTTGTAGTTGTATCTGATAGTTTTAATTCGAAATACTCAAACGTTACTTAATAGCTCCCCTGTCGCATGAGTCATATGTACCCACCAATTGTTAAACGACACTTTCTGAATCGTGGACAGTGACGTGGTTCTATTTAAAATTATGTCAATTTAACAACTTCAGATACAATGATTATATTTATCCACGTAGGAAGGGATGAGCGGAGATGTCATAAAGAAGGTAGGTAGGGTTCCTTCTCGTAGGGAAAATGTGATCAGTTATTAGAACTAACGAGCAGTTTGTTTTCTTTGTCAAATGAAGAACAATCTTTGTCAATTGATTGTTGATTTTGTTTTAAAAATTATAGCTGGTTAAAAAGAAGTCGTGTAAGGGTGGATCTGGCATCGTTCCTCGTTCTCCATCGTTCATTTTGTTACGATAGCTCGGCTGCTCGTAGCTATTTTATTCTCCATGTATTTATCTAATTACCATAATTATGGGTTTGTAATTGGAGAAAAGCTATATCAAAGCAGAAACATAAATTACGTACGTGTATAATACTTAAATGGTTATTAAATATTAATAACCTTTGAGCTCATTCAATTTATTTGAAAGGACTTCCCGTTTGAATGGCTGATACACATGTGCTTTTCACACAAAATACCTATGGTTATTTGTATATTTTGTAGAAAATTGTAATATATTTTTGATTTGATATTATATTTGTATATTTTTATTTTCTACTCCGTCATTCGTTCACGTTATGTTTGGGAAAACGTTGCAACAAATGTGTTATTATTGCTTAATATTTTTATCTTATTCGTTACTAAATTAAATTCAAGAATATATTCTGCCAGCGGTTTCACACACGTCCTGTGGGAATTACTTCTCGCAACCGAATAAAAAGTAACCCAACGAGGGAAGCTACTCGCTAAATTGGGTATCGAATAAATAAATAATTTTTGAAATTGGATCCCGAGATTAGTACTTTAAATGTAAATATACATCTACATAAATATACAAACCAACTCATCCAACTCAAAATATTAGTAGTTATAGATTAAAGAAATAAATAGTTTAAAAAACTAAACACGCTTTTTGTTACGTTTCTTAGCATTGTATTTAATTGTCATCAGCACTCAGAGCGTGTGCAAAAATTCTTCCTCATCGAAGACCGGGAAGTGGGTCAAATTAAGATTCCAAGATTTTCTTACATACATAGTTTCAAGTGAAGCTAATATAAGCGTATTAATAAGGAAGTTATTTTAAAGAAGCACGAACTTGTCTTTCTGAAAAAGTTTATGTATGTATGTAAGAATTTCTTTAGTTCCAGTTAATATGACCTATATAAAAACCTGCTTACCCATTGCTACATGAGAATTTTCTCCCAAAGTTTATCATTAATATCTGTGTTAATAGCTAAACATATTTACACATAACTTATGTTTATTTAGGCACCTTCTGTTTACATATCATAGTTTGGGAAGGAAAACTTAATTAGTTGAGGTAACATAGGCGACACGTGTCGAAGTATGTTTGGTTGTTTAATTAATTATGATGTTGTGATTAAGTTAATTAAGACATAGAACCAGGAAAACTGATATAATAATATAGAGAAATTGCGATTGGTTTTAAGTAGGTACTTTTGAAACTAGATATCTGCGATTTGGCTGTCGGAACAACGTTCAAGCATAATAAAAAGACAAAGGTAAAAAAGTCATTTATTCAAATAGGCTGAAAATCAGCACTTTTTGAACTTCAAATTAACAAAAGACAGCCACTTCCTACGTGTTTTTGCTGGGAAAAAGAAGTAGTGGAACAAACTCCCCAGAATAATCTAGGTTATAGCCATAGGTTTCATTAGTAAGAAAATAAGTTAAGCCTAGAAGTCCTTTGATTTTACTCTAAAATAATTTATGAAGTTTTGTTTTGTTTACTATTGGCAACATCATAGAAACACACCCCACTCAAGTATTTATTGATTAAAGAGAAAAGAAACGCAGTAGTAAAGTGTACGAATCATTGTCCGCATGCAAATAGACTGATTAAACTTAATCATTTACGATTCTAGTAAAACAAACGAGGTTTATGAGTTTAATTCTGTTGAACATTTCCTTTACTTAAGCACTTATAGTCGATTTCCAACATCCAAGAATCTCCAAAAAATATTTTTATTTTGTTGTGAGTCATCAAATGACTCCTACTGTGGGTGCAGCGTGAGGGAGTGTCAGACTCTCACTGACTAAAACCCACCATGTTCCTTCTTAAGCCCTTTGTATATCAAACATCTTTATAAACATTCAAAAACAAAAGACGAAACGCTTACCTACACGAGTAAAACACACCTAAAAGAAGATGTTCTTAATTAACACAAACATACATAAAAAATCTTGAAATATTGACTTGTCCCTAATACTTGTCCTCAAAACAACCAGTCAGACAGTTGACCCCTTTTATATTAATAGTTAAACAGCTGATAGTTTCTCTTTCATTACCATATTACCATGAAGATTATTGCATGTCGGTAAATACGATCATAAAGAAGCTAGATCTAATTAAACACGACTATCTATAATTGAAACAAATGCATTGCCGGTTCTGCTAAGTGATATTGAAGACGCTACATACAAAAACAGCAATGGTAGTTAAACGTAGCGGAATACTCATATAAAAGAGCTTGAAATGACAGTCGATTGACCAAGGAATGTCGTTGATGAAAATTATTAGTTTTCATTTAATTTCTCTACGTGAATGGTCAGTATTTAAAGATAGAACTTACCTATAATTATAAAAACAGTAAATGTCAATATTGTGCATGTTGATTCAAATTTTAATAGCCAGAAAATTGATCTTGACATTGACAATAAAAATTAATTAGTTGATATAAAACGATTTCATGCTAAAGTAAATGGTACCACAGAAAAGTGAGGATGATAAAATAAATAATAACGAGTGATTTGAAGATGTTAAAGAATTTAGAGTCTAAGCAATCTTTTTAAGAGAAAGGACTGAGAAAAATAAGGAAAAGGAAATAACAAATGAATTACAAGAACTATTAAAACGTCTCGTGAAGCATATTAAACATGAAACAGATTTAGCACCACTGAGCGCAAAAAATACGTAGAAAGTATTAATTGCTTATCACACCGTGCAATTCTGAGCTGACTAAGAGAAAGAGTTATTGCATATTGATGAGATTTTAATTTCATCATCACAGATGTTATCATCTTGTTTATTTAAAAGCACATTATCTACCTCTCAAGTGACTGTATTTTAAATTACGGATAAGTCTGAATTATAATGTATTTCTTGTATAACAATTACATCATCATTTCTTCCATCTTTACTTTTACATTTTATTGCTCATTAGGATTGAATTGCATTTCAATAACGACATTTATTATCATCTTTGTTACATTCAATTTATTTCATGTTGACATTAAGTCGTGTGTATTAAATTCCTTCAATTTATACCTGACACCAATAACTTCATCAGTAACACATCCATCTCTGTTATTCCATTCTTTATTAACTTTATTTACATCAAAAATATCTTCTCAAATTGATTTAACAACGTGGCATTGACACGCTTTATATTTGCTTAACATATCGAGCTAGGGAAAGTTTCTATACGCGGACTTTCTTAACCGATCGGCGATAGGTTTACTTATGAAGCGAAATAAATACAACAAAAAGTGGAATCTTGTTGAAAGCCACCTGTCATTCGTAGGTCATTAACCTTTTAAACAGTCTATGTTGGCACGTGATGATTTTTGGTGTTTATGGGCTAGAAAACTGGTTGCAAGACCGGTGGTTAAGTATCATAGAGTCATAAACTGGCGGTAATGAAGTTGACCCAGTTCTATATTAAAATTTTGACCTGCTTGTGATAGATAAGGAGGATAATGAAAGTGTTGTTATAAAACAAAGATTGTAAGTTAAGATTGAAACTAAACCTAGAAGCAGTTCCAATAAAATAAAAGTTAAAAGTAAGACCAAAATAAATAACAATACAGTCTAAGATAGAAAGAAAAAAAGGCTACTCACAATAAAGAAACTCCGCAGAAACATGTCGAAACTATCACTTGAAAAAATTCCAATCTGGTAAAAGTGAAATTTCGCGAACTGTACTTGACACGTTTGTTTTCACAAAAACCTGTTAATTTGCACTCATGTAGGTTCCACTATAACACAAGCACTAGGTAGTTTTCGGTGCGTGAAGTATAATCCGTCCGAATCGTCACTAGTCACTGGGAACACAAAACCTCAATCAATGTTCATATCAGCTTTCGATATCATAAGTTTTTATTATTATTTTTTATTAATTCGATGCAGAAACGAGTTTCCTGGTCGGGTTTGCGATGGCGAATGGATCTTTCTCGGATGTTGTGTCCCTTTCTTGCGCGTGCGCAGGTGCGCTACCATTGTCTAAGTGAGAGTCGTTCGAGATTTGAAAGTTCTTGATGACATTTGTGAGTTCCGCTCAATTTGATTTGATGATTTTGGTGTATGATATGTTATTTTGTTATTATATTAAGTTATTTGTCATTTTGGCAATTTGTCTTGTTTATAACGAGTGCCGTTCCGCTTTTTGATTTGTTTCTATTTTAATGTTAACTTAGTTTATGAAACGCTGTATGTCTTTGTAATAATATAAGATTTACTAAATAACTCTATGTCGTCTTAATGATGATGCCCTTATATTTAAAATCATATTATCCTAGCTTTTCCATTATTTAGTAGTGAATACTTAGTTAAGAAATACGAAATACATTTTCACTTCTGAAAATAGTATATTAACATTATAGTTATATCCAGGTATTCACAAGACCCTTCCAAGAGATATCGCGGTCGGTTTTCACGTTCGAATCTTTAGTACCTACTCATTCAATTTTATCTATATGACTCTTACGGGTTACTTTAGCTAAGCCAGTTTAGATAAGATTAGAGACAGATATAAGAAGAAGGATATAGTTTATTTTCCATCAGGGCAAGAATATAATGAGAATTTATTTATTAACCACATATATACACATTTCAATTTAAAAAATATTCCAGTAAAAAACCTAAAAATAAAAAGCATCAAAAATCTATCAGGGTTATAGGAGTCATTCCATTCGAAGCTGAAGTCGCGGTCGACAGTAACTCACTCCATCGCTTTCGAGTCGAGTAACAATAGTAGCACCGCTAGGTCGAATCAGGTGAACGCTCTTGACCGATTGACGAACAAGTGGTCACCGTGACGACACTAAGAGAAAGCAACAGAAGTCCAAGTCCATTTCATTTGCATAGAATTTATTTACATAGAAATACCTATGTGATTCTTCTTAGAATGTGGCATTAAATTAGGAGATTTTTGAAATTAATTGGTTTTTTACTACTATCGAACCGACACAGGTAGTCTAGAATCTACATTTATCCGGGTGCAGAAGATCCTGGAGATGCAATTAGAACAGTTGTTACTCTATTATTATAAAGCTGAAGGTTTTAGTTTGCTTATATTATTTAAGTCGTCCGATTTGAAAAATCCATTCGGTTAGATATTAGTATGGAGAAAAGGTACTTTTTATCTGGTTTTTTTGAGGGCGAAACCACGTTGTTATTTATAATCATAAATTAATGAACATGATGTACATCTTCAGGTTCAGACCACAAAACATAAAAGCAAATTGAGGACCTCATTTTTAAGAAGTCAGTTAAATAGTATCACCGTTTAGCTATGAAAGACTGTTCGCAGCTTTCTGAACCTACTGCTACAATAACAATTTCTTTCAACAACAGTTTTAAATTCACACAATATTACACAAGTTTCGTTAGCTTTCTTGATTTCCTTTCGATTGTGTAAGTAACGCGAAAATTCATCTTCACGCTAAGTTTCTTTGGAAAGATAAACTTTGAGAAGTATTTGACAATGACCATTGTTAGAAGTCAAGGAAAGTCAGTAACTTATACAATACATGTGTATTTGTAGTATTTTAATGATAGAAGTATTTTATTTAATCCTTAAGTACTTATACATATTTTAAACGCGAATTCTGACTGTTGGTTTATCGCATTTCATGGCAAAACTTCTCAACCTATTACGTCTGAAATCTGAGAAATAATATAAGCCTAGCCGAGCTTAGGAAAGGACTTTTTTAAAAATAAAGTGAAATAATTTTTATGAATAAAATGATAAGCTTTTGTAAAAAAAACCTGTGCTATGGTTGAATTTCTGAAGACTAAATGTCAACTCCTTAAACTCCTTAACATTGCGCGGCATGCAAACATAAATGACATTATCCGTCGAGCTCTTGTTGCCGTCGGGGTACCAGCTGTATTAGAACCAAACGGCCTGGCACGCGACGACGGTAAGAGACCAGACGGCATGTCGTTATTCCCTTGGAAGATGGGTAGGCCTTTAGTATGGGACGCAACCTGTGTTGATACTCTTGCGCCATCACACCTTCCAAGTTCTGCGTGCTGTGCTGCTGCTGCCGCTGCGGCTGCGGAGAACCTCAAGCGGCGGAAATATAGTGGCCTTGTCGGAAACTATATTTTCGAACCGTTTGGGGTTGAAACCCTCGGGTCGTGGGGTCCGAATGCCCACATTCTATTTAAAGATCTTTCTAGGCGGCTGGTTGACGCTTCTCGTGACCAGAAGGCTGGCTATTACCTCGGACAAAGAATCAGCATGGCGATCCAACGAGGTAATGCTGCCAGCCTCTTGGGCACGCTCCCAGTTGACAGCGATGGGGACGAATTTTTTGACGCTTTTTAGTTGTTTGTTTTACTAGGATAGTTTTTGATTTTTATTGTAAATATGTATTGTAAATATTAAATTGTGAAATAAACTCCTTAAAACGAATATGAATCTTTTATCAAAATACTGACTTCATACTACTGTATGTATAGTCATTAGAGCCGTCATTAATATAATAAGCAATGTATCCATGTCCCTTTAAAATTCCGTGAAGTGAAAATACCGCTAGTAGGCACAATTTCATACAAAACGCTAACCAGTTGCGTGGGTGACAATTTTTCATTCACACCTTATTACATTTTGTTTCTTACTTTCTTTCCTTTATTCACTTTCATTTGTTTGTGTCAATATTATGGAGAAGTGATAATTTTGTTAGATTATACTTTCTTTGTCAAAGTCAAGAGTATCTAGTAAAAATGACAGGTACAAACGAAGAAACTACATTGCGGTCTATGCTTCGACCTGGCAGTCTGCCCGTGACCATGAATGCTGTAAAAGATCCGAAACGTCGGGATTTAATAATAGTAATATAACCGTGATAAAATCCATAAAATTAGTTTTATTTAAAAATCTTGTCATGGCAAGTTTCTCCGTGGATCTTAGATATCATTTTGAACAACTTTTGCAGTCGTTACGGGTAGTCAAAAGTCAGCAAGTCTGATAACTAGACCCTCTAGTTGGGTTGTTCATGTAACTGGTACTTGAGGAGGTCAGATAGGCAGTCGCTCAGTGGCTCATATCTGTACCAATACCTTTGCCGCACACTGTAGACATCTTCATTTCTTTCAACATAACAGTGTAACATACATACAAATAACAACGACACATAATTAGGTCTTCGACACCATCGTATATGACCGCAAACCGCAAACAAAGATAGCTGTAATACTATATCGGTAGAAACCACAATTGTCAAGGGATTTGGAAGTGGGCTGGGTGACAGGTGACCTAAAGACCGTAGTAGTGACTATAAATAAGAAACTATTCGTTTTGTACGACGGTAACTTTGCATGTTAACTTTTGGGTACACACGTAATAATATTAACCAGTAAGTCTGACACCAGTCGTACCAAGGAGTATTGGTTAGCCGGGTATCTGGTTTGAGGGGGTCAGAATAGGCAGTCGCTCCTTGTCAAACACTGGTCCTGGTTAGACTGGAAGTCGACCCCAACAAATTTGGGAAAAGGCTCGGGAAATGATTATGTATGAAAACTGAATCACTTGGTGTTGTAAGGAATCGTTCGAATCGTCCAAATCTGGAAGAATCACAGAAATGACAGAGATATTCGGATAACGTCATCACATTCGACATACAAGGAATTATTATTATTTCTTCAAAGACGCATTCGACTCGTATAAATCACTGAACTCTTCAACCCAGTTATTCGAGCACCACCCTATATATACGACTAAAGATGACCAAATATTTAAACCTAATTTTACATGCCTCCTAAAACACGGAAGATCTCACTATGTCACGGTCACCCATCCACTGACAGACCGCGCCAAGCGTTGCTTCACCTTTGATCACTCGACCCATATGACTATTACTTAGCTATAAGCTTCTTTGACACAGTTATCAAAGACAAAAATACACAAGAAATAAGAACCGGTTTCACAAGAATTTGGTGAGCAAGAAAGCAAATCTTATTAGTGTCCGAGAAAGCTATTGTTGTACAATGACGGTGCGTGTGCGAATGTCGGACTTGCCACACAGATGGTAATAAACTTGCGTTTAATTTTATTGATGATTTATTGGAAGTCAGCTAAAAATATTGCTTATTTATTTTTGTCTAAAAAAAGTACGTTTATTATATTGAAATAGAAAGAAAGACTGCTTTCCGCGACAAAATTATAATCACAAATAACTTTATTTAAGTGAAAACACATTTAAACTTCAAATTAGGCAAATGTTGCTCCGTAAATATCAAACTTAATATTCATTAAGTACCTACTAAGTAGTTGTTCCTCGTGGTTGTACCAATGTCCCAAGAAAAATACTTCCTGAACTAGGATAAAAATAACTGCTTCGATAGTCTTGGCGTGTTCGCGAAGTAATATACCTACATAAGTGCCTACCATATGCCCATCTAAAGATAAAAATTCCTAGTAAAACTGATTTCACATAGCGAATATCAATAAAATAAAGACTGCTCAAATATCTGTCTAGCAACACCGAGAAATCAAACAAAACGATAGTACCCTTTAATATTTATACCCCAACAAATGATTGTCCTCACTAAAACAAAATTATCGCGACCTTTTACCCTTAAACGGGTTTTGTTTTTAATCTCCAGCCTTTAATTAATTAATAGTTTTGAATTCAATTAAGGCGTTGTTGACAAAACTCGGAATTGGTTTTCGAAAACAATACTAGGGGTCGAGGTACAATGCGTCTTTTGAAAAATGTTGAAGTTCTGTTAAAAATATCGGCAAGCTATTTTCTGATAGAAGAATGGAGAAAAATATTGCTTTTTTCAATGAGTTATTAAGAAATGAGGTTGAGAAATGGTGACTTGAATTAATATCTTGGGTTTATAGATTTTTTTATACTTGGTTAGCTGTTGCGTAGATTATGACTACTAAAATAAAAGAACAAAAATCAGTATGTATTATTTGTGAGTAAATTATTTTATCTTAAGTTATAAAAACTTGAAATGGTATTTTCAAGAAACAATAAATGTTACTTCTATAAAGTTGAAAAGTTTGTTTCGTTTAAAACCTCTGGTCTGATAAACACTTGGTTCGATTTAAAAAAATCATTTATTGTTAGATAGCTCCTTTATCAATTATGGATTTATCCGGGTGCACAAAGTACTTCCCTAGTGATGCACGAAAACCGCTGGTGGAAGCTAGTAGATAATATGTTTTTCTTTATTCCGCAAACAGTTTCTGGCTCGCTAGATATCTGTGCCAGTGGATTTCGAATTAACATTTATATAAAATGACATCGGTCAAGGAACGATATCTACTCGTATTATATTAGATAGGTATTGTATAAATATCAGGCTTTTATTAAAGCCACGTATTCACTGGGAAACAATGTTTCAGATACAGTTTCTGAAACATCACGTAGATGTTGTTGTAGATGTTTCTGTGCTCCCCGCCACGGGTGGGGAGCACAGAAACATTCTGAAACAAAATTATTTGTTTCAGAAACACGCAGATTTTGTTTCTGAAACAGTGTTTATAAACAATTGTTTCTCAGTGAATACATGGCTTAACAACACAAGAAGAGCAATCATTTTGCGACAGTATTGTATTATCATCGGGCTATGAGAGTGAAGGAATAGTGAGTGCACCTGTGTATGCGCAAATACTCGTGCACTATAATATGTCCTGCGCAGCTGGCTGATCTCCTTATATGAGAACAGCCGCCGTGGCTAACAATCGGCTGGGACACCATTATTCTATTCTATTCAAATCAAAAAAACAAAACGGCATCGACGATAATTTATTTCTCGACGGCTAGCTTTAGGAAAGCAAAATTATTTAGCGCGAATTGTTCTACTTCTATTTTTTTTTGCTCAACCCTTTATTGAAAAATAACCATAATTTTTGACGTTAAGGATTCCACTTTAAGTACCAAATAAAACTTTCTCGGGATTCCCAAACACTAGGTACCAGACAGACTGGTTTGAAACTTTCTCTTCTCGAAACGAATGCAGTTATTATCTGTATCCTACTTATTTTTCGTATGTTATTTAAGATCCTTATTTAACAAGGTTCTTTAGTATTGTTTTTGGATAAGAGTTTTTAAAGATAAAAAATAAATAATACCAATTATTTAGGTATGTAATTCCAGGGAAAGTAGTGAAGCGAGGGTGTTTTAAAAAGTGCTTGTATACAAATTCATTTCTCATCTTTTAATTCTGGCATATACATAGTTTAAAGTATATAGGAGAAAGGATTTAAAAGTAACAGTTAGTTAGGTTAAGTTAAAAAAAAATTAAGCCAGAAGAAAGCTGAAGTGGCGATGCGCAGGGCACATAGCTCGCAAAAAAAAGTTCATAAAGAGACCACGACCTGGAAGACGCAGCATGGGCAGGACCCCCCACTAGATGGACGGACGATCTGACCAAGGTCGCCGGGAAGCAGTGGATGCGGGTTGCTGAAGATCGAACAACGTGGTGAACCTTGAGGGAGAGCTTTGCCCAGCAGTGGACGTCTTTCAGCTATATTGGCAAGAGCCACTTTGTTACAGCCTTTTTATCGTCCCACTGCTGGGCAGCGGCCTCCTCTCTCACGGAGAAGGATTGAGCATTAATCACCACGCTTGCTCAATGCGGGTTGGTGATTTCAGACTAAATAGTCCAGGTTTCCTCAAGATGTTTTAGTCTAGGCCACCAGAACTTTTTTTTAATAAATAAAAAAAATATATTGGAGCAATTTTGGCATCCTATCCCCATATTTTTCAAACAGAAAAGAATTTTCATGAAAATTAAATTCCACCTCGGTTTGAAATATTTATGCTCCACTTAAACTGAAGAGTTTTCACGGAATTTTCCAATATTGCATCACTATCGTTCAATTACTCATTCATTCTTTAGTGAATGAACAGAGAATGGAATAAGGAAAGATGAGCGGAGATGGCATAATGCAGGTGAGTCAGATGCCTACTTCAAATCCGTGCCTATCAAATACGTATGCTGGGAATAACGAAAACAATCAACGTTAACGTTAATTTTTGGTATTACAAAAAATGGTCAGGTCCAAAGAAAGTGTATTTAAGGGCGTAGACAGTAACGTTCCTCGTCACCCGAGCACCCGCGTATTGGCACGCTACTTTCTTAGGAGATTTTTCCGTTATGGCACCTCCGCTAGTCATTTTGTTCTCCATGTGAATGAACGATTTGTATCCATCAGAAGAACGATAAGATTTCCGAGCGATTTGCGTGAATTCCGTAATAGACTTTGATTAATATATTATTTGTATTTAATTAATTTGTTTGTACAATCGTTTTACTTAGGTATGGTTATTTATTAATACCATTTATTTATAGAGGCGAGATTTATTGTTTTTATGACTCTAATTAATATTGAAGGGTGATATTTTGTTATTGTCTTTTTAATTTATAAATTAGCTGGCTTCCCCGGCTTACGAACTAACTGTTATCAGAAATTACTGGGCCTATTTCAAAAATCATATTTCTTTGTCAGATAGCCCGCTTATTAAGAAGGCTATATACATACATATTATATTTTATCCGGGTGCACGAAGTAGTTTCCTCAAGTTGCGGATGAAACCGTCATTAGAAGCTGTGTGTTTTTTGTTGACTTATTCAACACACAAGAACTGTCGGTAATAATTATAATACTGACATGATGTACATAAAAATACCAGGCCATAACAGGATAAAAGGGAAATTGTATGTAAATATATTATTTTCACTTTCATTTCATAATCTATACTATTATGGGATCGTAAAACGGTCGTGACCTGTTTCTTAATGTCTTTGAAATCGGTTTCACTTTCACACACTGATACTAAACTATTGCTGATTACAATACTACAACTTTATTTTTACTGTCACTATCCTCACTGTTCAATCGAATATCATCTTTATTACTTTACAATAAAAGCTAAACGATCACTTTCTCAGTTCCAATTTTAAACTTGTCGTAGTGGACGCTTCACAAATTAATTGATGACTTGCGAAAGTTGTGACTCAAATTGTTTACTCTTTATTGTAATGACATAAGGTTCATTTTGGCTTGACGTACTAAAAATTAATGGTAGATAAAACTTTGTGAATACTAGTTGTATGAGGTGATGTCAATCTATAAGCCTGCTGTGCAAAAAAAAAAGAAAATAAACAATAGCTTTCTCCAGAAACGGCTTTGGTTGACGTATGTGACAGATGTCACGTCTGCCAAAATGGCGGATAGGCAAATGAACATTGTTCGTACAGCCAATGAAAATAATCTATGCCCATATACAAAAGAGATTTTTTATGTATTTATGCAAACAACTCCAAAACTACAAAACCAATTTGAACAATTATTTAGGTACCTAACTGTTGGAGAGCTGCTCAATTCTCGACTATCGGGACCATCAGGATGCGGGTGAAACCGCGGTAAAACTTATAGTAGAAAATATTTGGATAGTTGTAATCTTTATGCGGTCTACGAAAATACCAGTGACCTAAGTTGCCGCTAATCTTACGAAGACCCAAAATTGCGTGCTAATAGACTTACTTCAAAAGGTCAGACAACACCGAATTGTTTCAATTTCAGGCTCTAAAATAGACTTTGACCCTTGAGGGAAATGACTGACATTCTACATAGGGGTAATCTGATTGCAAACCTTCCTTGTGATGTGGGAGTACTTTTATGAATACTGTCGCTGGATAACCCATATAGGTGGTTATAATAAGTTTCCACCCGCGTTGTAGGGGACCTACTTAAGAATAACATCAAAAGTAGCCTTAAGCGAGAGACATTTAAAGGTTACTTAAGCCATTCCGTAGTGAAGGATTTCTTTGACAATCCGTCATTAAGTAGTGACTTAAGGAATCATTACGTCTCGGAGTGCATCCAAAAGTCGTCTTCACGGTCTTTATAGTTAAGCAAATGCACAGTGAAAACAATCGGTTCAGCCTTTTCATTCTTTCATGTATAGCTAAATAAATAATAATTACCTAGGATCTGAAAAAATATTTCAGTAGGTATATAGCACAGAAAGCATGTAATACACACACAAGCTCATTTATTGTGAACTGCCATAAGTAATTTTTACTCAGATACACAAAGTTGTGCAGATGGTACGAATGGAATAATTGTAATCCGGAAGTAGGCAAAACCACGGAAAATAGATATTACTTAATTACACGTATTAATAAAATTAAAATATTGAAGCGTACATATCAATTTTGGCCATATCATTGTACGACATATTATCTATCTATCACGCTCCAAACTCGACTGGATTCTATCTATCTTCGTAACTGACCTATTTGAAGAATTCGAGTCAGACTGGGATTGAGACAAATGTATTGATTTCATTATTTATAGCCTGTCTCTTTTGTAGAAATCTATTTCAGTGGACATTGTATTTTCTGTAGAATTGGACGGATAAATAAATCATTTTTTCAAGTATTTTAGTAGTGCCGATGTTTTATTTTGAGTTAGGGGGAGAGTCATAGGTATATGTGGGTGAAAATTACATGAATATTGTTTTTGTATGCGTAACCTCGGAAGCGGTCAGTACCTAGTGGCCGAGTCCCCGAAACATGATGCGATGATGATGATGATGATGATGATGTAAGGAGATTAGCCAACTGCGCAGGACATATTATAGTGCACGAGCATTTGCGTAGACACAGTAGTACACACTACGCCTTCACGCGACGGCAGTCCGACACCACCGGAGAGAAATCAGGCGCAGGACCGAAATTTACGTCCTCTCCCATGCATGTGTGTATCAATCACCAACTTCCAGCCTCCGGGCTGCTTTGTGAAAGTTTCGAAAACCCACAAAGCGATTTGGGCCCTGCTCAGAAATCTAACCCAAGATCTCGTGCTCAGCAGCCTCGCTTGCGACCGATAGACCAACAAGGCAGTTTCCGGAATCATACAAAGGCAGTGTGCTTGTACATTTACATAGTACATAAGTATGGCTTACCCGCTTTCCTGAGATAAAAGCATTTTAGCCAGTCATCTTTAATGTAACGACAATTAATACGCAATTTTCTTTAAGTATAGCCATTTGAAAGTTCTTACGAAATAACTTTTAATAACAAAATCTATTAGGCCAATAAAACAAGGAGATTTTGATTTAAGTTACAAAATCTTGACCAAACTTTCGATACTGTAATGATAAGTTTTGTGAGTGAGCAAAAAAATGGAAACCTTGGTTTGACTTTATGTTTTATTTATTGTTAAGTAAAATCCTACGAATACTATAAATGCGAAAGTTTGTATGTGTGTTTGGTGTTTGTTGCTCTTTCATGGAAATAACTGGATGGATCTTGATGAAACTTGGCAGTAACATAGCTTAAATATCAGAATAATATAAAGGCTACTTTATATCTATGTAGATATGTGTTCCCAAAGTAGTTCCTTCATATCGCGGGTGAAACTACGGGTAGAAGCTAGTGTTTCTAAACTTTGAATGATAAGTCAAGATATACTATACATTATTGTATGCAATATTGTAGATACATTATTGTATGTAATTAATTTAATAAATTAATTTCACAAATAAGAAAAAAGTCCTAAAAAGACACACAAACTAGTTAATTTAATTAATTATAAAAAATAAAAAAACTCTTAAAAAGACACACAAACAAACTTCAAGTCCAGTTTCAAGAGCAAAACTTCGAAACATTTAAATTAAAATGTATCGTCTAGCAAAAGTTTTAAAGACTACATTTCTTTTGAAAGTTGACCACTCCACTCAGAAGTTTGCAGACTACTTTATTCAGAAGTTAGACGACAAAGCACTGGGAGTCTAATGATGATGTGGTTCTTGAAGTTTGGCTATCTTGGAATAATGTGAGATGTCCATTTGAAATAGAAGAAAAAAACTTCTAAAATAATTGAAAAAGAGATTTATTTTAGCTAAATTGGATATGACAATGGAGTTTCTTGCAAGTTCTTCTCTATAGGAAGCTACTTTTGAAATGGGCAACAAGAATCAAACGTATTCTATATTTTTGTCGTTCATAAGTGCCTGCACCTAAATGCCTAAATGAAATAAAAATTATTTGACTTTCACTTTTGAACTTTGTCATTATTATGAAAATTTTACTTAAAATGTCAGAAACTCATTTTGAACAATCATGACGACTAACCCTCAATCCTTCCCTGCATATGGAGACATACCATACTTTTCTTAGAAGTGTTAATTTACTATTCAAATAATCACCAGAACATTTGAATTGACTCAACTAAAACCACATTTTCAAAAAAACTCAAAAGAAAATTCTCACGAACCACACATTTTGACCAATTTCAAAAGAACTAGCTTCATTAGTTTCATTGAAAGCAGTGACGCAATCAAGCCATTTCTGAGGTCTACAGTTTGAATGAAAACGTACATACAATCCGGCTAGCGCAATTTTCTGGAACATTTTCCCTGAAATAACCGCGTTCTCTCGCAAACCGTCAGTTTATTTAAACTGAAAGAGCATCTGTTTTCACGTGGAGCTACGAAAGAGGTTTATTATGTTCAGATTTTGTTTTTCAGCAGTCCTAACTCATTATCTGCCTAGCATTATTAAAATTATGTTGACAGCCTAACCTAAAGCAGCTGAGTACCAACATTTTACACGAAGTGACTGGCTATCCGATCTTCTCAACCAGTTACTCGAGCAACCATTAAAATAAAGGATTTAAAAGTTCTACAAAACTCAAAACGTTTTTATATCTTTTGGCATTTATTTGCACATGGGTGATTGATCTGAATTGTTCCCTGATACATTTACCCAGTCAGCGGTGTTTAAGATAAAATTAAAATTAGAAATTGTATATAACTTAGAAAGATTAAGTTGGTTCTTGTCTGACCTGGAATTGAACTCGCACTCTCGTATTGTGAGGTGGGTGCTTCAATCAATAATCCAGAACGACTTCCCTTTTAAACTCTCAAAAAATCTGAAATTAGTACCCACTCCATAAGTTTTTCAGCTCTCTGTAAAACCGCTGAAATACCTCGGCTGGCTAGAAAAAGCCAATCCGTTATCTGTCCGCTTTTTGCTCTTATCGTTCAATGTTGGTACACCATTATTTTTATTGCAGTTTAGAGCTTTCCAAATGTTCGACAGTGATACGTCGAACGTATTGGGAAGTTTATTTCTGATTTAGAAGAAGAGGTAACAACTATATTTTTAGGAATTCTTTTTATTACCTACTAGCTTTTACCTTTTCTAGGACCTGCTTCCCGTGGCCGAATGGTGGCATATATTCTTTTCCTGGTTCTAAGGTTCCTCCCTACCAATTTTCAGCCAAATCTGTTCAGCCGTTCGTGAGTTATAAAATGAGTAACTAACACGGCATTCTTTTGTATGTGTGTGTAGTGTGTATTTGGAGTACCATTTTGAAACAGTCATTAAAATTATTTGGAGCGAAAATTGATAGCTGAGTGATGAGATTTTCCTTTTAGTGGATTTACCTACTTGGTTTTCCAGATATGGGCGTTGCAGCGCTTATACCTACGAGTGACCACAAAAAATTGACATTCTGGTGGGCGGTGATGCTTTTGTTGCAATTTTTTAACATTAATGTAAATGTTAGGTGTAGTAAGTGTATATAATATGTAGCTGCGGGTTCGAAAGAGTTACCGCGGCCCTGGTACATAAAAGGCCTACGAAGGAACGCGATGGATTTTTTGTCAGTAAAAATCTGACACTCCCTCACTGCTGCTAAACCACAGCGGGAGGGGTCATTTGATGTTTTTTGCCATCGTTAAAAAGTGTATTTAATAATGTATGATAGTTTTCTATCAATATTTTTATTGACAACTTTCGGTTCAAGAAGAAACTACGTCACATATTTTATAAAGCGTGGAATGTGTCACAAACGTAACGTCTCAAAATCCTCTAGTGTGAAAGCGCTTCAAGGCATTTAAGACTAATAAGTTGACAATCTTTGCTGAATAATCTATGTATCCTATAAATAAGTACATCGTGATTTATACTGTAAAAAGAAAACCTATGCGAATTTACATGGACCTTCAGTTATACCTGAAAATATTTTTATAATACTAGTTCTTGAGATCCGGTTAGACTGGAAGCCGACCGCAACATAGTTGGGAAAGGGCTTGGAGATGATGATGATGACTAGTTTTTGAGTTCAACGCGAACTGACACACAAACAAACAGGACTTCTTTGTTTTATAATACTGTAGTGATATACCTACCTACATACATACAAAAATCTAATAATACACAACAAAGTCACGGCCGCTTAACGTCAGTATGTTTGTCCGTGTATTATCTGGTCCAGTGGTCCGAGCTATATGAATATACAGGTTAACAAAATAAGTTAAAACGACTTCTAAGAATGTTTGGTACAAGTGTATCGAATACTCGTGGAAAACAATTTTACTATAACTTTGATGTTGAAATGATGTTTAAGTAGGTACTGAAACATCATTTAAAAATAGGTATAAATATCCGAAATAAACACCTGTGTGGAAAGTCGGTTTATGTGTGTATTGAGTGAAGCACAAAAACACTGAAGAAATAATGTCTTTACCAGAATTATGTAACTATAGCTTAAGAAAATGTAAATTAACGTGACTTTCTATTGGTAACAGAATTTTCAAATCCGTTCAATGATTCAGAGATCTGTCCTTGCAGCTCAAACACACAAACTTTACCTCCTTACTATTAGAGTAGTTATCAATAGTCACAATAGCACAAGACATGTGTCGATAAATCGTGCGTTTATCTAAACCAAGGCGCATCACTCGCTCTCATCCTAACCTTTTTACCCGACTGCCAAAGAAGGAGGGTAATGTTTTTCGAGTGTATGTAAGTATGTATGTATGTCTGTTCCTTTGTGACCTCCTGTAGCCTAAACGGCTTGATGGATTTTGATGTATGAGGTATCGTTAGATTTGTCTTGATTACGGGAGTGTCATAGGATACATTTTATCCTAAAAGTCCCACGGGATATTTTTTCTAAATTTCCCTTTAAAAAAATATGTATGCGGTATCATTAGATTCATTTCAATCACGGGAGTAATTAATATAGGATACGTTTTTTCTCAAAATTCCCACGGGAACATGTTAATTCTGCGTCAACGCAAAGCAACTCATGCGTTAGCAAGCAAAAAGATAGGGCGTGGCCTGGCATGCGGCGCGCGGCGCGGTGCGGAGGGGGATATGCTCGAGTATACAGCCAGGCCTCTTTCACTCGACGTACTTGCGCGCGATAAATGCCTACCGCTCGCTGGGTTACCGGTAGCCCCACGCGGCTCAGGGCTTTCAATAGTCACACGCACCGCGCGCGTTCTAATATTATTATTTTTATTTCGTGGCATGTTATGCTGTTAGTTTTTATTAGGTTTTTTAAGCTACCTAACAAACTGATGGATTATTTTGAGTTGTGTTGGTTTATATGCGACTATTGTAAGATTTAGAAACATTATATATTTATGAACTTATCTAGTAATTCAATTTTTTTTAAATAAATTAATACTTATCTAGAGATACTTTATGATTTTAACAACAAAGATCATTAGGTACTTATTTTACTTTAGATACCTACTTAGTTATATGAACTGTATTGTGAGTTTTGTAGATCAAAACACATCTCGAGTGTAAGTAGGTAGAAAAATATTCTTGATATTACTTTTTATTTTAAAACTCAGTTTTAAAAAAGGCTATCTTAAAATAAGCGTAACTTTGTTTTCCTACTTAAATATTAATAAATTGTAAGAAGCAACCCTTAGCACGACCGCGGCACGGTTGCGGTCACTGAACTGTGCGCTATCGCATTGGAATAACAGTCAAGCGCTCGAGCTTTTAAGGTTCATTTTATAACGCAGCTAGGAATTTGTAGGTAGTTGGGGAACTTGTAGGTGCTTATAACAGTAGGTATGGACTTTTTTGTATGGAGTGATTTATCTGTTACGTAGTAACTATTATATAATCTGTGATACAGCCCGAATGCGGGCACACGCATAAGGGCACACGTCGTTGACGGTCGTCTCTAAATAGCGATTTTTTCGATACTTCGTCGTCTGACGCGAAACTTATAAAGAAGCCCCACAATAATATTGATCAATCAAATTAGAATGTAATAAGAATTCTGTAGCGGCCACAGAAACTGCGGGTAATAGCTTCCTAATTCTTTTTCTTCTTCACTACCAACAGTCCAGATTGGCGGTAAATTTATGTTGCGGAGTAACATCACTCGTAATCTAAAGCCAAATGTCGTCGAAATAATTTAAAATGGTACTTACATATACATAGTCTTCTACATCTACAACATTTTCGTTAAATAAAAACAGCTAAAAAGTTATAAACAAAAGAATTATTATTAAAAAAACAAAATACCCGACTGCACACTAAAAAAAGAGTAAAACAAGCCCCACAATAATATTGATCAATCAAATGCTAAAAACTAATTATGTAATACCGTTTAAACAATACCTATATTAAAATACACTACAATATGTGTTCGTAATCGATAGTTAAATAAACAGAAACTTATTTTGAATACAAATTTACTGAATATAATTTATAAATATTGATGGAAAGCATCGCAGGCGGGGACCACCTTGACCGCCACCAACGAAAATTCTGCTAAATGGTGCACAACCGAAATGACTATAAATAAGCCTCTGTTGGTCCCCGCCTTTTGCCGGCGGGTATTTTGTTTTTTTAATAATTCCGAACTATGTTGGAACCCGCAAAATACCCATTGATTTTATGCACGTCATTAGGTATAATTTTATCCGATCTAATATAATGCATGTAAAAATATAAATTGGATACGTGTAATGATGGGCTTCAATATATCGATAAAAATAATTAAAAGTCAGGGACCAATTTCAATTTAAACTGATGTTCAAACCTTTTTTACAAGATTTCAAATAAAAC
Organism: Helicoverpa armigera; assembly: GCF_030705265.1. Classification (NCBI taxonomy): domain Eukaryota; kingdom Metazoa; phylum Arthropoda; class Insecta; order Lepidoptera; family Noctuidae; genus Helicoverpa; species Helicoverpa armigera. Next base: position 2,669,830 of record NC_087140.1, on the reverse strand, counting down.
TCAATTTTTAAAATTACTCTGTCACTTCAGACTTTAATAAGAGCAGCTGTAACTCTTAATAAAAAGACGAAATCCCTTATTACCTAAAAATTGGAAAATCAAGATTTTATTTGCCTCAATTCATTTAGTTTTCGATTATACATTTTCATTATTTGAATCGATATTAAGTCTTTAAAAGAAAGCGCTAGAAATAAACACCTAGGTATATACCTTAAAATATACCTTTTCGAGTGATTGAATTTATTTCAAATTGAGTGTCTTGAAGTCGCTTTAATATTAAAATTGTCATTTAAATAAAGAAAAGACTACGAATAAGTGTGATGAGAATTAAAATTACGGAAGTAAAAAGTAAGTATAATGCTAGGCAGATAATAATGCTTTTGACTTTATGGAATACACTTATCAGCACTTTATGGCTTTCTACCATGAAAATATTTCACTCCAATTATTATATCTATAACATTATGAACAATTGCCATAGAAAATAATGCATTTTACGCATTAAACAAGGCCTGTGTGTTATATAAATAATTTAATGATCAACTAAAATATTATTTGTACTGGGTTCTCTACAAAAAAGATTAATATTAATTTGTAAAGTTGTACATAGATACATATTAAAATCGGATACAGAGATTATTAGGGATAGCTTCAGTAAGGTAAATGATATGATATTGATCAATCTTTCTCATGAAAGACAGGTATGTCACTTTAATTAGACTTTATGTAGTTTAAAGAGTATATAAATACTTTGTGAGGGTTTTTCACAATAATAACGGAACCCTAAATTAAGTAACATTTGACAAGCTTCCTTAACCAATACCATCAAGTAATTGATTTACTATAAAATAGTGTTAAGGGTAAAGATTTATTTTTAATTTAGAATATTATCGTTTGCTCCATTTGAAATGGAGACTGCTTTAGCCATATCTTTTATTTCCAAGTGCTTAGCATTAATATCATTTACTTTTATTGATTCCACAGGTAAGATTTTAAGCCTTTAAGTCTTACCTAATGCAGCTGATCTCTTTCCGGTCGTGTCGGATTGCCGTCCCATCGGGCTATGAGAGTGAAGGAACAGTGAGTGCACCTGTGGCTGCGCAAATGCTCGTGCACTATAATATGTCCTGGCTCATCTCCTTAAATGAGAACAGCCGTCGTGACCAAAATCAGCCGTGGACGCCATTAAATTAAATGCAGCTCAATAACAATGTTTTATGGAATATAATATGGAGTGACTGCTTATCTAAACTCCTCAAATCAGTCACCCGGACTATCCGATACCCCTTGGTAAGATTGGCTGTCAGCCTTTCTAGATTCTAACTCACACCGATAACCACTTCCAAAGACGTTCAAATATTATTCAGGACCCAAAAAACGCGCCTTCCAAAAGATGATGCTGATGAGGTGATTCACAGTTTTATTAATATTCTCATATACAGTTTTTTTATGTTTTATTAAAGGCAGTGAGAAGTTCGGATGTGAGTACAAATACAGTAGTATCGCAGGAGGCTGGTTCAAATATCAACAAATACCAGCCACCTGGTATGACGCTCGCCTAAGATGTTCTCTTGAAGGTAAGTCTATGTTTTCAACTGTACCTCATCATCAGCCTTTTTATCGTCCCACTCTTGGCACAGGCCTTCTCTCACACAGAGAAGGTCAATCCTTCTCTAATTAATCGTTAATCACCACGCTTAGCGCTGGCTCAAACGCGTGCTAATAATATATCGAAAGATAAATTTTATTCAGGTTTTCGTTATTTTATTGTTTTATTGAAAATCTAGAATTCACCCCAAAACTAGGTAGAGAGATCTAGTTTGAAAAGACAAGAAGGAGTGCTAGAGTCGAGAGAAAAAGTGCAGAGCAAATCAGGAAAATTGGCCCCACCACCATTTAATAAACTTAGCAGGAAAGAAAGACAGGTATTTTATTGTTCTTAATTAAAAATATTTATGCTGTAGGTGCCATATTAGCCTCTCCATCTACACGTTACAAGTTAGTTGTAATGTCTAAACTGATAAACAATATTCTGGATGAAGCTGATGACTTTGAATTGGAAGTCTTCATTGGGATCAGTGCCACGTTCGCCAAAGGAGATTTTTCGTCAATTGACGGTAAGTTTATTTAAGTTTCTTTTATTTTTTCTCATTGCAGTGGAGTAAGAGAGAGAGAGTGGTTTTCTGCGGTTTTATCTGCATCAGATGAAATATTATATTTACCCAGACAACCTATGTCACATGAAGATAGCGTAAATTCCCAATAGGAACTTTTCAAATCGATTCAGTAGCTTCGGGAGCTCTTTAAAAACAAACAAAAAAATATTCCTCTTTATTAAATCACTAGCTTTTGCCCGCAACTTCGTTCGCGTGGAATAGTGACTACCAGCAGATTTTTGATTTGACCAATATATGGCGCTATATGTCCGGAATAATTTTATTTTTATTTTTTTTGTAATAAAAACTATCCTATGTCCTTTCTCAAGTTTCAAACTATGTCTGTACCAAATTTCACACAAATCGGTTCAGTAGTTAAGGCGTGAAGAAAAGACAGACAGACAGACAGACAGACAGAGTTACTTTCGCATTTATAATATTAGTTTGGACTATAACTTGGAGATCTGGACGCTAGTAGCTCTTGCTCTACAACCAAATACAGATCTGCGAATATTTTATTCATTGTCTTTACATGTAAATTTATAAAAATGTTATGCCACTTTTCAGAACCACGCAACTAGCTTGACGTTTCTTAAGCACCTGTAATTATAGGTCTATATAAAATAAAAACCTTTCATTTTATTATACCTTTATTTCTTCAGGGATCCCTCTATCAGAAATAACTCACAGATGGGCAGAATCTGAACCCGACAACAAAAACAATAACGAACAATGTCTAACAATGAATTCAGATACATTATTGTCTGATGTCAACTGCAATAAGACGCTCCCATACTTTTGCTTCAAGCCACAGAATTTAACAGGAGAAATTGATGATTGTGGACCTAAACCAGGTAAAGATTCCTAATTATGCGGTTCTATTCTCAATTTCAATGTCAATCCCTAAAAAATGACGAGAAAGGTTGGTGGAAGACCAAAGAGACAAAACAGCTATGGATCAGTGACATAATAAACAACATCAATATTGATATCAATCATTTATTATTGACTGGTTTTTCCGGAGTTTTATCCGCATGCCGTGGGAACTACTGCCATAATGGGATAAAATATAGCATATGTTACTGTAAGAATGTAAGTTTCCAAAACAGAAAGAATTTTTCAAATCAATGCCTTTAGGATGCAAGCACACAAACAGTTTTCAACATGTGTAAAAAATATTATTCTAATTCAGAATACGACTACGACAAACGAACAAACAGTTGCTACAAGTTTCATACTGAAGCTCGTACCTTCTCCAATGCGTACCTCGCCTGCTCCGCCGAAGGTGGCTACCTGACCATCATCAACAATGATGAAGAAGCCCAAGTCATTAGGGAGTTGTTCTCCAATTATCCAGCTACCAGTATGATCGGAAACTTCGATAAGTATGTAGCTTTTGTTGGAGTGAATAAATGGGGTGATGATGGTGAATGGAGGAGTATTCATGGTAAGCAACTTTATACATAGACTCATATCCGACTTATATTATAAATGTGAAAGTTTGTGAGAATGTGTGGATGTATGTTTGTTATTCTTTCACGCAAAAGCGGCTGGACCGATTTGGTTGAAATTTGGTACGTAGATAGGTGATACCCTGGATTAACACATAGGCTACTTTTTATCAACACACCACGCGGGCGAAGCCGCTTGCGGAAACTAGTAATATATACAGCAAATTTTAAGTCAGTCGATATTTTGATCGGGCTTTGAAACTGATGATTCAAAAGTGGTCAAAAGTTATCTGTTTTTTCTGGCTCAAACCAATTGTATTAGCTTACTGATGAGGTGAGATAGCTAGTCGCACCAACTGAAACGCTGGTATAGTTTTGTCAAACCTGCAGCCTGCTCGAAATATAACAGAAATCGCAGCGAAAAAACAATTTTTTGGTATTTTCAAAGCAGATACGCATGAAGTATAGACTATACGCGCGTGCTTGTACTTTTACGACAAGATTGCCAATAACTTATCTGAAAAAACTAGACTTAAAACTGAAGATTGAAACACGCCTAAACAAATGATGAAGAAACATTGCACTCGTATTTTATTTTCAGGTGAAACTCTCGAAGCAGCCGGCTACGCAACGTTCGCTGAAGGTGAACCAAACAACAATCCCATAGGTGGAGACAATTGCGGCTCCGTATATAGAAATGCTGAACTAAACGATGTTAACTGTGAAGAACCCCATGCTTTTATATGTGAAAAGAATCCTAAATATCCTGCTATTTGTGATGATGAAATAAATGATCAAACATAGGTCTTATTTGCTCTACCTTTTCATGTATTTTATGATATTTTTATGTAAGTGCTGCTTGTTGCGGTTCGTTGGCTTCTGAGGGAAATGAAAGTGTACCTAAGTATAGTAAGCTAAGGATCTTAAATATTTTTTATGTGCCTTGTCCAATGATACCCCCTGGTAATGGTAAACCCTGGTACTCAGCTGCATCCGGTTAGACTGGAAGCCGACCCCAACATAGTTGGGAAAAGGCTAGGCAGATGATGATGTGCCTTGTCCAATGGCTTTGATGGAATTACTGAACGCTGCGGAAACTTTCTTCTACAAGTGATCCCTATGAAATATCATTCGTTAAAGAAAGTTCTGCCAGATTCCAAATGGAAAACAAGTCATTCATACTAAAATGGTTTGTTAATTCTGAACCCAATCATTTCATTTCATTTCATTTCAATTTCATTTCATTTCATTTCATTTCATTTCATTTCATTTCATTTCATTTCATTTCATTTCATTTCATTTCAGTTTAGGGGTTTCCATTCAAACGGGATGCTGAGTTCTAGTATTTAACAAGAAGCGACTGAAAAAAAAACAACTAGCAATGTACCCATACTTCTCTCTCTTTAATAGTTAATTAATCATTTCTCCCTTAATCTTTATTTTTTGTTGGCTTAGTTTTCTCATCAGTCAAAGGATGGCAGACTGCTGGATAGTCAGGGTTCTTCTCGCAAATGAAAGGAGCTGGTTTGTCACACCACAGGTCATTCAGCATAGCTGTCCGGTAGATGGAGCCACAGAACTCACCAGTAGTTGCATTGAGTGGTTCACCGAGAGAAAACTTGTCATAACCAGCCTCTGCTAGCGTTTCTCCTGTAAAAAAATAGACAAACCGTTGATAGCAGGATATATTTAAAAAAAAAATCTTAATATTAGAATGGGCAATTGGAGCTGGTTAAAAACTTATAATTGTTTTGATCTTCAACAGTTTTTGTCATTTTTAGTCAGTAGTCTCTAAGTATAATATTAAATTCTTTCGACTAAATTGAAAAATGTATAGAAACCTAAACAAAGTCTTCACGAAATGACCAACTAACTGCAGTTGCAATAAATTGGTTGTAGTCATTTAGTGCAGACTTATTCTGTCATTACCATGAATAGTCCTCCATTCTCCCCGTTCACCCCAATCCTGGAAACCAACAAAGGCCACATCTTTCCAAAACACCCCCGGCATTGTAATAGCAGGGTTCTTTGCAAAGAGTTCTTTCAAGACCTTGGCTTCTGTCTCGCTGTTTATTATAACAAGATGGCCGCCTTCGGCTGAACAAGCGAAGTGGGCTCGAGCAAATGTTCTATACTCTGTGAAACTTGTAGCAACTTTTTGTTCGTTTGTCGAGGCGGTATGCTGAAATATAAGGTAAACAGAGAGTAAAATCATTAAAAACTATCTAATCCCGCGTAGGTACCTCTTAACGTTTAAACCTTCCCTGGCCCTATAAAATAATTTAAAAATCAAAATAAGCCAAATCGGTCCAGTCACTCTCAGTTTTAGTCAGAATAACGAACAGCAATCCATTTGTATATATGTGTTTGATTTATTTAACTTAATGCGTATCGATGGGACCATCTTGTCATGACAAGTTCCTAAGTGTCGCTAAAGGCACGTTAAACTAGTAGATCCCCGTTTTCATTTGGTAGTCATTATGAGAAGTCCGGAATCCCAATATCTGACAGCTTATCTTGCAAAGGGGTATCAGGTTTGCCCGAATAACTAGGTTGAAGGTATCAGATAGATAATATAATCGTTCCATGTGAAACACTGGTACTTAACTACATCTAGTTAAAACTGGAAGCAAACCAATAACTGCTGCGGGATTGTGCGAAAGAGTTCCCTGGTACATAAAAGGCCTCCGAAGGAACATGATGGGTTTTAGTCAGTAAGAGTCTATCACTTCCATTGTCATTGTCGTGGTGGCCTAGTGGGTAAAGGACCAACCTCTCAAGTATGAGGGCGCGGGTTCGATCCCAGGTCAGGCAAGTACCAATGCAACTTTTCTAAGTTTGTATGTACTTTCTAAGTATATCTTAGACGCCATTGACTGTGTTTCGGATGGCACGTTAAACTGTAGGTCCCGGCTGTCATCGAAAATCCTTGGCAGTCGTTACGGGTAGTCAGAAGCCAGTAAGTCTGACACCAGTCTAACCAAGGGGTATCGGGTTGCCCGGGTAACTGGGTTAAGGAGGTCAGATAGGCAGTCGCTTCTTGTAAAGCACTGGTACTCAGCTGAATCCGGTTAGACTGGAAGCCGACCCCAACATGATTGGGAAAAGGCTCGGAGGATGATGAGTCTGTCACTTCCACATGCTGCTAACCCACAGCGGGAGGAGTCATTTGATGATTTCCCATAATAAAAACCTTAATACTATTACTATAAATGTTTACCGCTATCAACAGTCCCACACTCATTGGTCTTCGCCTCTTTACTGCCAGCTCGATAGCAGATATAAGGTCTCGTGTCTTCACACATTCTGTCAGCTAGATCTCCATTGCCATTAAAAGTTATACATCTTTCTTTATTATCTTTGTTATCTGGTTCATTGTCTGCCCAGGGTAATTGAATGTCGATAATTGGAATTCCTGTAAAATATGAATTAGTGTGAACCCTTTGGGATCGCTAAAAACCAGCGCTAGGATCTGTCTCGTTTCGTCGCAGCGTTGTGCGGAGCGAGGGCCGTATTGCGCGTTTTATGACGCAATTTCTCATGTTTATATTGTTGAAGTGTATATGCGTCTTAAAACGCTTATATTCTTTCTTAATTTTCTATCAGACTTTGATAATGTGAAAAATATATTAGTTTTCGATGAAGCAACTTTTAAGCAAAGAGAGAGAGAGCTCACTGATAATAATATTATTATTTCCTTCTTGAGTCACTAAAATGTTTTTTATATATTGCTGTCTCCTGGCTCAGAGTGAGAAATAGGAATTTAAGGAATTGTGAATCAGTCTTACTGGCTTTTTGTTACAGAAATTGATTTTACAAAATAACAATTAGGTACTCTATATTAGTAAAAAAAGAGTTTTGAGTTTGATTTACGTACATACCTTCCATTGAATAATAATTGCCATTCGAGATAGTGGCATGGATTCCAGTAAAAACTTCAGACTCTGATGTAAAGAAATTTTTCAAAATTTGTGTCATTTCAGCTTCCAATTCAGGTGAGATTGGAGAAAGTAGTACTGCACCTGGTGATAGAAGTAAATCATTTTGTACAGTGCATATAAGATGATGGGATTGGATCTCAGTCGAATGTGAATCGTATGTCGCTTAAGTAAAATTAGGAGAATCTTTTCAAGATTTCTTTCTTCACCCTTAATCAACCAATGGAGTCCAAGATATACTTGGAAAGAAGACACATATTCGTTCTTATTATTCTATATTGTTTCTCCTTTTCTATATTGTTTGGTGTAAAATAAAGAATATTCTATTACCTTCAAGAGCACAGCGTAATCGAGCATCGAACCAGGTAGCTGGCACTACGAAGTGTTTGAACCATCCCTTCGCAACTACACTATACTTGTAATCACATCTGAACGAACACTCTGTTAAATAGTTAATATTTACATTAATAAAACAAAAAAGTTAAATCGCTGAAAACCTGCGCTGGGACTCTGTCTCGTTTCGAGTCGCAGCATTATGCTGAGCGAGGGCCGTATTGTGCGCTTAAAAACGAAGAAGTGTAATGTTTAAGTATTTAAAGTCCTGGCAGTAATAATAATAATGGCTTTCCAACTGATTGTCGGTCATTGCAGCCGTTCTCATAAGGAAATCAGTCAGCTGCAGGGCATATCATAGTGCACAAGCATTTGCGCAGACACAGGTGCACTCTCTATTCTTTCACTCTCATAGCCCACTAGGACTGTAATCCGACATTAGAGGTATGTTTGTTACTCTTTCAAGCAAATACTTCTGAATTTTGATAAAATATAGTAATAATACAACTTATTAAAAAAAAAACTGTATGAACTGTTCGAAGCCGGATTTGGCCAATGAGCACTCGGTCTCCAAGTCGAATCAACTAACAATTTTTTATAATATGGCTTGCTCACCTATTAAGTTTAGACTGAATAATAGTAAACACGTTATTATAGTTTTCATGTTAAGAAACGAATAAATACGAGTTTCCACAGTTATGATGATAATGAAAATTTTATTAATAGGGTTGTATGTATGACCTGTGGAGTCAGTTGTTCTCAATCTTTCGAAATAGAAGTCTAAATAATAGTGTAGGTATTAGTTTGATCAATGGGTAGTAAAAAGGGGTGAAACCGCAGTAAAGATATAGAAATAATATTATATAGAAATGAAATATTATATAGATCTCAGTGGCGTGCACTTGGAGAGGCCTATGTCCAGCAGTGGACTGCGATAGGCTTATGATGATGATGATGATAGAATTACAATTGACTATTGACATTATTCCAATAGTTTAACAATCACTGGACATCAGAAATGAGATTTATTAAACGTCACAACTCCATAATTAATACCGTGACTTCATAAAATTAATGATAAAGTAAACATGTCGTTTTAATGATTATTACATACCTAATACTTGTAATAATGAGTTAACTAATTGATTGTTTTTTGAACGGCCTTGTATTAGCAGCTCGTGGCTTTTTTTAACGATGACAAAAATCATCAAATGACCCCTCCCGCTGTGGGTTAGCAGCGGTGAGGGAGTGTCAGACTCTTACTGCCTAAAAACCGTCGTGTTCCATCGTAGGTCTTTTATGTGTCAGGGCCGCGGTAACTCCTTCGAACAATCCCGTAGAACCATTAATATTAACTTGAAAAATAAATGACTATTATGTTATTGATACCTACTGTATTTCTGCTATCTGCAGCTGACTAAACCGCAGTGCTTATTCAGACAATTTGTCACGGCTATTAATAATAACAAAAAAAAGTGATAAAAAATACCCGCTACCGCACACTTCCTGTAGTTACCGCCATACCTCCCACTATTATCAAAAAGAATTTCAAAACTTCGTTCCTGCAACAAACACAAGTTAACTATCCAACAAAACCTGAACCACTCATATGTATATTAAAGGTCCATACTGCCATGGCTCAACTTATGCCAGTATACCTGTGAGCCAGAAAACCTATAGGTATGGGGTGTGTCGTTCACAATCACATTAAATGAAATGCGTTAATATACTGGTTAATATACATAAATATGTCGATTAACACAAAGAAAAAAGAAAAATACGTAAAAATAAAAAAAATCTAACAAAGTAAATAAAATAAAAATGTTCCCAAATTAGAACACCATATTAATGTCAGTCGTTACAAACAACTGAAATTCTCCCTTGAAAACTGACAGCTGTCAACTGATCAAAACATTCGATACTCCTAACTTTATCTCTGCTTTACATGATGTTGTAAATTATAAACACGAAAAATGACTCCTGTGGTTAAACCACTGAGTGGATTAGGTTATTTTTTTACAATTCGCCACAGAATATCATAAAGTATATGCGATAGGATTTAATGTGATTGCTACACGTACATAGTTTTTTGCATCATGAAGACCCTTATTCAGTGTTTCTGTTAATATTTTGTCTTTATTGTATAGGTTAGTAAAATCTCTTTTTTTCTTTAATTAGACTTGACTGCTAGTCAGATTGTTAATATAAATTCTCTCCTAGTGAACCTTCTAATGCAACTACGGGTGAACACTGCGGGGCCATCTATCGTTCAGCACTTCTGGATGACCTCTGGTGCGATAAACCAGCTCCATTCATTTGTGAGAAGGACCCAGCGTATCCACCTATCTGCCAGCCTATGGCTGATGAAGAAATAGATATTAATGGGCGTTTACGATTTTTAAAGATGTCTTCTTCTTCTTCTTCTTCTTCTTTCTCCTGCCCTGTTCCCAAATTTTACTTGGGGTCGGCGCAATATGACATTTTCTTCCATTTTCCCCTGTCACTCGTCATACTGACACTCACTCCCTTCCTATTCATATCATCTTTCAGGCAATTCATCCATCTTTTCTTAGGTCTTCCTCTTCCTCTCCATCCATCTACATTCATACTTAGCACACACTTTGTTGCATGCGTATCATCCCTCCTCATTACATGTCCATGCCACGACAATCTTCTACTTCTCATCTTTTCTGTAACTGGCGCTACTTTCAGACTTCCTCTAATGTAATCATTCCTCACTTTACCCATTCGTGTAACACCGCACATCCATCTCAGCATTCTTATTTCTGCTACATGCACTCTCTTCTCATCCCTCTTTTTCAATGCACAACACTCCGATCCATACAGGACGACAGGTCTAATGACGGCTAGACCATACTCGAGTAACATGGTTATAGTTTATCCCCGACTAAACTAAATGTATGAAAATATTATCATTAAAAAGGTACCACTTATTCACGTTAATAATATTTAAAGTCGTGGTGGCCTAGTATGTACATTTATTTCAGGCAATTTAAATCAGGCATCAAGGCCCATGGAAAACACTATACGTAAATATTGTAACATTAAATCATATAGTAATACATATTTTATATAAAGAAACCAACCTCTCAAGTGCCAATGTACGCCGAATCCTAGGTACTTTATCGTAGACTTGGCACATCACTTCTACATAATGACCTTCATCTTGGTCGACACATCCCCCTCAACCCACGCGTCATTATCAGGACACTCATTCCTGATAACACAACCAACTTACATGACCCCCTGTATCCTATCATGGATACATCAGCGAAGTTCAACTTACATCGGGAATTTCATTCCTAAAGCGAACACAAGCAAAATATCCAACATAACCTGGACCAGCTAAATATCACAACTCCATACTACCATAGATCAACGTATCTTGGATATCCTGTGAGCCAGAAAACCTATATAAGCCAACGATAGACGATTAAATGCTACATGTACATTGTTTTTTGCATCATGAAGACTCTTATTCAGTGTTTTGTGTTGATATTCTGCCTACATTCTATAGGTAAGTCCTATCCTGTTTTTTTATTTATTTGTTCTATCAAAACAAATAATGACTGTCTGACCGGGAGTTAACGCATGTGAAGGATGATTTAGAGATCCTAGACCCCAAAAACCCAAAACTTGGAGTAAGTCGTCATGTTTACGACTTTGGTTTTGTTGGTTTGGATTTTTGAATGTATGGTTGCCTTGTGCGTCTGCATTGGTAGACCAAACCTGGTCTTTACTAGTTAGCACAAAGAAAGGAGATAAAATAAACCCTATGCCCGTTTCAGAATGTGCGTTTACATGCGACTACAAATACAGTCTACTGACGAAAGGATGGTTCAAACTAAACGTAGTACCTGAGACTTGGCATGATGCTCGACTTCGCTGCAGTCTTCAAGGTAAGCTCATGTAGTACAGTACTTAGTGATAAAAAGTAGCCTGCTACTCGTCATCGTCCTCCTGCTGTTATCTAAATTTTACTGCAAAATTCTTCAACAGCAGTTATAATGAAACAAGTATACGAATTGTAATCTGAATATAACTCTGGCATAGGGTAGTTTGTTACCATAAAAAGGATTAATCTGGATCTCAAAATTCTCCATCTATTACTTTATCGAATTGTTCACTTCTATCATCAGGTGCTGTGTTAGCTTCTCCAACTTCATCAGCAATGGCAACTGAAATGAGACACACCATGAAGAATTTCTTCTTACAAGATACCGAAATCTTCACTGGAATACATGCTACCTTCTCGTCTGGGAGCTATTATACGGTTGATGGTATGTTACGTAGTGATTGAAATAGTGTTTATAGATAAGATAATCCTTTTAATCTCAAAAATGGTAAGACAAATTAGAAGAAATATGTACACAATTTAGTTGAAGAGTTAGTTTGTTTGAAGGAACAAATTAACCCCAAGAACTACTGGTGCGATTTCCAATCGATTACCAGACATCTAATTTTCATTCATTTTTCACAGGTATACCTCTCAGTAAGATCCCTCTAGTTTGGGCCAACAACGAGCCAGATAACTCTGGCAATAAAGAGAGATGAGAGACCTTTAACAGTAATGGATCTGCAGCTGACAGAATGTGTGAGGAACCCAGACCTTACATCTGCTTTCGCTCTGGAAAAAAGGAGGTGCTGACTAATAAGTGTGGTACTCCTGATGATGGTAAATATCTAAAGTTTTTGCGAAGACAGGTATAAAGTAAACTTCACGTGTATTGTTAAAGGACCATTCTTTAGCATTTCTCAAAAGATTTACAGCAGCTCAATAACACAAAGGGCTCCAGAAGGGACATGGGTGAGTGTAAGTAGGCTGACACTCCTTTCCACTCGAGGTTAGGTCAGTATTTTACATACTTCAATTCGTAGATCTTTGTCAGTCGGTAAAATTCCGCAGTTTAATAAGTATATAGCACTAGTTACTGACATAAAGTAGTAAGTCCGTCGATTCTGGACGGTCCGCTTTTACTTACTTAAGCTGTAATGATATTATGTATTTCAGGATATCACTACTACGAAAAGACCAAAAAATGCTACAAGTTCCACAGAGCACCTGGAACATTTGATCATGCTCACTTCGTTTGTTCGGCTGAAAACGGCCATCTTGCCATTATAAATAGTGAAGATGAAGCGGAAGTTTTGAGAAAAGTCTTTGCTGATAATCCTGCTGGATGGATACCTGGAAACTTTTGGAAAGACATAGCTTTCATCGGTTTCCACGATTGGAGCTCATGGGGCGATTGGAGGACAATACATGGTAATAACATAACACACAGTTAACTGATGCAGTAACTTCTCGAAATGCTTTCTAAAATGGTGACTAAATCTTTATACTAACCAGGTGTTAACATTTTCAGGAGAAACGCTAAAAGAGGCTGGTTACGATAAATTCTCTGGTGGTGAACCTAACAATGCAACTACGGGTGAACACTGCGGGGCCATCTATCGTTCAGCGCTTCTGGATGACCTCTGGTGCGATAAACCAGTTCCATTCATTTGTGAGAAGGACCCAGCGTATCCACCTATCTGCCAGCCAACGGCTGATGAAGAAGTAGATATTGATGAGCGGTTTAATAACAAAGTTGAATAATATCAGCGAACTAGGGTAGAGTTCTCGTCAAACTTTAGTCGTCACGAAATCGAGTTTTACTAGCGTGTTCCAATGTGGCATTCATGGGGTGACCAACAATTCAATCAGGACCATATAAAAATACCACCACTTGATTGTTGGGGCATGGCGGGAATATGCTGTATTCAATTTTCAAAAATGTATCGATTGTTTAATACTATGTAGTCAGAAAATGTAATCTATACTAGTAAAATAATTCGTTATTTTAAAACTATCGTTTATATTGTGGTTAACTTGGGCTTATCCTGAATGACCACCATCTCCCAATTCTTATCCCAACTATAACGGGGTGGGCTTCCACTCTAACCGGACGCGGCTGAGTACCAGTGTTTTACAAGGACTACCTATCTGACCTACTTAACCCAGTTACCTAGCCAGCCTGGTAAGTACGTAACTTGTGAACCCTATGAATGGGTACGCACAGTTTATGCTTGTTTCTAGTGTTGATACTATGGACATCACTTTTCTCGGTGTCGAGATGAATATTCTGGCTAATAAGTAATATGTTAGTGAAGATGAATTGTGGTGCCACAGTTAGGATACCTAATACCTTAAAAAGCTCTCTTAAGGCAAGCTTGCTCTCAACTAGCATATTGCACAAACAGCTCTTTTTTGTAGTATGAAATTTTTTTATATGTCTGCAACTTTGCCCCACAGTAGCATACCAAAGGACATAACGCTATAAAAGTAACTAAAATAGACTAGTTGAGCTGTGTCTACGTCAGTGAATTGTCATACTTTTCTGACGGCGTAGGCAGCAGAACTAAGCCTACCCGCGAGGCTAGATATATGAGAGGATAGATATAGAGATATATGTGAGCCCCACTGTAGCTTTGCTGGCTCGTAGGTTCGCACGCTGTACAAAAGAAACTTAGGTATTCCCAGAAACACTGTTGACTTCACAGTTTCAAGAACTTCATTATTTAAGTTAATAATATACTTAAAAATATTAGTTCTTTTAAGAACCAAATTATTTGTTGTAAACCAGTGCGTGACTAAAGAAAGTGCACTGTTCACACCATTAAATGGCTCTCTATTCCTTTCAACTTTGAAAATGAGAGATGTATCGTCTGCAAATAAAACAACATCACATATGTTTTTCAAATGGAACGGTAAATCATGTGTATACACTAAGAATTAGAAAACACCTAGTAAAGAACCCTGCGGCACACCTAATTGAACTGGTTGGCCCGAAGATTTAGCACCATTGATATCTGCGCATTGCAAACTATGATTTAAATATGATTCTATTTCGTTTTAAGCTCCGTTATGAATGCTGTAACAGCGTAATTTGCGCAAAAGCGTGGCAGGGTACACGCAATCAAAGCTTTGGAAAGGTTGCAATAGACTCCAATTGCATTTTGAGAGTTTTCCCAATATGTTTCATGACAATGACAGTAATCATTCCACAACTTACACATATTAAACCTATAAATAGACATTTTTTATTTATTACGTATTGCTAGTCATTAACAATACTATACATTATTTTAGATAATTTGATTAGGCAGACATTATATGTGGAAACAAAAGGTAGACATGGAATAGGCAGTTATTACAACAAGTTTGCGTAAAGCGAAGTCTCTGTCGTTCCGCCGCCTTCTTCTCGAGCATGACTGCTTCGCAGAAGGAGTCACGACGGCATTGCATTCCCTCTCGCCCCGGACCATGGCCTGAACCAGGGCAGGACGCGAGAGGTCACCGCCGCCTAAAGCCTCAACGAGGACCCGGCGGTGCCCCTCCCACGCAGGGTACACCAAGACTCTGTGGTCCACCATGTCCTTAGGGCTGTCCGCACAGTGGTGACACCCGGGCGCCTCCTCACGACCGATTCGATACAGGTACCTCCCGAAACAACCGTGTCCGGTGAGGACCTGCGTCATGCGGTACGTGAGGGCGATTCTGTCCAAGTACTGATATTTTTGGCTTGTTCATTAATTGCGAATATCGATAGTGTTATTAGCATGCTTAATAAGTTTATATGCTGTTTGAGATGCCAGTCGTTGAATCGTGTTTTTTTGCGATATTTTTAACATTGATGGAGTTTTTCTAGTTACACAAAAATAATGGCAACATTTAGTTAAATTAAGTTTTATGATTGTATAATTAATTACTATTTAATGTGCCTGTATAATTTTTGCACCTACCTATTATAAAGAATGTTATTAGACTGTGTTTAGTTGTTTTTAGTTATCTCAAAATTGGGTTTTCCCAGTATATCATGCCCGCTGCAAACAGGCGTGCTAACGAGATAAGGTTGTCTTATCAAACGAATTTAATTGTGCGCTTGGGACTATCCTACACGCAGAAACATACATCATCTGACTCACTAGACTACGATCTTAGCCCTGTATTCCTAGTAAACTTTCGTTTAACAATATTGTTGATGAGCACTAAGGTTGACGCTGAAAACAAGTTCTTTGCCTTTTATCTCAACAACATGTTGATGCAACTTTGTTTATAAGCAAAAGTTTACCATGAATCTTTGGCTTTTGAGTACCTGCCCTAGCAGCACTATCAGTGCTTAGTGAGGCCCTTAATTTTTCAGCTATGGCTTCAACTCTTGTCCCACGAGATATCCAATAGTCGAGCACCGGTAACTGTTGTTTTGCACCGAATGCCCGTGATGCAGAGGTCACTGAGTGAGATATTTTCCTTTGCTTTTGTGAGGATCCCGGCATAGACCCCGTTCCGATGCAGCGACGCTTCAGGCTGGAGAGTAATTGCTAGAGGACACGGAGCCTCGCAACCTGATTACATACACCTAATAGACCACGAGGAATGTATCTAAAAAAAATGAACAGGAAAAAATTTACAAAAAATAATTGATATTGTTTGATAACCTTTAATCCAGATATAAGACGAAGTTATCTCAAAAACTGTTTATTGTATTTAGCTTATGTTGTCCCACTGCTAGGCAAAGGCCGCCCCCATAGCTTTCCATCTTTCTCTATCGGTACCTATTTGTGGCCAGTCTGTGAGGAAGCTGACCATGTCTTCTCTCCTCCGTTTACTTGGTCTTCCTCTCGGTCTCCTTCCATCAACGGGGATATATTTTGTAATTCTATTAAATTTTAGTTCTACTTTAATAACACTATGACCCCAGTTGGTGGAAACACTCGAAAGATGTTTAGACGAAATGGGCAGAGCTTCTTAGCGAGGTTCCTAGCATTACGCCACGGGCTCGAAAATTACGCAACACCTAACATTACCCAGTCAGAGTTGGGTAGACCTAGGTGAGCATGGGTAAACCCCGAATTAAAATGTATATTACTTATTATTCGGACTTTACCCAAGAAGCTTGGGTAATACTAAGTCATCCCGGGTAAACCTAGGTTTACTACACCTTCTAGCATTACCTTGGGCGTATACCTTGATAGCCGAATGTCCTGAGAGCCGCAGATTCAAGAAACCAGTCGACGGTTATTTGCATCTGCAGGATCCTTAAGACGGTTGCAAAATTTCCTACCCATTGCCACAAAAATTGCGCTTGCACAGTCTCTTCTTCTTCCTATTCTTGACTATGCTAATGCCAGCTATCTTGATCTCAGAGAGGACCAGCTGAATAAACTTGAGCGTCTTCAGAATATTTGTATAAGATTCATACTTTGGTTTACGCAAATATGATCATGTGTCAGAATTTCATGTTAAGCTCAAGTGGCTTCCAATACGACTTCGCCGGAACGCTCATATACTCTCCTTGCTATGTAGTATTCTATTTCACCCTACGTCCCCCGCTTATCTCAACAGTCGTTTTGAGTTTGTTTGTGATACGATTCAAGATCACTAAGGTCATCAAAAAACCTAAAACTTAAGATGCCAGTGCACTTTACGTCATTTTACGACAAATCGTTCGTTGTGCAGGCCATTCGTCTGTGGAATGCACTGCCAGTGGCAATAAGACGGGCGCAGACGATTGCAGTGTTCAAAAAAATGGTGAAGGATCACTACTTGGCTCATTGACTACTGTCGCTGTATTCTTTCATCTTCATTTTTTCTACTATTATTACACGTATTTTATATATTTTATCCTTTATTGACTATTTATTTTCTATATCTTTAGTGTTTATTGTATATTTGTCAATTATATGTACACCCTAAACTACCCTTTTTCAAGGTATTCTCCAGATAAACTCCATCCAAAGGTTGTCTGGAAGAAATCGCTGATACGACCGCCATTTGTACTCTTCTTTGTGTATTGTTATGTCCTGTGTTGTAAATTTTCTTGGTGTACAATAAAGCATAATCTATCTATCTATCTAAAATTAAATAGAATGACGGACTGGTCCCAAATACTACTGGCTACCGACTTTTTTTTGTAAAAATTGATTTGCAAAACAAAAACGGTATTGTTTGATAACCTTTAACATAGTTATCTCAATAACTGCTGAACCGTTAACGTAAAGCGGTCTACACACCAAAGCCGCTGACGCGGCGGCACAGCCCGGCGGCTTAGTGCCGGTTAACCCGGCGGCTTCAGAATGTCCAAGCCGAACGACTTTGCCGGCGGCAGTGCCGGCGGCACGACAGCCGCGGCATGTGGTGTTCTAGTAATTGCCAAATACTCTATGAAAGCCGGCGGGCAACTGACTGAGTGAGTGGAGAGGGATGCCGCCGGCATCGGCATGCTGCCCCGCCGGCTTGCCCGCGCGGGCGCAAGCCGGCGGCATGATTGTACAAAATAAGGCCGGCGGGTTGGGCCGCCGGGCTGTGCCGCCGGGCTCGGCGGCTTTGGTGTGTAGACCCCTTAACAGGAGGTATATATAGTGATGTTGGTGTATTTTTATTAAATACTGTATCCAAGCTTCATGATACTCATACATATCTTATACTTTCATCATGAAGACTTTTATTAAGAGTTTTGTGTTTCTATTATTTTTTGTATATACAGGTAAGTCGAGTTTTTTTTTTTTCTATTTAGCCTATGCTGTCCCACTGCCGGGCAAAGGCCCATAGCTTTCCAACTTTCTTTATCGGTACCTATTATGTGGCCAATTTGTGAGGAAAATTAGTCACAGTTTCCTTGGTCTTCCTCTCGGTCTCCTTCCATCATCAGGGATCCATTTTGTAATTCTATTTGAATAACACTACCTATAACCCAAATTGGAGGAAATACTTGAAAGATCGAGACATGTGAAGACGAAATGGGGGAGATTTGACCAGTAGTGGAACAGTTTAGGCATAAAAAAAATACACCTTACTTTTTCCATTCATTTTTTTGCGTCTATTAATGGCAAATGATTTCTTTTGTTTTAAAACAAATAATAACCATCGGACCCATCGGTTTAGTCCAAAAAGTGTAAAGATTGCATAAATGTCAATTTTTGTATTCCTGACCGCAAACCCTTTCATTTGATACCCATATCATGGGGATGCATATTAAATAGCCTATCCACCATTGGACGTCGGCAATATTAGATTTAAGTCACGTGACATTTTTTGTATTATATAATAATAAAATAATATAATGTAATATATTCTTTATTGGCATATAAAAGTTTCACAATAATAAATGAAGCCTCTGACTCCCAAACTAGGTAAATCCTGTATGTCAGAAGTCAGCGTCTTCTCCCAGAGAAATGACTTAAATTTATCTATGTCAACATAGAAGTTATCTATCTATATAGCAGACGTACATCAATTTAAACAATTAATAATTTAAAAAGAAATACAGTAGTTTGAAAATTATGTGTTTGTGTTTGTGTAAGTGTGGGTGGTTTGTGTATGTGGGTGTGTGAGTTGTGTATACTGAGGGTTGTGTATGCTGTGTGCACTTCTGAGTTCTATGACCTGTTAATTCAATGTATAATTTTGTCTGTCTTCCTGACAGAAATCTTCAAAAGTGCTGACTGTATTGGCGTGGTCGCTGGGTGTATCAGTTCTGTAAAGCTCCTCTAACTCAGCCAAACTCTAAAAGAAATCAGTGATTGTTCGATAAATGAAAACCATCTTTCACCTTACAAAGTACAGGACTCTGTTTTGGTGGTTTGAATTTTCGAATGTACAATTGCCTGTACCATTGGTGGACACCGACCTTACTCTAGTGAACTCAAAATAAGGAGATAAAGTAAATTCTATGATCGTTTCAGAATGTGCGTTTACATGCGACTACAAATACAGTCTACTGACGAAAGGCTGGTTCAAACTAAACGTAGTACCTGAGACCTGGCAGGATGCTCGACTTCGCTGCAGTCTTCAAGGTAAGCTCATGTTCAGTAAATTAGAGTATCTATTCTTAAAAAAATATTCATCATCATCCGGCTGCCGTTACCCCAATTTTGATGGGAGCGGGCGCAGCAGGTTTTATACTTATAATACTTATGAATCTGCCGTCATCTCACAAGTTGCATTCTTTCTAGCAATATAGACTTAGATACAATCCATCAATAGTGAGTTATCATTACTACTACATACAGGGTTATTGGTAAATCACTACTGTACTACTAACGTCATAAACTACAACTTTTGTTCTATGACTTTTTATAAAACATAATACATTTGCCAAAAACAAACCTACAAGATTTCATTGGTCTATCTAACACATTTCAACTCTATTTTGCTATAGTGATAAAATTTGCACGCCCCTACCATTTCTTCACCAACAAAAGGCCCGATCGAGACCAGTCGAGCGATTAGTCGACCTTAGAGTGTGCGGACGAGTCGAGATTATCACACATTACAAAAAATTCGTTTGGTGAAGGGTTTGCATTTTTAGAATCAATGCTCTTGCATTAATTCTAAAAACTCTTTACCTACCCTACGCCTCCCGCGCACTATTCTCGTACCTAGTCATACTTTTGAATTGGTAACTCGCTACGCTACGACTTTCCGCCTTTTTACGAAAAGGTCAAATAAAAAAAAAAACAAAATATCGTGTTCTTCACGTACTGTGTGCCTCGGTGGACGATCACTAATCCCTGATGGCATGCCAGAATTGCCCGTAATCTCGGAACCGCTGTGTGGCGGCTAGCATTGATACTCAGCTAGGTGTAGGGATGTTTGGGAATCGTATGGCGTATTGGCGACAGACTTCCGAAACATTGTCATCGAACCTATCCAGCATTCGCACCATTTCCGTGTACTCGACATTTGAATATCGATACGCCATACTGTAAAGATAATTACGTTCGCACCACCGAATTTCGCTACAAAGACACGTATGATGCGACGCGGGCGCATGAAAACGACTGACGGCCGCTCATAAATAGGTCAACCCCCCCCCCGCTCCCCTCCGCTGTCTTTTGTACTATTGTTTACTGTGCTTCGCCTAGACTTCGTACCTTTTAGAGCGTACACTTCAAATATTTTGATGAACTAAAATCTGAGAATTATTAAAAGTCATAGAACAAAAGTTTTAGTTTATGATATTAGTAATATGGTCCTGAGAGGTTGTTAATGTTTTACCTATAACCCTGTATATTCTTCAGTATAAATTGTCAACCAAACATTGGGTCAGTCATCGCTAACCTTTACGCTGAAATTTTTGTGGAAATAAAATCAAAATTGAAGCATCTGATCAGCATCTGATCAGGTGGGGGAGTCAGCGTCTAGGTGTAAGCTGGATGTAAGCCATGTCCAAAAATAAAGTTTGAAATAGTGTATATTAAAATACACGGTTCCATCTCTTTTTAAAGTTGTAGAACAAACGGCCTTAATAACAGCCACGATTAAGTAGGTATAAGAATTATAATCTAACCATAACTCTGTCATAGGGTTTGTTAATTCTTCCATTGCTTTATCGAATTGTTCACTTCTATCATCAGGTGCTGTGTTAGCTTCTCCAACTTCATCAGCAATGGCAGCTGAAATGAGACACACCATGAAGAATTTCTTCATCCAAGATACTGAAATCTTCACTGGAATACATGCTACCTTCTCGTCTCAGAGCTATTATACGGTTGATGGTATGTTACGTAGTAATTAAAATAGTATTTATAGGATAAGACAATCTTTTGGTTTAAATTAGAAGAAATATGTACACATTAAAGTTGAAGAGTTAGTTAGTTTGTTTGATGAAACGAACCAACTTCAGGAATTGTCCGATATCCAATCTATTTCCAGACATCTTACATTGATTCATTTTTCACAGGTATACCTCTCAGTAAGATCCCTCTAGTTTGGGCCAATAACGAGCCAGATAACTTTGGAAATAAAGAGAGATGTATAACCTTTAACAGTAATGGATCTGCAGCTGACAGAATGTGTGATCAACCCAGACCTTACATCTGCTTTCGCTCTGGAGAAAAAGAGGTGCTGACCAATAGATGTGGCACTGTTGATGATGGTAAATATTTAAGTTTATGCAAAGATCGGTACCTACAAAGTAAAATTCACTTCACATAATATTGTTAAACGAGCATTCTTTAACATTTCTCAAAAGATTTACAGCAGCTCAATAACACAAAGGGCTCCAGCCGCTAACATAAAGCTGTAATGATATTATGTATTTCAGAATACCAGTATTACGCAAAGACCAAAAAATGCTACAAGTTTCACAGAGTACCAGGATCATTTGAACGTGCTCACTTCGTTTGTTCAGCTGAAAACGGCCATCTTGCCATTGTAAATAGTGAAGATGAAGCGGAAGTTTTGAGAAAAGTCTTTGCTGATAATCCTGATTCATCGATACCTGGAAGTTTTAGGAAAGAAGTAGCTTACATCGGTTTCCACGATTGGGGCTCATGGGGCGATTTTAGGACAGTGCACGGTAATGCCATAAAACAAATAACTGATGCAGTAGATCTTGGTCATTTTTAATAATTTTTCGATATATTTTCCATTCATTTTAAAATGGTAACCAAACGTATGTGCACACTAGGAACTTTTTGTCGGCCGATAGTTGGTTTGGGCTCAAAGATCAGTATCCAATAGAAATGAATAGTAGTACGCACATAACAACGATCAGGCAGGTATTAGACGGAGTAAAACTTTGATTAAATTTTTACTTCGTCCCCGTAAAACAACAAAATAATCCGATATCAACTGTCGGCCGATTGTTAAGTCTAAAGTGTGTGGGCACACTTTTTGATGCAGTAGATATATATTATATATTTTCATAACTTCCTGAAATGTTTTATTCATTTCAAAATGGTAACTAAATCTGTATACTAACCAGGTGTTTCAATTTTCAGGAGAAACGCTAAAAGAGGCTGGTTACGATAAATTCGTAAGTGGTGAACCTAACAATTATGAAAAAATTGAACATTGCGGGGCTATCTACCGTTCAGCACTTCTGAATGACCTCTATTGCAGCGGTCCACTCCCATTCATTTGTGAGAAGGACCCAGCGTATCCACCAGTCTGCCAGCCTACGACTGATGAAGGAATAGAGATTGATAAGCGGTTTAGGAACCAAGTTAAATAATATCAGTACCCTGGGTATTGTCCTCATCAAACTTTTTGTCGTGACCAATTCTACGTGGCAGGTGGCGGCAATATTCTGTTCTTAAGTCTTAAAATATCCAATGTTTAGGTAATTTAAAAGATGTATCGATTATATGCTTATGTATTTAGATTTGTTTTTTTTGTTCCTGTGTTCCTAAAACCTCCAAATCTACTCTATCGATTTGAAAATTCCTGCTTTTCAATAGTTGAAAAGCTAGACCATACTCGAGTAACATAGGTTATATTTTACTCCCGGGAAAATTTACAGCTAGTATAAGAAGAAACAGCTAATGTACTTGTTATTAATTTTATAAATATTTATGAAATAATGATTAGGCCCATAGCACACGGCGTTTTTTAAACGCGCTGACGACGCGCAGAGAACGCGCGTATACACGATTCAAACGAGATTGGATCGCAACCTTGTAACTTAAGCACACGGGGCGATTATAAAACCTGCCTCTTCTGCGCGTATACGCGCAGGTACAGCGGTAAGACGCGCTGTAGTCGCTCGTACCTTTTGCGTTTTGATCAGAGACTCCTCTTCTTCAGTTGTACAATGGCGTCGGTTGAGACAACACTGCTTACTTTGGCTTTAGTACTTCTTTTAAAAAGTAAAAAACGTAAAAAAAAGCGAATTTATTGGATAGATCCATTTACGAGTGAAAAAAGATTGAGTGGTCATTATCATACAACTTTTAAAAAATTGGTAATACATAGAAGATGGAAGAAATTTTATAATTGTTATCGAATGTCATATTCGTCATTCCAAGAACTTCTTTTGATTCTAAAACCTGAGTTAACTCGTCAAAATACAGCAATGAGATCATGTATATCGGCAGAAGAACGTTTGCTCATCACATTGAGGTAAGAAAACAACTAGTATTTATTTATTTATTTATTGTTCTGTTACATTTTTAAATCAATCGTAAAATGTTATAAGTGCACTTAGATTATGAATAAGAGAAAAAGATTTATTCAATATCATCATACATGTCAGATATGATATCGGAGTCATTTGTAACCGATTCATTGCTATCTAAATTTTGAAGTGAACTGACAGATTCGTTTCTTGGCGCTGATTGATTACTTGGATATTGTGGTTGAAATTCAGACTGATATCCAGATTCAGACTGATATCCAGACTGGTATCCATACTGATGTTCATATTGAAATGCACCTTGGTATCTATTTTCATTCAATATTCTCGATGAGTGTCCCATATTTTTATATTTACGAATTAAATTTATCATATCAGCTTTGGCCTCTAACTTAAATTCCTCTTTGATAGCAGAAAAATCTTTAGCTAACGAAATTAAGAACAGTATGTCGGGATTTTCAGATAAAATTGTATTATTCGCTTCCTTAGACTGTTTGAGATTTGCTGTCAGTGCTTCATACAATTTGTCTTGTGGGTCTTCATGTTTTGGAGTCTTTTTAGACTTCTTTGGTGAATGTGGTTTTTGAAAATCACAGTCTTGGTTATTCCCCAGTGCTGCATCATCATTTTGACTTGGAGATCTTATTTCGTAAAGCGGGTCTAAAAAAGTTAGCAAATTGGAATATATGTAGGGTCTTCTAGGTTTAGCTCCAGATCCACTGGAACAGTTATTGTTCTTCGCCTTGTCTCTTTTATAAGCGTCCTTAATGCTCTTCCATTTTCTTTGAAGTTCAATGACTGAAAACAATAATAATGTAAATAGTTTAGTTATTTATTAGGTTAATTTTAATTCATTTGAAATAAGTAGTTGTAGGTTAATTTTAATTAAATATGTAAAATTTACGATAACAAGAGAAGCTTTAAAAATGTTATTCTTTTCAGGTATTTAGCTACGGGTTGCTATTTCTCAGATATTCACTATGACTTTAAGTGTGGACAAACGACGGCAGGCATCATAGTCCGTGAAACAGTGAAAATAATATGGGATAAATTAAAAAACATCTGTATGCCAGAACCAACCGAGGAATCACATCTAAAAACTGCTGAAGGATTTATGAAATACGCAAATTTTCCCAATCTACTTGGGGCTATCGATGGGAAACATATCAGAGTTATAAAACCTCAACATAGTGGATCAGAGTATTTTAATTATAAAAAATATTTTTCCATCGTATTGCTTGCAATATGTGACGCAAATTACAGATTTATCGATATAGATGTCGGATGCTATGGAAAGGCTGCAGACTCAACAATAAATGAATGTAGTGAATGGACCAAAAAGATAAGGCAAGGAAATTATAATATACCAAATGCGAGACCAATATCTAATAATGGAGTGCCAATACCATTTACGTTTGTTGGAGATGAAGGCTTTGCATTATCTCAACATTTACAGAGACCTTACGCTGGAAAAATCTTGCCACGAGAGAAAAGAATATATAATTACCGCTTGACACGTGCCAGACGATACATTGAATGTACATTTGGTATATTAAGTATATTATTAATAATAATATATATTATTAAATTAATAATATATATTTGGTATATTAAGTATATTTGGTATATTAACTCATATTATCGACAGTGTTTGCATGTGGTAGTAATGTGTATGTATGCGTGAATCGCATACATTTCAAACATTTGAATTCCCATAAATATGAGCGAGTAAAATCGGCACGCGTAAAATAATATACGTGTGCGTTTGCGCGATTCAAATACATTGCGTATTTTGTATTCAGCTTATTGAAGAATATTTTGTGAAAGCGTGTAATGCAAGGTGACCGTTTGTGGCAGGTTCCTGCCATTTTGACAGATTAATTAAGGACAAAAAAAGCCTGGCATAGATTAATAATTTATATAATTAATTTACTGAGACTCTCAGTAAATTAATTAAATAAATTCTGCCAACTGCCAGGGTTTTTTTGTCCTTAATTAATCTGTACAAAATGGCAGGAACCTGCCACAAATGGTCACCCTGGTGTAATGTAATTATATTGTTTGCGATAATTACGTAGATTAGTCGAATAGATTTTTGTAAGACTAGGGCTCAGTGAAGCTATTGTTGTAAATATAAAAAAAATACATATACCTATTAGAATCTGCCAAGGGAAGCCGATGGGAATCGTGTTGTATGGAGGCTACGCCACTGGTACCTACCTAATTACATGTTCTACTGTTTTACTGTTCTATGTACCGTCGCACTATAAACTATAATAAATTATTTTTAAATAAATATAAGAAATCTTACCTGCCAGGTTTTTTTCCTTACTGGTTTTTTCATTAAAATTGTTATAAAAAATTTGGCACAATTCATCCCAAGCATTTCTTTTTAACACTTTGTTTGAATATTCGGGCAGTAGTGAATTCCATGTAGCTGGACGATTGTTTATTTCTGTTATAAAGCGGTCGGTGTCGAAGGGTTCCATTTTAAACGAGATACACGCGCAGCACACAATAAACCATTATTGCAACTGAGGCGCGGGCGCAGTGGTGGACCCCCACCCCCTCTGCCCTACTCCGCTCCTTTGTACGCGCGTTTGTACCGCTTCAAATGCGCGTATACGCGCTTCATGCGCGCGTTTCTATTATCAATGCAAACGCAACAATTAGCGTTTACAGCGCCGAAGAAGCGCGTTCCTGAAACGCGCGTTATCAGCGCATTTAAAAAACGCCGTGTGCTATGGGCCTTAGAGTCGTGGTAGCCTAAGTAGTGAGTAAATAACCCACCTTTTTTTAACGACGTCAAAAATCATTAAATGACGGTGAGGGACTGTCGGACTCTTACTGACTAAAAACCGTCGTGTTCCGTCGTGGGCTTTTTATGTACCAGGGCCGCGGTAACTCTTTCGAAAAATCCCGCAGCCCCGGCAGGCCTTGGCCCTGTTGGGCCCCGCTTTAGTTGCTAAGGCCTCGGCCTCGAATTTTGCGGGCAGCGGGGCGGCAGCGGCGGCGGCGCGGGCGGTCACCGCTTGACTGGAGTGCACCGCTCGTTGCCCGCTCCCGCGCCTCTGTATTCGAGGGCCGGTCCATTTGATTATACGCGTAAGATCGCGCCGCCGCCGCTGCCGCCCCGCTGCCCGCAAAATTCGAGGCCGAGGCCTTAGAGGAGCGTGTGAAACAACGCGCGCCGCCGACACGGGTCTGTTGTCCAAAAATACATGAACTCACCGCCCACAGACCCTGTCGTCTCGCGACACCCGGCGCCGGTTGTGTCTGCCTGGCCCAGCGCGGCGGCCGGGATGAGAGGCGCGAACTCTCTGACATTCCGCCGCCTCCTTCTCGAACATGACTGCTTCGCAGAAGGAAGGCATCCCATTCCCTCTCGCCCCGGACCATGGCCTGAACCAGGGTCGGATGCGAGAGCTCGCCAAGGACCCAGCGGTGCCCTTTCTCGGGAAATACCCCACCTCTGAAGTATGACTGTGGGTTCGAATCCAGATCAGGGAGGTACCAATCAATGAATGTAACTGGTTTCTAAGTTTGTATGTAGGTACTTTTTAAATATATCTTGGACACCAATGACTGTGCTTCGGATGGGAGGGAACTAAAATTTTTAGGTCTCGGCTGTCATTGATTGACATGTTGCTAAAGTTTCGTAGGTGTACTTTCTTAGAGTATCTCAGGTATAAAGACTGACGGTGAAGGAAAACACCGTTCAAAAATGCTGGTCTAGACTGAAATACTTTATTTTGTTTGAGAAAAGGCATGTGCCCTGCAGAGAGACCGTGAAAAGATTGATGATGATGACATGGACGGGTTTACTTCATGCTAATGACCTGAGCAATTTGATTCCACAAAAAGTATCAGAATTAAAATTATTTTATTTTCGTAGAGCTGTACCTGGACTGACTGAGCTTTGATTAGTCCAAAAATGTGTCTAGAAATTACTACTGCGTGTGCAATAGCCTTAGTATGGCTTACTGTTATAAGTCCATTTTTTATCATATATTAATTTAAAATGTTATTGTTAGCGTAAAAATAAATAAATATCTTCTGAATAGATGCTTTTATTTGATTATTTTACTTATTCGTATAATCCTGCGCTTTACTGTCCCTGAAAAAAAATTCAAATCTTAAAAAAAAATGTTTTTATTTAATAACTCTTAGTTCATTAATAATATTAATCTTCGGTCTTAAACCTCTTATCAATTCGTACTTCTTCGTCTTTCGAAGGCTGGCAGACAGGTGGATACTCAGGGTCCTTTTCACAGATGAATACGCTT
Source organism: Helicoverpa armigera (assembly GCF_030705265.1). Classification (NCBI taxonomy): domain Eukaryota; kingdom Metazoa; phylum Arthropoda; class Insecta; order Lepidoptera; family Noctuidae; genus Helicoverpa; species Helicoverpa armigera. Next base: position 2,641,743 of record NC_087140.1, on the reverse strand, counting down.
TGGGTCTCACACCACATGTCATCGAAGAGTGCATTGCGATATATGCCCCCGCAGTACTGGCCTGCAGTCAAATTGTTAGGTTCGCCAGAACCGAATAAGTCATAACCAGCTTCATGCAGCGTTTCTCCTGAAAACATACACTATATAAGAAATAGATTAGAGAGAATTAAAGGAGTAGTAGTGGATAGGGTAAAAGTGGTACGCGACCTGGGTGTTATGTTTGATTCGGTGTTGTCATTTAGACCCCATTACGACCACATTTGCAATAAGGCCAATCGTTTACTATCTTTTGTGTTACGAAATTCCAAGCCATTTAAAAATCCGCAAACACACTTAATACTTTACTATTCCCTAGTGAGATCTATATTGGAGTACTGCTCCTCTGTGTGGTCTCCGATATACAATAAACACATAGATCGCATAGAATCTATACAGAGAAGATTTGTCAGAAACTTAAGCGCAAAATGTGGTCTAAGACGTAAACTCCCCAATTACAAACAGCGCCTCACACACTTTCACATGAAGAGTCTTGAGAGAAGGAGATGGAATTAAGTGTATTGCATAAAATTGCCAATGGTTCTTTTGATATTAACTTACTTGACCAGTTAAGATTTAAGATACCCACTCGATCTGTACGCATTCCACAATTATTCAGTATTCCCTCTAGTAACAATAATGTTTCACAGAATAACCCGTTATCCAGAATGTGCAATCAATATAATACAATATGCGCTAAGGTAGACTTGTTCTTGAACAGTTTCAACGAATTTAGAAATTGCTTAGATAAATTGTAATTAATTGTTTTAGTCATGTATAAGCTTCTTAATATTAAGTACTTCAACTTTACTGTCTCTAACGAAGCATATTAATACTTGAATGTTATGTACAGGAATAATTGGACTTCAGATTTATGTACTGTATGCTAACTATTGTTTTTTCTTGATTGTCTTAACCTGTAGTCTGTCACTGTACTTATTAAATAAATAAATATGTGTCATCAATAATTGTGTCTAGTCGGTACAAGTATTTCTCGTCATCCTGTCTACCCTTATCCTAATTTTATTGGAGTCTGCGCAGCAGGTTTTCGTCTTCCACACTTTTCTGCTTGCCGTCATTACAGAACTCAATGGCTGGTTTCTAAGCACTCACACGAGAAAACGAAATTACGAGACAGAGTCCCAACACTGATCTTCGACTGATTCAGCGAGAGCGGAGCCCCAGCATTGATGATTAGAGAAAACCGAACATGCATCGTGCATTTTGAAAGGAAGATTCGTAACTAAAGTCCCGATACAAGAGCTCAGAAACGGCCATAAGTCTGCTTAATATACCAACTGCAGCATTAGGATTCAAGAATTACCATGAACTGTTCTCCAATCCCCCCATTCATCCACAGCGCGAAAGCCAATGAACGCTGTGTCTTTACCAAAATTTCCCGGAATGACCTCATTAGGATATCTATCATAGAGTTCTCTGATGACCTGAGCTTCTGTTTCACTGTTTATAATGAGAAGATGGCCGCCTTCAGCCGTACAAGTGAAGTCGGCACGAGAGTATGTTTTTGGAATCTTGTGGAATTTGTAGCAGCTGTTTGTCCTGTTTTCGTAGACGTATTCTGAAAACATAGAGTAATACAAATAACTTCTTAGGTTACAACATATATTATTATAACTCTTTAGCAACATACTCCTGTGTTTGCCTAATATATAGGTACACATTGCTCGTTCATGGGAGTAAAGCATATATATTTTATTAAAGTTTTGGTTTCGATTTTCTAAATTACAATATCTGGCATTACCAACATTATTGTACAGTCCCTTTGTGTTCCATAACTGCAGTAACTCTTTCAAATGATCTTATAGTAGTGATGATACCTACTTAAATAAAACCATGTATTTATGATGAGCTTTCAACAGCGGTATTACCCTTTCCCCGTGGGAACTCCTTCGCGCAACGGGATAAAAATAAATATCTAACACAGAAAGGAATTTTCAAATAAGGCCTGTAGATCCTGAGATAAGCTTGTTCAAGCCAATTCTTCAGCTTAATAACATTATTAGGATAATGATTAGAATATAGCTTGTAATATTTACCATCATCAACGGTACCGCACTTATTGGTCAGCACCTCCTTTTTCCCAGAGCGATAACATATGTACGGTCTAGTTTCCCGACACGATCGGTCGTATGCAGCTCCATTCATATTTAAAGTTATACATCTTTCTTTATCTAAAAAGTTATCTGGTTCGTTATTTGCCCAAACAATCGGGATTTCACTGAGACGTATACCTGAAAAACATGAATCAGTTTAAGATTTTGATATAGATACTTAAGCGGCAATGAGTTTTTTTAGTGGTGGTATATTAGGACAGTGAAGGCATCATTTCAAGGTTTCATGGTAGAAAAATTGAAAAGATAATGATCCCATTTTTGTTGAGACAGAAGGTATAGAAACTTTTACTATTACGTAACATACCATCAACTGTGCGATAGTTTCCAGGTGAGAGAGTTGCGTGGATCCCAGTAAAGATTTCCGTATCTTGTAAAAAGAAATTTCTCATAGTTTGCTTCATTGCAAATTCAATATCTGGTGTAGTTGGAGAAGCTAGTATTGCACCTGATGATAGAAATAAACCACTTGTCTTAAGGCAAACGATGAAAAGGTAGCGGAGTGTCCCATTGTGTTGTATATTGAATTACATATCTGCCTAGTCTTTTCCCATATATGTTGGAATCGGCTCCGTGGAGCTCCTTAATCCAGTTATCTGGATTTTGAACAATCCTTTGAAAAAAGACTGCCAAAGATGTTCAAATGACAGCCGGGATACCAATTAAGCGTCTTCCGAAACGGATAGGTCATAACAAGATGGTTACCCACCCATACGTGGATCGACCGCGCTAAACTTAGCCTTATGATCGATCGATACGCTGCTGCTACTTAATTTTTATTACATCATTACCTAATATTTGCTTTTTCTTATTGATATTTCTCTGTTCTACTTAAAATCAAACTCCGGTTTAGTTATCAGGAGCTTACCTTGAAGACTGCATCGTTGTCGAGCATCATACCAAGTCTCTGGGACTTCATAGAGTTTAAACCATCCCTTCGCCATTAAATTGTATTTGTAGTCACATCTGAATGCACATTCTGAAACATAAGTACCAAAAACTTATTGCACCAACTACATATTGACCTCTATTGAGTGAGGTTATCTACCTTGACCATTTTAATCTTTTGTTTTGAATTTGTATTGTGGTGGCCTTGTCAAGTATGAATTTAAGATATTTTTTAATCTACTTGCGTATAGATAATACTAAAATGCAAGTGGACATCAATGACTGATGAAGAAAAATATAGTGATAAAGCTAAAAGCTTAAAAGTCTAAAATCGACGTAGAGAGTAGACTCGGTAGTTACTGTTAATTCTGTAGGAGAAGAAGCAGACGTCGGTGTTTAGCAGAGGGATTGGGAAAAAGCTGGTTCAAAGAGTCCACAGAAAAGATGAGAAGTAGTAGATTGTCATGGTATGGGCATGTAATGAGGAGAGATGATACGCATGCAACAAAGTGTGTGCTAAGTATAGATGTACCAGATGGAGTGAGAGGAAGAGAAAGACCTAAGAAAAGATGGATGGATGACTGAAAGATGACATGAATAGGAAAGGACTGAGTGTCAGTATGACGAGTGACAAGGAAACAATGGAAGCGGAAGACGTATTGCACCGACCCCAAATAAAATTGGGAACAGGGCAATAGGAAGAAGAAGAAACGAGTCCACTGCATAATTATATTTTTAGACCAATAGAGGATTATCGAATTTTTGAATAGGTATCAAACTTAGGAAACTGCTTCAGCTGGGTAAAAGGAACTGGAAGTTCTCCAAAAATATTTTTGAACTGTCACACTCCTAGGCGAGGTCTTTCCATTTTGTTTCCACTTCTCTCGATCTTAGGGTCGAGTTAGAGTGTACTTTAGGTAGAACAAAATTAGGGCACGCCATCGTGGCGGTAAGTCCCCTCTTTGAGGAGTGGCTCGGGAGGAGTCATGGCGCCCTCACGTACCGCATGACGCAGGTCCTCACCGGACACGGTTGTTTCGGGAGGTACCTGCACCGAATCGTTCGTGAGGAGGCGCCCGGGTGTCACCACTGTGCGGACAGCCCCGAGGACACGGTGGACCACACAGTCCAGGTGTGCCCCGCATGGGAGGGGCACCGCCGGGTCCTCGTCGAGGCTTTGGGCGGCGGCGGCCTCTCGCGTCCGGCCCTGGTTCAGGCCATGGTCCGGGGCGAGAGGGAATGGGATGCCGTCGCCTCCTTCTGCGAAGCGGTCATGCTCGAGAAGGAGGAGGCGGAACGCCAGAGAGTTCGCACCTCTCATCCCGGCCGCCGCGCTGGACCAGGTAGACACCATGGGCGCCGGGTGTCGCGAGATGACTCCCGGCCACCGTAGGCGTGGGTCTGTGGGCGGTGAGTTCGGGTGGCTCATCGACCCTCTGTCTTTCTAGACGACAGACCCGTGTCGACGGCGCGCGTTGTTCCACGCGCTCCTCAAAGAGATGTCAGCAACCAGCGGGGCCCAGCAGGGCCAAGGCCTGCCGGGGCTGCGGGTTGTTCGAAAGAGATACCGCGGCCCTGGTACATAAAAGGCCCATGACGGAACACGACGGTTTTTGGTCAGTAAGAGTCTGACACTCCCTCTCCGCTGCTAACCCACAGCGGAAGGGGTCATTTGATGATTTTTGACGTCGTTAAAAAAAAAAAAAAAAAAAAGTTTGATAGGAATCCACTTACCTATAGAGATAAAACAGAATGTAAACACAAAACACTTAATAAAATTCTTCATGATGAAAAACTTATATTATGTAGGTACGTGTACCATGAAGTTCGGTTACAGTATTTATAAAAAAGTTACAAACATCACTTTTTATATCTCCTGTTACGTAAATGGTTCTGCAGTTTTTGAGATAGTGTCATATTTTAATCTCTGGATTAAAGGTTATCAAATCATATCATGGAGAGAAAAATGACTACCAGAGATGTCATAAAGCAAAATCTCCGATGAAAATAGCGCGCAAAAAGCGGGTGTTTGAAGGACGAGGAACATTACAAGCTCCGCCCTTACAAGCCTTCTTTGGAATCTGCAATTCATCAAGCAAAATCTTTGACAGATTGGTTTTGCTTTGACATAGAACCCTACCGTATCGTTAGCGCTAGTAACTGATCACGGCTCCGTACGTTGCTTGACCGACAAGAAGGCGCTTGACCTACCTTTCTTATGGCATCTCCGCTATCTTGCCTTCCTCTGTGGACAATATACTCTATCTTAACTTTTGTGTTTTTTTTCCTCCAAACGAATCATAAATATTTTTCCTGTTGCCTTCTTTAAATGTTCAAACCTCGTGATTTATAGCGCACCTAGCCACGTAGTTCCCATCAGTTAAAGAATTTTAATCATCAGTTCAGAAGTTTTCTAATCATTGGGACACAAACAAATAATACAAATACAAATATTCTTTATTGTGGTACATAGGTAAACAGTGAGTTGTTACATGGCTTTTAAATTGTACACAGGTATGACCCGCCATAATGGCATACAATAATTTTAAGGTAAAAATAAATTTACATAATATCAAGGCTGCAATTAAAATTATAAACATAAGTTATAAACTATAAACATAAACATAATTATAAACTCAATCAATATTAAATAACATCATCAAAATAATCTTACAGATTATTTTAACATTTGTCTATTAACAATTTAAATAATTTCTTTTTATACCTCTAATTATGAAACTCTAAATCTCTAATTGTTTTTGGCAATTTATTATTTTACAAGTATAGATTACAATTTCTGACTAAAAGTATTACACAATCGGTACATTTTTGAAAATTGAATACAGCATATTCCCGCCATGCACGAACAATTCAAGTGGCTGGTATACTTTTATGGTCCTGAATGAATTGTTGGTCACACTATGAACGCCACATGTGGAATACACGCCGGCTCGCAAGACTCGATCTGTCACACAAATCCGCGCATGTGTACCATACATACCCCTTCCCTCCCCTCTACCTGCCACCTAGAATTGGTACCTGCAAAGCAACTCAATGATCGTAACGATAAAAAAGATATGGCGAGAATTATACCCTACTACGCTGATATTATTAAACTTCGTTTTTAAACCGCTTATCAATCTCCATTTCTTCATCAGTCTTAGGCTGGCAGACTGGTGGATACGCTGGGTCTTTCTCACAAATGAATGCAGCTGGTTGATCGCACCAGAAGTCATTCAAAAGCGCTGAACGATAGATGGACCCGCAGTGTTCACCCGGACTTAAATTGTTAGGGTCACCACGAGAGAACTTATCGAAACCAGCCTCTTTTAGCGTTTCTCCTGAAAATTTAAACATCTAGTTAGCATAAATATAAATCATTATTGAGATCTTCTCCATCAAAGACTGTTTAAAACCATTACCATGAATTGTCCTCCAATCTCCCCATGAACCCCAATCGTGGAAGCCGATTATAGCTACATCTTTGTGAAAAGTTCCCGGCATTGATGAAGCAGGATATTTAGCAAAAAGTTTTCTTAATACTTCCGCTTCTTCTTTACTATTTATAATGGCAAGATGGCCGCCTTCAGCCAAACAAACGAAGTGGGCACGATCAAAAGTTCCTGGTACTGTGTGGAACTTGTAGCATTTTTTGGTATTTTCATCGTAGTTGTATTCTGCAAAAAAACATCATTACGACTTTTTGCTTAGATGGATGTTAGTAAAAATAAGAGGTTATCTATGCAATAACTTAGGATATTTACCATTATCAACAGTGCCACATCTATTGGTCGGCACCTCCTTTTCTCCAGAGCGAAAGCAGATATAAGGTCTGGGTTCCTCACACATTCTGTCAACTGCAGATCCATTACTGTTAAAGGTTATACATCTCTCTTTATTTCCAAAGTTATCTGGCTCATTATTGCCCCAAACTAGGGGAATCTTGCTAAGAGGTATACCTGTAAAAATTAATCAAATTAGATTGCAAATCCCTCATTATTATTAATCGGACCAGTAGTTTCTATAGTTCGTTCCATCAAAACATACTAAGTCTTTAAGTTTATTGTATACATATTTCTTCTATTTTATCTCACTTTTTTTGAGAACCGAAGGAATTTCCTATCTATAAATACAATTTCAATTACTACGTAACATACCATCAACCGTCTGATAGCTCCCAGACGAGAAGGTAGAATGTATTCCAGTGAAGATTTCAGTATCTTGTAAGAAGAAATTTTTCATGGTGTTTCTCATTTCAGCTGCCATTGCCGACGAAGTTGGAGAAGCTAACACAGCACCTGATGATAAAAGTGAACAATTCGATAAAGCAATGAAAGATTTAGCAAGCCCTGTGATACAGTTATGGTAAGATTATCATTCGTAACCCTATTGCTATTAAGGCAGTTTGTTCTATAATTTTAGAAAAAGATGAGACTATGTTTTTACACAATAAATTATTTCAGACTATATTTTTGGACGTAGCGTACATCCAACGCTTAGACTTGACCTTTGTCAGATCGTCGGGCCACCTCGTTGCTGATCAGATTCTTCCATTTTGATATTATTCCCATAAAAATGTCAGCGATAAATTAAGTGATAGCAGAGCCAATTTTCGGTTGACAATTTATTTTGAAGGAAATAGTAATGATAGCTCACGATGGATGGATTGTATATAGGTCGATATTGCTAGAAAGAAAGTTACTTGTGAGAAAACGGAAGATATTATGAGAAAACGCCTCCTCCTATCAAAATTTGGATATTGGCAGGCGGATGATGATGAACTACTTTTTAACACTAGCTACATGAGCTTACCTTGAAGAGTACAGCGAAGTCGAGCATCTTGCCAAGTCTCAGGTACTTCGTATAGTTTGAACCAGCCTTTCGTCAGTTGACGATATTGGTAATCGCATCTAAAAGCACATTCTGAAACGGGCACAGAATTAATTTTTGTATGATGATATGTAAGGCAAATGTACATCAAACCATTAAAACATGAGTCCTGTACTTTGTAAGATGAAAGATAGTTTTCATTTATCAAACAATCGCTGTTTTTTTTAGATTTTGGCTGAGTTAGAGGAGTTTTGCGGAACATTCCAGGTCATCATTACATTTTAGCCCACTTAGAGGACAGTCTCAGTGACCACGCCAATACAATCACCCTCTTTGGGCATAAGGCCCATCTAAAATATACCCTGCTGTTTATTTTAATAATTCCATCCTTCAAAATTTGCCAAACGCCAATGCCGGATTTTTATAGACCCTCTACTGAATCCGAATAGACTCACATCTACACATCAGACGCAAAACGATGATAAAATATTTCTTATTCTGTCGACTTACGCCAAATATTGGAGGTAAGGTGTAGTTTTTTGCCTGAATTTTCCTACTTCTGGGCAAAGCTCTCCCCATTTCGTCTCCACATGTCTCGATCTTTCGAGAGTTTCCATCAATTAGGGTCACAGTGTAATTAAATTCGAACTAAAATTAAATAATATTACAAAATGGAGCCCTGATGATGGAAGGAGACCTAGTGGAAGACCAAGGAAACGGTGGAGAGAAGACTTAGTCATCATCCTCACAAACTGGCCACATAATAGGTACCAGAGGAAGATGGAAAACTATGGGCCTTTGCCAGCAGTGGGACAGCATAGACTAAATAAAAAAAAAACTCGACTTACCTGTGTAGATAAAAAATAATAGAAACACAAAACTCTTAATAAAAGTCTTCATGATGAAAGTATAAGATATGTATGAGTATCATGAAGCTTGGATACAGTATTAAAGAAAGACACACCAACATCACTATATATACCTCATGTTTTGTATACAGTTCTGCAGTTATTGAGATAACTACGTTTAATATCTGGATTAAAGGTTATCAAACAATACTAATTGTTGTTTTTTATTGCCGAAACAATTTTGACAAAAAATTCCTGTTGTTTCTTTGAATGTACTTTCCTGTACGTAAAAACCAGGTTGCGAATGCCGCCTAGCAATTACTCTCCAGCCTGAAGCAGTGAAGCGGGGTCTAACCTATGCCGGGGTCTTCACGAAACCAAAGGAAAATATCTCGCTTAGTGACTTCGGCATCTCGGGCATACGGTGCAAAACAACAGTTACCGATGCTCCATTATTGGATATGACTGCCTCGTTGGTCTAGTGACCACTAGACCAACGAGGCAGTTGGCAAGCGCGGCTGCTGTGTTCGAGGTCTCGGGTTCGATTACCGGGTCGGGCCGAAATCGCTTTGTGGGTTTTCTTAAGCTTTCACAAAGCAGCCCGTAGTCTGGAAGTTGGTGACTGATTCACCCGTGCATCGGAGAGCACCTAAATGTCGGTACTGTGCCTGATCTCTTTCCGGTCGTGTCGGATTGCCGTCCCATCGGGCTATGAGAGTGAAGGAATAGGGAGTGCACCTGTGTCTGCACAAATGGTTGTGTACTATAATATGTCCTGCGCAGCTGGCTGATCTTCTTAACTGAGAACAGCCGCCCTGGCCGAAATCGGCTGTGGACGCCATTATTATTGGAAATCTTGCGGGACAAGTACTCAAAAGCCATAGATTCATGGTAAACTTTTGCTTATAAACAAAGCATCAACATGTTTTTAAGTACAATTACTTATGGACCCTGTCGGGCACAGCAAAGTTAGTTTTTAGAGGAGAGGATGAAGAGCGCTTTTTAAACATAAAAATATTGAAATCAATGTAGAAAATCTTGTATTTAGATGTTCAAGGAGGTATTATTTCTGTGTAGATTTATTTAATAATAATAAGGGGATAGGTCTCCCGCCTCTTGGCATGCCTTCATCGGCCGGTCAGAGTGGAGTCGCTAGAGTAGGGTTAGCAGCCCGCTCGGAGGGTAGGTGCCTCGTGGTAAATAGCGAGTGGGCCGGTGATGCTGGACCCACAGGGAGCGCGTGATCTGCGTTGTAAGTCCGCCGAGGTATCCTCACCCTTCAGCCGCTCATGTACCTGTTGCCCTCTTGTTGCTATTCAGTGACTGATTCCCGAGGGCCCAGTAAGTGAGTTGGCGAGTCTCCACCTGCCATTTTTACGTGTGCAAACATTGTTATCGGCAGGTGCCATAGTTCCCATAGTCTTCCCATTCCTAGTCCACTAACATCCTATCACAATAGCCCAAGTAGTTTTTCGCCACAGTTAGCAATAGTTTAGCACAGAACCGGGGATTGTCCTTGGGTACATTTCTATAGTGTATACAGGGATAATCGTCGGTTTTGTGTCGACATTTCATTAAAGTTGTCTCAAAAGGGCTTCAGCGTGTTGGCTTCGGCCCCACGTTTGCCTCCCAAAAATCCGGGACTCTGTAGTCCCGAGGTCAGAAAGAGATAATAATAAGGGGATAGGTCTCCCGCCTCTTGGCTTGCCTTCATCGGCCGGTCAGAGTGTAGTCGCTAGAGTAGGGTTAGCAGCCCGCTCGGAGGGTAGGTGCCTCGTTGTAAGTGGCGAGTGGGCCGGTGATGCTGGACCCACAGCCACTCATGTACCTGTTGCCCCCTTGTTGCTATTCAGTGACTGATTCCCGGGGGCCCAGTAAGTAAGCTGGCGAGTCTCCACCTGCCATTTTAACATGTATTTAATACATTGTCATCTTCAGGTGCCGCGTATTTACAGAGTGTACATAGCCAAAACGCATCCATAGGAAACTGCTCGCTGATATTTTGTAATGCTGTTTTTTAATTTGTGCAGGAGGTGCCATAGTTCCCGTAGTTTCCCCATTCCTAGTCCATTAGCATCCCATCACAATAGCCCAAGTAGTTTTCATCCATATTTAGCAATAGTTTAGCACAGAACCGAGGATTGTCCTTGGGTACATTTCTATAGTGTATACAGGGATAATCGTCGGTTTTGTGTCACCATTTCATTAAAGTTGTCTCAAAAGGGCTTCAGCGTGTTGGCTTCGGCCCCACGTTTGCCTCCCAAAAATCCGGGACTCTATAGTCCCGAGGTCTGGTAGAGACATAAAAAATCGTTTATTTGCATTAAACATGGTATACAAAGGTGTTCAATAATAATAAATTAGGTACAAGCATGTTTAGCTAAGATGAACATAGCACGCAAAAATTTTAGGAAAACTAAACTATTTAAGGCATTTAACTATTATATAGTTGATAATAAAAGAATAGAATATACATAGAATTTATTTCCAGCGACAACCTTATTGCTCATCAACAATATTGTTAAACAAAAGTTTACTAGGAATACGGGGCTAAGATCGTAGTCTAGTGAGTCTGATGCTGTGTGTTTCTGCGTGTGGGACAATCCCAAAAGCACAAATAAAATCGCTTTGATAAAACACCCTTATCTCGTTAGCACGCCTGTTTGCAGCTGGCATGATATAGTAGGAAAACCCAATTTTGAGATAACATTAAAAAGTACAGGGTTCAAAAGGCGTCTTATAACAATCTTACTAATGGGACCTAGGTAGTCTCAAAAATTATACAGCCACATAAAATAGCAATCACTAAACTTAATTTATTCCGAAGTAGCCCGGATTATTTTTGTATAACTGACTAGAAAAACTCAATCAATGTTAATTTATTGGCAAACACACCACAACTGCTGCCAATTAAAACACAGCATATAAATTTCTTATTTAGCATACTAATTACACTATCGATATTCGCAACTGGCAACAATTAGCGCAATTAATGAACAAGTCAAATAATCAGCACATAGACAGAGCCGGATTTAGCAAGCAGGGACTGTTGCAACTTAGCTATTTTAGCTCTAGGCAACGGTTGGAGTTCTGCCCATAGGAGGAATTTAGCCTACTGCTGGCCAGACGGGTTGATAGAGGGTTTTTTTTCGAGTTTTCCTTCTCTCGCACTGGTGTTCGGTGCATTTTTTGACTCCATTAGTCGACTTCTACGATGGAAGAAGGGGTAGCGTCATATGTATTCTTAAGCCATCGCTACACGGCCAAACAAACGTAGTGTAGGACGTCCTCAGACACGGTGGAGTGATGACTTGCGCAAGACGGCTGGCAGGAGCTGGATGCGAGACGCCGAAAATCGATCTCAGTGGCGTGCACTTAACGCCTATGTCCAGCAGTGGACTGCGATAGGCTGATGATGACGGTTGGTGCAATGGGACGGAGTGTCAGGCTTTTACTGACTTACAAACCCAACTTCGATACTTCTGGAGTTCTTTTTAGCTACAAAGGTGCTGTACCGCCCAGGATGGCGTCGATCCTTAAGGAAGAATTCCATGCATCGAGACTGTCGCAGCCGCGCGCAGCCTACGACAGTCGTTGATCGCTCGCGACAATAGCCAAACAATGAGAATGTATGGCACCGCTGCCGAGGCTGCGGCAGCGACAGTCGCGATGCACGGAATTCTACCTTAAATGGGTACCTAATACATTTCGGCTAAAAAAAGGCCGCATTTTTGGTTAGTTAATGAGAAATTATTAAACAGCTACTCACGCTATGGTTGTTGTGGAGAGTAACAGACTTTTGCCGACTAAAACTCACCTACATACCTTCTAGAGCTCTTTATATACTAGAGTTATGGTAACTCGTGCGAACAATCCCGCAGAAACGGCGTTTTTTGTCCCTAAGTGTTCCTCTAAGTAAGAAGTCCCCTAGTAGACTCAAGGCCGAAAATAAAATTGCCATTGTTTCTGCATAAAATCCGGCACTGAGCTGCCCACACAATATGGAAGCTATAAATAACAGAAATGCAACACATTGCTATTCTATTTATCGTAGGCGGTTGATCAACAATGTTACTGTATTTTGTAACTAATATCCCAGTATGGGAAGTTTTACTAACATTGTTGGTAATACTTAGAGCTCCCGAACACTGCAAACTTTTAGTCGGCCGATATTTTGTTTTGGCTTGCAGTACGCACATTACTAAGATTTTTTCGGCATTGAGCCGAAATCAGACCCACTGAAAACTTTGATTGGAATAAAAATACAACCATAATGTTCAACGATAAGTCGTATTTTAATATTACAGTATACGGGTACATAACGATGAGGAAAAAATTGTCTAGCCCCAATTTATTTATTTATTGCAAAAATGTATACAGATGCATCCTTAGCCTAGATAGGTATACATTACCCTGTTAGGGAGCAGCAAATTAACAAAAACCTAAATAATTGTATCACAATATTTACAAAAATAATACTATTTAATTGAAATCTTTACTAGACGTACATATAAATACACATGCCATGTAGTATATGATATGGATCTACGATGCATTATCATTTGCTTAAACAAATGAAAGATAAACCAATACAATGCTTTGTAAAAGCTTTATTTGATTTCATAAACTAAGTTCAAGTTACGTACAGAATACATAGTATTCCCCAGACATTGACCGAGTAAGAAATTAATTATTTCTCTTACACTTGTTTTAGAACTTAGTAGCACTTTTACAATCTTGTTCTCGTTAAATAAGATTTTATAGGATCATAAAAGAAAAGTGAACTTGTAATAGTAAGGCTCTGGTTTCAAATGTTCTCTTGAGCTACATTTAGTTAAGTTACAGCCCGTTTGAACCATACAATACCTTCTATATGTTACTTGTCTTCTAGCTTCCGCCCGCGACTTCGTCCGCGTGGAATAGTCACTTTGGGCTAACGCTGACTTTAACTATAAAAAAGGTTATAATGAGCTAACCTTAAAAGAGGTCTTTACTTACATAGATATTAACAATATTTACAATATATATCAAAAACTATCCTAGTAAAACAAACAACTAAAAAGCGTCCAAAAATTCGTCCCCATCGCTGTCAACTGGGAGCGTGCCCAAGAGGCTGGCAGCATTACCTCGTTGGATCGCCATGCTGATTCTTTGTCCGAGGTAATTGCCAGCCTTGTGGTCACGTAACCTTAAAAGATAGACATATGCTGATGCGGACTTTTTTTTTTGAACCTTTAAAGGGGAACAATTCTGTCATACATGATTTTTGCGAAACTTTAACCGTTTACGCAGCGTAAGCTCTCTCAATAGGGGGCTGCAGGTTGTTCGAAAGAGATACCGCGGCCCTGGTACATAAAAGGCCTATGACGGAACACGACGGTTTTTAGTCAGTAAGAGTCTTGACACTCCCTCACCGCTGCTAACCCACAGCGGGAGGGTACTTGATGATTTTTGACGTCGTTAAAAAAAAAAAAAATCTCTCTCTCTCAATAGGAAAACATCCCCGGATTTTGAGACATTCTTCATTGGTGCTCCGCTCCTTTTGGTCTTAGCGTAATAATATATAGCCTATAAGCCTTTATCGATAAATGGGCTATCTAACACTGAAAGAGTTTTTCAAATCGGACCAGTAGTTCCTGAGATAAGCGCGTTCAAGCAAACAAAAAAAAAACAAACTAACTCTTCAGCTTTATAATATTAGTATAGATGACCTAATTATGGTTAAGTCAAAGAAAGAAACAAGAGTTAAGCAACGCTCAGCGCGGTTGTTCCGTGGATAGGTGATCATCTTGTCATGATGAGTTCTTCCGTGTTTCGGAAAGCACGATTAACTGTAGCTCCTGGTTACATTTCAACATCTTTGGCAGTAAATACTGTGGGTATTGGGTTGCCCGGGTAACTGGGTTGAGGAAGTCAGATAGGCAATCGCTCCTGTAAAACACTGTAACTCAACTGCGTCGAGTGGAGACCATGGACTAGCAAGCGCAGCCTAGGACGTCCACCAACAAGGTGGACAGACGACCTTATAAAGGTCGCCGGAAGACGCTGGATGCAGGTCGCCTCCAACAGATATCTGTGGAGATCTAAGGGGTGGCCTATGTTCAGCAGTGGACGTCCTATGGCTGAGATGATGATGATGATGTCTCAACTGCATTCTACTGTGAAAAAAACCGTTAGTTTAAATCCGAAATTTTGCATATTCAAACTAAAAAACTCGATAATAACCACCCAATGAAAACGTCTGGATTCTGTTCAATACACTTGAATTATCTTCAAGCAAGTTCGAAAACTTTGCATATTTTTTACATTTCAGTGAGTCATCGCGAAGTTTTGAGCTCTTGAGAGAACGTCACGATCCGATACTTAGATTTAAAATAAAGGTTCGTTTAGGCTAGACAACATTTTCGGTAAATTTTTCGTGTAAAAAAAGGAATTGGTCTTGTACATCGAGAACAGAAGGATCTGCCTTATGACTTCTCTGCTATTTATCCTTCCTATGGAGGATACGTTATACAATGAAGTTATAACGTAAAGTCGTTTGGGGATATTGTAACTTGAAAACAGTGAAATATTTTCTTAAATCGGGTCAGTAGCTTCGATGCAACGACAAGCAAAAAGAATGATTTCTTTTTTCTTTTCTGTATTCTGTGTGTGTATCTGTGTACATGAACTATTAAATAAATAAATAAATAATGTGAAACAGATATATAAAAATAAGTATGGTATGAATCCTTCTCCATGTGAGAGGAGGCCTGTGCCCAGCAGTGGGACGATAAAAAGGCTGTAACAGTTATGATTTATTTGTAATGAAGTAGCAAAATCCTAGATTATAGTACAGAATAATGGCCTATATGTCATCATGTCCCAAGCCTTTTTCCAACTATGTGAGGGTCGGCTTCCAGTCTTACCGGTTGCAGCTGAGTAGGTACCAGCGCTTTTCAAAATAATGACTCCTATAAAGAATCTTATAGGATCATTACGCAATTTTAATGAATCATTAATGAGGTCTTGTGCTATTTCTATAATATTATTGTCGTTCTACAAATAATATAATACCTACAGATCTTACTATATTATATTTAATACTAGCATCACGTAGAGTAACCTATATATTTTGATATAAACTTTATTACATACCTAATTCCATCAAATTGAAACACAAAAATCGAATTATCAAAACCTAAAAACTTTCAAAGGATCATGCACATATTAGTATGGAGTCAAAAGTCAGCAACGCCCAAATTCCAGTTCTATGTCATATGATAGCTTTACAGCCATATTTGTAAGATATCTAGATTTAAAATTATATAAAGATCCGATTCAAAAGATATTGGACATTAAACATGATAAATTCCCACTGGTTTTTTATACATTTTATCGTTTATAGACAGCATTGCTATTAGTTTTTTTTTCACTAGGAACTTCATGATCATCATGAATTCATGACTTAATTGTATGTTATTAGATAAACATGTCAGTTATTTGAATATATTGTATACAGTAAATGAATATATACATGGGCCAAAGGACGAGATTACAGACCGTAATAAATAAAGCATGATTGAAACGATGTCATGTACTGCAATATCAACAAGAATGTCTTATTATTTTTATTTTTTAACCGGTGCTTTTTAAGACTTCAAATTATGATCATAATTCTAGTTTTTATTTAATAGGGCTATCTTATATACTTTCTCCGGGCGTTACTGGGGCACAGATGGGCATGGTCCTTTGTAACATTTGTAGGATTTTATAATTTTAGGTGTTTTAAGGTTTTATTCGCTTAACCCCTTTTAATTTCTTCATAGCAGTTGTACAGCACCGCGTATTTGTAAAGACTTATTTTTGTTTAGCTGGATATACCTACTTGCCAGTTTTTATTAGGATTAGGTTATTTTAGGCATATTTACAACTCCTATTAAATTACAACGTTGAAATCCTGGAACACAGTCCATACCCAATTTATTAATTTTATCCGAGCCTTTTTCCCAACTATGCTGGGATCGGCTTCCAGTCTAACCTGATGTAGCTGGGCACCAGTGCTGTGCAAGGAGCGACTGCCCTATCTGACACCCTCAACCCAGTAACCCGGGCAACCCAATACCCCTTGGTTAGGCTGGTGTCAGACTTATTGGCTTCTGACTACCCGTAACGACTGCCAAGGACCATAGCATTACCGCTAAAACAAACAAGAACTGATATTGATAAAGAACGGGACATACAAAACACAAAAACTGAATCCAATAAAAAACGTAAACAAAGTATCAAGATGATCTGCACACACCTTTACAAAGAAAATCAAGGAGAACAAAAAATCTCAGGTTCATTGACTTCATAGCAGACATTATTAAGTCGTGTCGGTGTTAAAGATAATAGAATAAAGTATATTACCAGCGTTCTAAGAAATCTCATTTATTATGAACATGCTGAACTCTGAAATATGTACAGAGAATAGAACATGTTTTGGTTACCAAAAGAGTTATGGGATAGTTAGCATTTTTAATAAACTATAGAAATTAGGTATGTAAGGAAATGTTAATAAAAAAACCGGCCATAGTGCTAGTCGGATTCGAGCAGCGATTGATTCTTCGGGATATGGGTGAATTTTTTAATTTTATTACCATCTATAATTTTTGAATTCTTCTGATTTTGATTTCCTCCAATTTGAGGCCATTTTTTTAACGCCGTCAAAATTCATCAAATGTCCCCACAGTGAGTTAGCTGCAGTGAGGGAGTGTCAGACTCTTACTGTCTAAAAACCGTCGTGTTCCTTCCCAAGCCTTTTATATACAAGGGCTGCGGTAACTCTTTCGAACAATGGGGATTTGCTGGGGAGTTTGTTCCACCACTTCTTCCAGCAAAGACACATAGGAATTGGTAAAAGGCGGGCGTTTTGGGGGCTGTCTTTTGTAAATTTGACCTTCAAAAAGTACTGATTTTCAGCCTACTTTGAATAAATGACTTTTGATTTTGATTTTTGACAATCCCGCAGCCCCGGCAGATTTGAGGCCCTTCCCTACATATTTAGTTATTAAAAGGTCTTGTGTATTGAATGGGTCTTCAAGAACTTAGCCAGGGATCAAAGACTCCTTTATTATCTTCAGTTAAAAGTACCTAAACTTCATTCCAATCAAGTAAAATGAAAACCATAAAAAAGATTGCTGAAGACTATTACTTAGTTTTGAATATCTCTCGATATTCATTTCATTACAATAAATTGTGAATAGATGGATCAATCATGGATACTATCGACGATCTAATTTTAAAACTTAATATACATAGTTTTTTGTGCACTTTATTTAAAAAATAATTGACTGTCTAAGAACATGGGTAACAATGGGTGATAAAAATAAAATATGATTTATATTGTCATTTTTTTACATAATATGTGTTGTGGTTAATAATGTAGATGATTTTGTGGATAGATAAATCGAAGGAAAACGAAAATAGCCTGAGATTTAATTACATCAATAAGAATGGATATACAAGTTGTTGATTTGCATGCGTGCCATATTCAAGGACGTAATTATGCTAATGATTCTCGAACCAAATCAACAAAAAAATTGGTACGTAATTTTTTTTATTTTATTTTTTTTCGGAATTCCGTCAATGTCATCTAGCCGTATTTAAACTTGGCGCGTGTGTTACTGGCCTTAAAACCTTGCTGCGCCCTCACACAAACGCAAACACAAAGCATACGCAACGATTATTCATAAATTTCATTCATAAAATTGGATTACTTCTGAAATACTACGACATTACAATGACTAAAAAAGCCGTGCGTATTGGCTATTTCCCGTCTACTGTAATTCCAATCGATTATTTACGTATTTTATCTCCTCCTCCTGAAGTATGGCACAAATGCAAATCAACACCTTGTATAGAGGTTGAATTTTGATATTAGACTCATATAAATTACGTCTTCCAAAGTCTAATCGAAAAACAAGGAATGAATCGGTATTGTAATCCACAGTAATACAGGCATGGGTATCGAAATTTGATTCGGTTGCAAGGTGACATAGGATAGGACGTTTTAAAAAGCTCTAAAATATGTTATACAATCTCCCTCGATCTTCTGTCATTGTTCAAGATTTAATACATTGAAGGTACACGTATAAAAATTGCTACTAGTAAATATATCGGGTCCAACGAAATAATTTCAGCCGTATCTGCAAAATTGATGGATGTTTTCAAAATTTGCCGCGTCCAGATAAACCCGAGCGTTTTATTTTACTGTGGTATATGGGACCCTAAAACAATTTTGGGACCCCCAAATCCTTGGATATATGCGTTCGATTTTATTTCAGCTATAAACAGAACGAATCTGTCATCCCAAAGTGACAGATAGACAACATATTTGAGGAAATAAATCCGACGTTTTTATAGTTATTTATTCTTAGGAAAAAGGAGAAAAAAAAGATAAGAAAATACGATACATCTAGCCTTTGGAAAATTTTCGTCTAGTTTTTGAATCGTAGCAAATAAGATTGCTTTTAAAATTTCATGCCAAATCTAAATCTCAATTTCTCGGTAAACATCCCGGAATACTGTGTAGCAAATCTGGTGAAAACAGGACAAAATTCTTGTAAAGATGGAATTTTCTTTCGGTCTCATTTAACTATGGGGATTTTCCTTAACAATCATTATTATAACTTATATTTCATTATATGAAAGTTAAGTGTTCATCGCCTCTTCACCTGAATAAAAAGGTTTATCTGCTTCTGCGAACTTCAACATTTAAAATGTTCTTAAATAACCGTTTTCCCGTGGCTGCACCCGCGTCCCGTGGATACAAGTACCCTATCGGGATAAAATATAGCTGCTCGGGAAGAATGTAGCCTTCCAACGGTGAAAGAATTTTTTAAATCGGTCTAGTGTTTTTTGAGTTTATGCATTACAAACAATTTTTTTCTCTGGATACTATTAGAATAATATAACGATCTTATATGGATGAGCACCATATGTCATATCCATATCTATATTGCTATCTGCCTCCATATGCTAAAATTCCAAAAAGGAAAGAATTCTTAAATAGAAAAGCGTACACCTTTCTACCAGAAAATACGAAAAACTTTTTACTAACAAAAATTGTTTTAACCAACCGCTTGAATACACAGTAGGTCGTAAACACGCATTATGGTCTAAAAGATCTAACTTTCTAGACAAAATCGATTTGTCGGGATTTTCCAAGAAAAATATTATTCTTCTGGGAATTATTTCGCTTTAAGTTTAGAAGTTCGCAAGTATTCTTAAATTGTTTGCGCTAAATTCCGAAACAAAAAGGTACTTTGAAAAGTCTAGATAAATCTGTTATTTTAAATAGTGGACTTGGTGAAAAACATTTAACAGACCCTGGGAAATAAAACAAAAAAAAAATGCATGTACTATCGGGGAATCTCCCGCCTGACCAGCACTAGGGGAATTTTTACTTATTCATTAGAAAAAAAAAAAAAACATTTTTTGCTTAACCTTACATAAATGACATTACGCTTTCCTAGAAGCTTGAACTCGTTGTTTGTTGGAGCACAGATATTCGCGAGACACAATTGATCTTCTATTGTTTTATAAGTAGCGACATACAAGAAGTTATATACTAGCTGTTTTCCCGCGGTTTCACCCGCGTCCCGTGGGAGCTACTGCCCGCACCAGGATAAAATATAGCCTATGTCACTCGCAGATAATATAGCTTTCTAATGGTGAAAGAATATTTAAAATCGGTCCAGTAGTTTTTGAGTTTATCCATTACAACCAAACAAACAAACAAACAAAGTTCTCCTAAATATTGCCGTAGGATTTTAAACGTAAAAATTCATCAGTGGTCAAGTGGAAAAGTCCATCTTTCTACATTTACACACACAAGCCTAGCTCAACCGCTTTCGTGATAACCAATGCACATAATATTGATAGCTACAGATAGTAAGGAAGATACCATGTTTTGTGGTTCGTAAAATACGATGGCAGCCATTGCTGGTGATAAGAATCTTCGAAGAACTATTTCAGCCCCTCTGTTGTGCAACAGAAACTTATGTAGTATCAGTATCATTTTGTTATGTAGTCAGAAGCTAAAGTCGTAGTAGCCTAGTGGTTAAAAAACAAACCTGTCAAGTCTGTGAGTGAGTTCGATTTTAGGTCAGACAAGTACATATGCAACTTTTATAAGTTTTAATGTACCTACTTTCTAAGTATATCTTGGACGCAGATGACTGTGTTACGGATGGCACGTTCAACTGTAGGTCCCGGAAGACGTTACGGGTAGTCAGAAGCCAGAAAGTCTCACCACTAGTCTTTCCAAAGGATATCGGGTTGCCCGAGAGTTTTAGATCAGATAGGTTCAATGTTAAACGGCTGGTACTCAGCTGGATCTGGTTAGACTGGATGGCTGAGAAAAAGCAAGTGATGATGATATGAGAGACGAAGGCGTAATTAAAATTTCTTTTCGTTTGGTAATTAAGTGTGTCTTAGCGACATCAGGATATCGTCCGACATCAGCTAGGGTAATCGAGCAAAGAGATAGACGTTACAATAATCACAAATTTAATTTCACAAGACACTTTACACTTAACAATAAGTTAAGAGTAGTATAACGCTAGGCAATAACACTAGGTACACTAGACGTGACGTAGGGCAGTTTTATGATGTGTGCAACACGACGACGACTCAACGAAGCCTCAACCAAGACTCAAGGAAGACTGAGCTGACGCCACGCTGACCACCACGACTCTGCCATCGCGCTTAACGGTGTTTCACAGGAAACGCCACCAGAGGGCGCGTTTGCGTCTCGTTTAGTGTCCGTACTAATGACCGTCTCCGACAAGTATTTATTTATTTTAATCTTATACGATATTTCTCATCCAAACAGATACAACTAAGATTTTAATCCAAAAAGGCTATAACAATACTTCTTAACCGTAATGGAACAAATCCAGTGTTTGCTTATGGTTTACTTAGATTTTATGACATAAACACAGAAATGTATGACAATAACCCAACAGACTAAGATTCTTATCTCTATATTGTTTTGTTTGACATATTCTAAATTTCAATAACCGATTCGTCCGTTGTTTTTGGATTAAATATTGAAATTCGGCATATGAAGCTGATGGATCGACTTTATAATTCCGCAGAAAGTAAATCATATGCATAAGTAGAATGCGAACAAAATCGTTACTTTTCGTAAAAAAAATTGTTTGTATTAATATACTCACATGAAACTTAAAAAGTGTGTTGAAATTTCACACAAAACTACTGAATAAAATACATATAGTATTACATTTCTACATGTGTGCAGGGTTTGAACCAAGCCACCATGTTTAAGTAAATGACATCTATCTTAATTGGTCCAGCCATTTAATGATCAAGACAGACAAACAATGGATTATGAAAAAATTGCACGCACAGAACACTACAATAATCTTTCTAGGTGTAAGAATAAGCAAACTATGTTATCAGTAATTGACACATTCAGCTAAAGTACATAACCGAAATAGTTTTCCTTGTTTAAATAACAAAAAGAAACATCTTTGCTTGTTCACACAAATGACTCATTTGGTTCAGTTTCGGTAAAGTACCTCGGAAATCATCGGAATGCGCTTTGTTTGAACTCTGCTCTTGTCTTTTGTTTTTATTTACTTTTATGCCAATATTATAAAGGGGTAAAGTTTGTGGGTTATACATTGATTCTCATGATATTTCTTGAAAATTCTTTTACCAATCTAAATTCACATTATAAATAACTGAAAGATGACATGAATAAGAAGGGAGTGAGTGTCAGTATGACGACTGGTAGGAAAAAATGGAAGCGGAAGACATATCGCGCCGACCAAAAATAAAATTGGTAGCAGGGCAGGCAGAAGAAGAAGTACCTACCCATGACTAGGTTCATTTGCTTATCTTAGAAAAGACATGACCGATTTGAAAAATTCTTTATTATTAGATAGTAGTAGTAGATAGTTCCCACGTTATTGGTAACACGATACCAACTGTTTTACAGTCTATATTTTATTTTGATTTAGGAAGTCGTGGTGGCCTAGTGGGTAAAGGACCAACCTAAAGTACGAGGGCGCGGGTTCGATCCCAGGTCAGGCAAGTACCAATGCAACTTTTCTAAGTTTGTATGTACTTTCTAAGTATATCTTAGACACCATTGGCTGTGTTTCGCATGGCACGTTAAACTGTAGGTCCCGGCTGTCATTGAACATCCTTGGCAGTCGTTACGGGTAGTCAGAAGCCAGTAAGTCTGACACCAGTCTAACCAAGGGGTATCGGGTTGCCCGGGTAACTGGGTTGAGGAGGTCAGATAGGCAGTCGCTTCTTGTAAAGCACTGGTACTCAGCTGAATCCGGTTAGACTGGAAGCCGACCCCAACATGATTGAGAAAAGGCTCGGAGGATGATGATTTAGGAAGTAATCATTTCGGTAGTAATATATAGTAAAAATGTCGTGGCGGCCTAGTGGGTATGGAACCAACCTCTCGAATATGAGGGTGTGGGTTCGATTCCAATTCAGGCAAGTACCAATGCAGGTTTGTATGTACTTTCTAAGTATAGCTTGGAGGCCAATGGCTGATAAAAAGGTGAAGGAAAACATCTTGAGAAAACCTGGACTATTAAGTCTGAAATCGCCAACCCGCATTGAGCAAGCGTGGTGATTAATGCTCAATCCTTCTCCGTGTGAGAGGAGGCCGCAGCCCAGCAGTGGGACGATAAAAAGGATGTAACAGTAACAACAGTAACATTACTATCCCAATACTATGAATAGCAGAAAATACAATTAAAACCACGTATAAGTTAGTCTCATCAATCGCCTCATTGCCTTGCATGATTGATCAAGACCGTCTTACAAGTTCATTATCAGGTCAAGGTCAGAGAATATAATGATAAATCTTATCAAAACAAAAGCATGCTTTAGTTACGCATTCGTTTGTAATACGTCATATCATTAACATAACTCCAGTATAAGTAGACCCGTTCTTGTATGAAAGTTATCAAGTAAAATGGTTCAAGATGGAGTGGTTTTAACTGGTGGTTCACACAAAGTATTGACGGGACTAAACCGTGTTATTCATAGTGGTAATTACACGTAAGAGCAAAAATCCTGGTTATTTAGGAAGTGCTAATTCTTCTTATTTACTCTTTTTTACATTATTTACAAAGAAAACTGCATTTTAGTGTAGTTGATGTGACGAGTCATCAGGTGATACTATTGTTCTTACTTATATCTTATATAAACTAACTACATAGGTAGTCTATTTTACCTGAGATTACTTTCGTGTGAGACCATTCATCTTTTTATACTTATCCTATCTCAATAGATACAGCCGTTTTAGCTACAAAGCGACATACCATATAAAAAATGGTTTACAATTGAAAGGATTTGCATCAATAAAGCATTACGTTTATTTTTTTTATTTACCTACTAGGTATATTCTTTAAAATGATGGTAACAAACTATAACGACAGCAGCTTTAAATAAATGACTGTAAAAAAACCCTCAAGAAAGTAAAAACCTATGCCATTTCAAGCAAACTTGCTATATTCAAAAGTCATTTGTAAAGCTACCTAGGTTTATTGGCACGCAGTGTACTATAATAATTTACATAACTAGGTATATTATTATGATCTGTAGTAAATTCTTTGTTCATGAATGAATCAGTGATAATAATTACGTTTTACTAGTAAATGTTAACTAGGGGAATGACCTGCTCTGACTCTTATTTCCTAGATCTAAGTTAGAGGAAAAAACATTATCTAAATAGATAAACGATCTGATTGGATATTTTTTATCGCGGATCTATCAATCATAAGGTTAAGCAACGTTTTTCGCGGTCGGTTCGTGGATGGGTGACCATCTATTCTTGACGTGTTCTTCCATGTTTCGGATGGCACGGTAAACTGTAGTTACCGGCTGCCATTTAACATCCTTGGCAGTCGTTACGGGTAGTCAGAAGCCAGTAAGTCTGACACCAGTCTAACCAAGGGGTATCGGGTGGCCCGGGTAACTGGGTTGAGGGCGTCAGATAGCCAGTTGCTCCTTGTAAAGCACTGGTACTCAGCTGCGTCCGGTTAGACTGGGAGCCGACCCCAACATAGTTGAAAAAAGCTAGGCAGATGATGATGACTGTGAAATGTAGTAAATTCTTTGTTTGTGAATGAATCACTAATAATAATTACGTTGTACTAGTAAATGCTAACTAGGGGAATGACCTGCTTTGACTCTTATTTCCTAGATCACGGTTAGAGGAAAAAACATTATTTTATTAGATAAATATTCCGTTTAGAATTTTGAAAATATTATGATGCTGAAGAATACTTACTTAAGATATCTAACATTGAAATTAATAACTCTTCAAAAAACTGCAAATTATTTTAGAGATTAGTGCAATCATTAAAACAAAAAGTTTAGGTTTATAATATTAGTATTGATTCATATAGTAGTTATCCCATGGTTACACCCGCATCCTGTCAAAACTATTACCCGTACCGAGTTAAAATATAGCCTACATAACTCGGGAAGAGTGAATTTTCCGACAGTTAGATTGTTTGAGTAGTTTTGGAGAGTTTGGAGGTACAAATAGACAAACAAAAAATATTGCTCCTTTATTACATTTCTAGGTATAGATAAGTTAGGTTATCTATAAAATATTAAGCCTTTTTAGCTCAAAGACTAAACGTGGAGGCGTAGATTTAGTACTCCCACGCTAACTATTATATTAATGAGTGGAACTAATTATATAGAGCTTAGCTTTCGACTAATAATAGCCTTAAAATCACTTTCAGAATTTTCAATAAACAACTTTTATTTCTGAAAATAATTTTACAAAATTAAGAACTTAAAAAATATATACCTACATACTAGCTTTAGAAAATAAAACTACTATTTTTCATCAAAGCATATTGTTTAAATTAACGTAAAAAATAATAATTAAAATGTAAGATTTTGTACACCAGGTTCTTTTTTGTTACAAAATCTATCCAAGTATTAGCAATTTCTATCATGAAATTATGCAAAATGATCCTTGTTATTTACCTACTAAAGCTCATTTTTCAAAAACGGTTAAATACAATGTCATATTTTCGCGGTAAAGCTGGGGACTGCAAAATGCTCACAGAATCGGGAGTTCCCTGCAGTCAACAGACCACATACCGTTATCAATACAAACATACATTTTACACACGAGAAACGAATGGAGAACTACCGATAGTCTTTATATTAACGGCATAAGGTTTATATTCGTATGACATTAAGTTTAGCATTTGCAAACAATAACTTGGACAGTATACTAGTATATAAAGTGAGCATTTTGAAAACCAAACATCATTCAATTCATAAGTGTCTTCGTGAATTCGAACGAAATAATAATAATTCTAATTTTGAATAATAAATAATAGTAAAGATGAATTTCTCTCGTGTATTGTTGTTCGTGTTCGCGTGTTTGGTGGCAGCGTGCAGCGTGTCGGCGGCGCCCGAGCCCAGGTGGAAGGTCTTCAAGAAAATTGTAAGTTGTTTATTTTTTGACTACCTATTTAAAAATTATCATCATACTCTATGAGCTCTGTGGGTAGAAGTGTAGACAGACATTCACAAAATCATAACTTGATGTGATATTTACGTTTTTCAAAGCGAATCGGAAAAATTAATTGTAACAATTAGATTTTTTTTTTGCTTAATCCCTCAAGTTCAACTGATAAAGCTGATGACGTAGAGAAATTGCTCCGGAAGGAATTGTTCTTTAACTTTTGTCTTTATAGGCTTTTGCTAACGGTCTCCCGCGGTTTCACCCGCGGGAAACTGTGTTACTCGGGGTTAGGGCTGCCATCTCGAATTTCGCCAAACCCGGATAAACATTTAAAAAACCGGGACATTTGGCGTAAATCGCATTTTTTTCACGAACGAGTACGATTTTTTTAAAACAAAATATTACCTAATTTGTAATCCATTTACTATTAACATATACTTAAATTCAATGAGGTGCTTCATTACATGAAAAGACACTTCTTGAAACCCCGCCTGGACGGCCCCCTGACAGCCTCCAAACGAGGACAAATCCGGGGAAACCCGGGGACCCCAGCCCTACTCGGGGTTAGTCTGGTTTCCCAAAAGTGAAATAATTTTTCAAATCGATTCAGTAGGTTTGGAGCCTTTAAAGTACAAACAACAACTGCCTGTCCCATTTATAATTTTAGTAAGGATTTTACTGACTCGTTTATTCATTTTTTCAGGAGAAAGTTGGCCGCAACGTCCGTGATGGTGTCATCAAAGCTGGGCCAGCCATCGCCGTCATCGGTCAAGCCAAGGCTTTGGGATAAATAACTATAGTATTATATTAGTACTACTAATAGAATATACTTTGTAAATATTATTTATTATGCTGTGAAAATATATTGTTTTGTAAGTTATTTGATTGTTTTCTTCTTACCTTTTTTCTGCAATGGTTGATGGAGATCTAAGGGGGAGGCCTATGTTCAGCAGTGTACGTCCTATGGCTGAGATGATGATGATGATGATCTTGTCAGAACGAGTTCCTAGTGGTCAATGACTCTCGGCTGTCATTTGAACATCTTTGTCAGCTGTTATTGGTATTGGGTAGTCAGAAGTCAGAAAGTGACAACCAGTCTTACCAAGAAGTATCGGGTTGCCTAGTAACTGGGTAGAGAAGGTCAGATAGGCAACCACTAACTGTTAAACATTGGTAGTAAGCTGCATCCAGTTAGATAATATAGTTGGGAAGAAACTAGGAAAATTAATACTTATTGTGTGTTTTTCTTCAACCTTTAGATTGATTTGTAGGTATCCATATGCAAGGAGGAACAAGGAGGAGCTCCTCGCTTGTATAAGCTAGGGTATGATCTCCTAGCCTTCGTCAGAAATAAAACGTCAAATCGTATTACAATAACTTCTTGGATATACTAAGTCAAAGTCAGATGTTTTTATTTCAAATAGGCCTTTGCAGGCTCCTATAAAACGTCACACTAGTTGCACGGTTCCAAAAAGTTGGTCTCATGGAGAAGAGCCGGCAAGAAAGTCCATAGACATTTATTTATCTAGAACACATTTTATCACAAATTAAAATAACTTTGGATGTCGTCTTCCATGCGAACGCGCGTCCACCAAAACTTAGGATTGACATAATATGTCAAAATCACTGCAGTAATTAACAGTGTTGTCAGTACAAATATTAATGTTGATCATATAAAATTAATTCTCTCTTTGGATTGTATAGATTTACAGTTTCACTTGCAGTTGCATTGTATAATTTTGTCAGCTTACTATTATTGTGATGTAAAAGACTGTTTGTGAAAATATTACTTTTTAAAAAGAGTGTCTATGGAGTTCCTTGCTGGCTCTTCTAAATGAGGCCAAGTTTTTGGAACCGTGTAAATAGTGTGACGTTTCATAGGTGCCTGCAAAGGCCTATGTGAAATAAAAAGATTTTGATTTTGATCTGATCTGATTTGAATCATCTACGCCGATTAGTAATACCCTGCACATTTCATATACATTGGTACTCAGCTGCATCCGGTTAGACTGGACTCCAACATATTTGGCAAAGGTAAGGCACATAAGATATACCTACTGATAATGAAATAATACATTGACTAACCGCACACTCTTGCTTGAGAAGCAGATATTTTTTCACAATTCCTGCCGAGGTAGTACTGCGGTATTCATTGATAGATAGATAGATAAACAAAACATTGATTCATTCCAAACAAAAGACACAACAAGGATACACAATAAGAAATAACAAAACAAAAAGTGGGTAAAAAGAGAAACATAAAAATACAACCAGAAATTAACGGCGCGGTGCATTATGACTAAAGTTTGGATCGAATGGGAGTCCAGCTCAGCATGTGTCAGGTAAAATACCTGACGCTGGTATTCTGCTGGAACCCTAAAATGACGTACGGATGTCGAGTAATCGATTAGTGTGTGTGTGTGTGTGTTGTAAACGACATTGCGCTAGTTACCGCGGCGCTGGTACATAAAGGGCTTAAAAAGAAACATGGCGGAGTTTAGTCAGTAAGAGTCTGACGCTTTCTCTTATTACACTCACAGCGGGAGCCGAAAAACAGATAATTTTGCCAGTAGGACTGACTCTATAAAAAACAATTGGCAAGACTTTAATAAATTAATCTGTCTGTTGCGTGTACAAGTTCGATAGCTGAACCGAATCAATCAATCAACTTGTTTGCGTAGCTTTGGTTTGATTTGATTGAACCGAAACCCAGGATTCTCAGAATTTGAGGAACAATTTTATATATTCTGATATAAAAAAAACCGGCCAAGTGCGAGTCGGACTTGAGCACGAAGGGTTCCTTACTATTATTTATAAAACGTTCCTAAATTATAATACATTTCATATTCTGTGAATATTTCAAGCATCTACCTGTTGCCGTTATCGATATCGAGCAAAAATGAGCCAAAAAGTCGCGTTTGCTGTATGGGAGCCCCCCAAAATATTGATTATATTCTAGTTTTCAGTATTTGTTATTATAACTGCAACAGAAATATATCATCTGTGAAAATTTCTACTCTAACTATTACGGTTCATGAGATACAGCCTGGTGACAGATGGACGGACGGACGGACGGACAGAGGGGCGAAAACAATAGGGTCCCGTTTTACCCTTTGGGTACGGAACCCTAAAAAGAGGAAACATATTTGATTGTTTGGTTCCAAAACTACAGAACAGATATTAAAAATATTTTCACTTTTGGGAAGCTAAACTATCTCCCAGTAACGTAGGCTATACTTTATCACGTTACAGGTAATAAAACCGCAGAGAAATAAGTCTTCATATAAAAATAACTTCTTATTGTGTTGTAAAACGGCTAAACAGCTCAAGATGAAAATTTGGAAGAGAGATTGATTACATAATGAAGTACTTAATCTGTATGTATGTTGTGTTAATGAGCTAAAATGGTTGAACCGCTTGAGATATATCTTTTGATACAGAGATAGGTGATAGACAAAGGCTCCTTTTTATATGATGATGATAAAAAAAAACAAGTAAATAACACTAAAATCAATTTAATTATATGGCACTTTGAGTATTACATTAAATAAATAAAAAAATATTTACAAATTACATAAGATATGTTTTGGTATTCGAGGTAATGTACAATTATAATACTTTGAACATTATTGCTTAATAGTTAAGGTCTATTTTCCAATAGCTTTAGCCTGGCCCAGGACTTCGATGGCAGGCCCAGCCTTGATGACACCGTCCCTGATGTTACGACCCATCTTCTCCTGGAAAAACAAAACAAACATTATTAGTAATCATTCAATGCGATTTAGCAAATGAGAACTTTTTGGGGGTACATAAAACCTTTGTCGTTTGAATAATCCGCAAGGATAATTGGGTATGTACACTTCATTTGTGGTCTCACACTAATATGAAAACAAAAAACAATGTTCTTCATATGTTTTTGTGTCAGATTTACCTCAAAGCTGCCTTATGGCCAGTTTTCATAAGGCACATTAAGTAGAAGTGCTACTAACTGTCTATTATCTATAAGGTTAGACTACTGAATAGTGCTATAAAACTGAAAAAATATTTGAAAGGTCAAAATCACTTTAAATTTAATTTAATTGTCTTTAATATAATAGCTTAGCTTTAGCTTGTAAAAGGACAAATATTATACTATTTATATAAATAAATGAGAAATATTACATTTCAAAAATAAATAAAGTAACTTACAATTTTCTTGAAGACCTTCCACCTGGGCTCGGGCGCGGCCGACACGCTGCACGCTGCCACCAAACACGCGAACACGAACAACAATACACGAGAGAAATTCATCTTTACTATTATTTATTCAAAATTAGAATTATTTTTTGAATACAGGAACACTGGCTGGTATTGAATGATGCTCTACTTAAGAACATGTCATTTATATACTGGACTAAGTAAACAAAGTATTATGTGCACTCAATAAAGTGACAACCATGCAATTATCAGCTTTAAGTCCTCAACGTAGAGGCTGTTTTAATTTGTAAACAATGAATGTAACTGTAAATATAAGTTTGTACAGATAGTGCGTTTCATTGAGGCGACCTCAGAAAAGTCCCGATAGTGAGATGCTAAAGTTATTCCCCGTGCGAATGTTTTGATTCAAGTTTTTTTGGAACTCCACTATTAAAGTAAGTATTGGTTGTATCTGCTAACTATTGGTTGTATCTTATCGTGGAATGAGGACTACAAATTTGACCT
Source organism: Helicoverpa armigera (assembly GCF_030705265.1). Classification (NCBI taxonomy): domain Eukaryota; kingdom Metazoa; phylum Arthropoda; class Insecta; order Lepidoptera; family Noctuidae; genus Helicoverpa; species Helicoverpa armigera. The sequence goes on along the minus strand of NC_087140.1, from coordinate 2,610,793 downwards.
TCTCAACTTCGGTTAGGTACATTTCCAACGCGAAATCAGGTGCAGGATCGACATTAACATGATCTCTTTTGCAACGGGTGAATCATTCACCAACTTCCAGACTCCGGGTTGCCTTGTGAAAGTTTCTAAAACCCACAAAGCAAGTTCAGGCCCGACTTAGGAATCAAACCCGGGACCTAGTGCACAGAAGTCGGGCTAGATCCGTTGATCTAGTGTTCGCACGGATCGATCGATGATAAGGCTGTTTAGAATGATAATCACGAGCTTCAATCGTTAAGTAATGATTATTTAATTGGCACTTATCATTGTTATGAATTTAATAACACGTGTAATATTAGTAGTAATAATAAACACGAAGAGATAAGTGGTACTTCCCTGTACTCAAAATATTATGATCATGTTTAGAGCATCATTATTTGAGGCTAATTTAATTTTGTTGTTAGAATTCATATTAAATAATAATTAATTAATAACAATGATATCCTCTTTATTAGTCATTATTTCCATGAGTTTTACTCTGAAAACTCACCAATTCAAGTGTCTTTTGTTAACAAGTTTTAATATATTACGTGGCTTTCTAATAGTAAATGATTGCTCAAAATTGGTGCATAGTTTGTTTGGGAACGTAAATTAGAATGAAGATGAATGGTAGTACACACTTTATAAAGATCAGGTATTTAGCCGGTATCACACCGAGTGAAAACTTTGGTTGAAATCAAGATTTCCTATCTATTATATAAAAATAAGTCGGGTTTTCCTCCCTGACGCTATAACCTTAGAATGCACAAACCGATTTCCACGGTTTTGCATTCGTTGGAAAGGTCTTGGGCTCCGTGAGGTTTATAGCAAAGAAAATTCTGGAAACTCGATGTCCGAACTCTACGCGTGCGAAGCCGCGGGCGGAAGCTAGTAATAATATATTTTTTTCCACCGGCCACCGGCTTAGTCGTGTGCGTAGTTTATTAATATCCTCTATTTATAACTTCTAAGACAACTATAATAAAAGCGTACATGAACTGCCTACGTCCTTTCTGCTCCAATAATTCTGGGTCCCGATGAATATAAGTTAATTATATTATGATGTAATTATACCCAATTTTAGCAGGCGGAACCTCATTAAGAGCTTATTATCGAATTATTGAGCATATTTTTTACTCGTATATTCCCGCGACTCCATCTGAATCAAATTACATGTAGGAATATTAAAGAAATAATAAAATTAAATGCCTGCCGTATGTTTTGTGTTCCACTGTGTCCCGGAAGGCACATAATATTGGTGAGTCCCGGCTGTCATATTCATCGACATTTTTGGCAGTACCGGTAGTTAGCAGCCAGAAAGTCTGATAGCCAGTCTTACCAAAGACTATCAGGTTAGTCTTAGCTGCATTCAGTTGAAAAATTACAACCTACAGTTTAAAAATGGGATTCCTGATTTTCAAAAATTCTTTATAAATGTAAACATATTGATACGGGGGATTATATTTACATCCAGACCCGGGACTTTTCTGAGGTCGGCTAAACAAAACGCTTTTTCAAAACAAACTTACATTTACAGCCACATTCACTGTTGACGAAGCAATCACATCTTTAAGCTTAGGGGTTAAAGCTGATTATTGCCCGGTCTTCAGTTTATTGATTGCTAATAATAATTTGATTACTTTGTCTAGTATATAAATGACATTTTTGAAAATAGAGCATCATTCAATACCAGCCAGTCTTCCTGTATTCAAATAATAATTCTAATTTTGAATAAATAATTCTAAAAATGAATTTCTCTCGTGTTTTGTTGTTTGTGTTCGCGTGTTTGGTGGCAGCGTGCAGCGTGTCGGCGGCGCCCGAGCCCAGGTGGAAGGTCTTCAAGAAAATTGTAAGTTCAAAAAACTAAGTGTACCTCTTAGTTTTCTTGAATTTCAAAGGAGTCGATAGAATATCGCTGATTTTCGCTTTCTATTTTTGATTGTGACACTAAAAAGTAATGGCAATTAGGATCACATCTTGATCAGATATCATAACTATAGAATTATCATAGAAACGCCATGGCACGGATTCCTATTGCTTTTACTTCTTTTTCATAAACTTGAATTAAATCATTCCTAATAAATATATTATTTCTTGTTTTCCAGGAGAAGGTGGGTCGTAACATTAGGGACGGTGTCATCAAAGCTGGGCCTGCCATCGAAGTCCTGGGCCAGGCTAAAGCTATCGGAAAATAGACCTTAACTGTTAAGCAATAATGTTTAAAGTATTATAACCTCGAATATCAAAACATATCTTATGTAATTTGTAAATATATTTGTATTTATTTAATGTAATACTCAAAGAGCTATGAAATAAATGATTTTAAGTTTACTTTTTTGTTTCATCATTCCCTTCAATTAGTCATTGTTGCCCAAGATATACTTAGAAAGAACATATAAAGTTGAATAGGTTCTTGCGTGACCTGGAATCGAACCCACACCGACACTTGGGAGTTTGTTGACCTGGATCAAGCTTGTTTTGAAAATCTCTTTCATGATAATTGAAAAAGATGATTCAATTGAAATACATTAATTTTTTATGCTGGGTTCCATTTTATTACAAGACTAGCCACTTTTCCGCGGTTTCACCCAAGTCCCGTAGAAACTACTGCACGATATTTTATGCCAGTAGATATAATGTAGCCTATGTTACTTGGGAAGAGTGTAGCTTTTCAAATTGGTTAAGTAGTTTTAGAGCCTTTAGGGTACAAACAAACATCTGCCGTCATTACCTTTGGCAGTCGATACGGGTAGTCAGAAGCCAGTAAGTCTCACAACCAGTCTTAAAAAGAGGTTACCTGGGTAACACTTTTACTCAACTAAATCTGGACTCGAAGCCGACCACACAGTTGGGAAAAGGTTCGTTAGATGAGGGTACAAAGAAGTAAACATGTTTCCTCTTTCTTACTTCAGTATGGATACAAACTGTGTACCTCAAAGCACATATTATACCAATAAAACATCAGCTTGATGTTTGGCGCGGTCGTCTGATGTGAAAACATCTGATCATGACGAGTTCTTCCGTTTTTCAGAGGTTGCGCTATTGCGGCTGTTATTTGAACACCTTTGACATCTGTTACGGTGTGTCAGACGCCAGAAAGTCTGACATTTAGTCCAACCAAGGCTGTATAGGGTTAACTTAGTAACTGGGTAGATTTTTGAATATTCTGGTACTTAGCAGGACAGACTAAAAGCCGACTCCAACGACGGCGACATTGGGAAAGGATCTCATATCTTTTTTCAACGTCGCCGTCGATCGTTATGATAAACTAGAGTCTGTGCAGGATTTTTTGCAATAGAAGCCCATTCATTAGAATTCCCTACATATTTTATGTATGCTACCAACACATCACCATATACCAATATTGTCTTATATTCAGGGGGTAAATCTATAATTCTGCGATACCTAGAGTAATAAACTTCCACAGCAAGTTATATATCAATTAAGTGAGTGAAGAAGAGTGCACCAGTGTCTGCGTTAATGTTGGTGCACTATAATATGTCCTGCGCAGCTGCCTGATCTCCTCTCGTGAGGACAACTGCTGTAGCCGATAATCGGCTAGGAGGACATCATCATGAGAACGCCATTATAAATGTTGGTAACTTACTCAAATTGCTAGTATTTGAGGCAATAATTCGCCTATTAATTGAAATAATCAGGTGCAAAAACAAACAAAGAAATAAGTACTTAAAAAATATTTATTATGGCAGAATGAGTATTTAAATGCGACTTAAATCTTAATTAGTAATACTATTACATATTATTATAGATTTTTATCCTAAGGCTTTGGCTTCACCGAGGACTGCTATCGCTGGTCCAGCTTTGACGATACCATCCCTGATGTTACGGCCCACCTTCTCCTGAAAAATTAGAAAAAAATGGCTGGTCATACAAGTTTGATACGAAAAATAAATCTCACAGATATTAAATTCTGTTGTTAGAAAAACTCTAATTAGAAATCTACCGGTCATTTAATCCTTAAACTATAAAGGACTGCGTGAGTACTCTTGAAAAACTTTACTTTCAATGAAAGGTAGTATAATTCAATTTAACGAGTACTATCTTAGATTGAAAACATTTTGTAAACAAGCATTTTGACAGCCGTAGTGGTTAATCGGATCAACACAATCTTGGCACTTTGAACTGAATTATAAAACGTTGGCAGAAGGGATAATCAATGTTTTAAAATTATGTGTGGTAAACTGTCTTAAACAATATTGTATTTCACCAGTGTCCCGACCAGTTTAAATGATATTTTGGAAAATGATTAAAAGACTTCTTAGTAATGTACTCGATTCAGTTACTTATACACTTTAACAATGAAAACTATTAAGTATCTTATATTAGGGATAGAATAAAGAAACAACTTACAATTTTCTTGAAGACCTTCCACCTGGGCTCGGGCGCGGCCGACACGCTGCACGCTGCCACCAAACACGCGAACACGAACAAAAATATTCTTGAGAAGTTCATTTTAATAGTTATTTATTTAATTATTAAAATAAAATAATAATTTATTCAAATAATTCTTGATTCAAAATAACACTGAAGTGCAATGGCTACGAATGATGCTCTACCAACGATTATAGCATATTTATACCAACTTTATTTAACACAACAAACTTACTTTTGCATCTCTTAAATAACATCTCATACAATTTTGGCCTTTATGCAGTACAGAATAAGGTTGTGATGAGTCAGTTTGTGACCGCAAAACGGTTGATAAGAGGTTCTCAGTTAATTAGTGGCGAGTGAACTGGGATGCTGTATGTGAATTCCCTTATCCAACAGCTGCTATCATTTGCAATTTACGAAGCTATGTTTTTGTTATTACTGTTCTTATAGTATTAACCAGATAATGATATATTCGACGCATCAACGTTTCGACTTTTTTGCTTGAACGAATCATCATTTTCAGTGCTTTTGGGTTACAATTATTTAGTTCCGAAAAGTTTTACGACGTTTTTTTTGTTGCTATGAATTCGTTTAGGTACATTATTAGAGTTCCAATACTTTACCTACTTGATCAGAAAGAAGCCTATTTAATTAAAAGTCCCTTAAGTTTACCTACTTAAAATGTAGCAAGAGAAATAATACTTACCGCTCAGTCTGACTCGTAAAACAAAACAGGCATGATGAATTAGTATTAACGTCTACGTTATAAGTTAAAGCACATAATATTTTATGAAAACTAGGTACGTAGTTAAAAGCCTCTTAAAGAAACTTCTCAGGTTGTAATACAGTTAACAAATGAACCGTCTGAGTAACTGGATACCTCTTTCAATAGTAATTAAATTCACTTATCTTACTTAATCTGTTAAGTGTCATATTAACTATCTTGTTATTTTAATCTAAAATACTTATTTATGTAAACACTTGAAAAAGTATGCCAAGATTATGGATTGTTAAGTGATCTTGTGATGATCTAGATTCTAGATTATTATTAATTGTAATATTTTTACTATAATTATGTCAAGTGTTTTATTGTAGTAAAAAATTTATTGATCTTTGATTATATTCTTTACTTGCGACACATCCAGGGTCAAAGCCTGCCGGGGCTGCGGGATTGTTCGGAAGAGTTACCGCGGCCCTGGTACGTTATGGGCTAGAAAGAAGAGGAGTTAAGTCAGTCTAATCTATAAACTTCCTTATTATGAACCTCCCCTTATGAACTTCTTTATGTACTCCCCTTGAATACTTATTTATGTACTCCCTTATGAACTGCCCTTATGTACTTCCTTACGTACTTACTTATGTACTCCCCTTATGAACTTCCTTATTTACTCCCCTTAAATACTTCTTTATGAATTCCCCTTATGTACTTCCTTACGTACGTACTTATGTATTCCCCTTATGAACTTCTTTATGTACATACCTTAAATACTTCCTTACGTATTTACCTATTTATGTACTCCCCTTATGAACTTCCTTATCTACTTTCTTATATACTCCCCCTTTTGTACTCCCCTTATTTACTTCCTTATGTAAGTATATACTTAAACTGAAAATCAAACTTAAAAGCCCGTTCCCAAAAACCATGTGCTATAAAAATTAATCAGCTAAATAACTAGCTTTTTAAAAACAAACTATGACATAATCGGTGCAGGGGATAAACATTAAAAAAAATTGAACATGGATTCTAGTTAGCTTATAGTTATAGTTTATAATTACAATAATAGCAGGAAAATATCCATTTATTACGATCAGTCAATGACTAATCACATTTCCAAAATAAATAATTGAACATATTCGCGGGTAACATAAGTTAGTCGGGACCGAGGGAGTCCCCTTGGCACGCTAACTAAGCACTGGATACGCACTAACGGTTAATACCATCTCCATTGAAATATGACTCATAACACCATGAAAATAAAACTCAAAATGCTAGACTTTGATTGCGGAGATAGCTGAACCACTTTAGAAAGAAGAAAGTATTTAAACCCACCTTTGTTCAGGTAGAGCATCATTCGCGTCGTATCACCTGAGTTTGAAATAGGAATTTAGAATTCCATTTTTAAAATCATAATAAAATTTTTGAATTTCGTTTTTAAAATAATAATTGTTCTTTATTTAAAATGAATTTCGCGAAATTATTTTTCTTCGTGTTCGCCTGTTTTGTGGCTTTGTCGACCGTTTCGGGAGCCCCTGAACCTAGATGGAAGTTTTTTAAGAAAGTTGTAAGTTTTTTTTTAACATACCTATTATCTTAATATATAATCTGGATACGAACTCATTATGATGAAAATAAAGATTAGAGTTTGTAATATACGTAAAAATAAACTTTTAAAACCTTTCACAGTTTTTGTCGATTTTTACGGTTGTTACTTAACGAAAATGCTAATAATGTACCATTTTCTTCCAATACCAAATAACACAAAAAATAATTATTACAATATTCATTCAAAGTCTCACTTTTGAAATCCATAGGTACTAAAATCAAAATGAAAACTGTCTTTACTTTTTTATGTCATATGATTTCATAAAATAAATAATAAAATATCTGCACTGCTTAAATAATGAAGAAGGACTACTATGAGAACATAACTAGAACTTTTAACTACAGAAAGATCAGTCTAACTAACCGTGTTACCTTAACTAACAGGTTTAACAAGCTCACGTAATTGCTCAGTAACTTGAACTTAGGATTACTTACTTAACTTTTTACTTTGTCATGACTTTGGTAACTTAAGCTTTGTAAGTTAAGACTGGATGTCTATGTAGTTTTAATGAAAATGTTTAATAGTAGGTACTGATATAATAAAATAGTACTCAGTTGCCTAAGGTGTAACCAATTGGCAAAGGAACTAGTTCTTGCATCTATATAAAAAAGTAGATCATAATTTATGATCATGTAATTTTAATATTAATACCTCTTTTATAATAGTTTTGCTTTAAACTTGTAAATAACTCTGTACAGTATAATATATTTTCTTTAAAGCTATAAATACTTATTCTAGTACTTATATTCCCCTAAAATATCATTAAAATCCGTTCAGTAGCTTTTGCGCAAAAGAGTATCAAAATTACACACACACTCTCACCAACTTTCGCCTTTATAATATTAGAGGGATTAATTCGTTTTCTTCTAGAAATTGGGAATCACTGATGATCTTTTCAAAGTTAGTGACTGCTTACTATTCTCTTTAATACAATACTGAATCAAAGAAATGTCATAACCTATACAAAGTAATACTGTATGTAGGTATGTATATACCGTAGTATGGTACAGGGTGAAATACCCAGTTCTCATCCAAAAGAAACATCGTGATTATGACAACTCTTATCTATAGCTTTCGTCATGTAAATATGAGGCAAATACTTCGCGTTTTCCAGTTTTCTTTTAAGGTAACACACACTACTTATATCATCATCTCCTTACTATGTTGGGGTCGGCTTCCAGTCTATCCGAGTTCGGCAGAGTACCAGTGTTTTACAAGAAGCGACTGCCTATCTGACCTCCTCAACCCAGTTACCCGGGCAACCCAATAGCCCTTTGTTAGACTGGTTGTCATTCTTACTGGCTTCTGACTACCCGTAACGACTGACAAGGATGTTAAAAGACAGCCGGGAACTACAGTATATCTTTTAGTAATATTTACTAATAACATTTGGTTTTTTTTCAGGAAAGGGTTGGTCAGCACATTCGTGATGGAATCATCAAGGCGGGTCCCGCAGTCGCTGTGGTCGGACAAGCTGCTGCCATTGCTGGAAAATAGACTATTGCATGAGACGTAAAGACTAATATTACTTGAATTAAGACTGATGAGAGACGCTTTTGGGAGAAAAATTGTACTATTTTGATTGAGAATTAAATAATTGATTGAAAGTGTTTGTTTTGGTTTCATTTATAACCAGCATCTTACTGAAAAAAGTTATGGTTGTGCCGATTCATATAAGACTTATATTCAAAAGCCCGAAGTGTGGAAAGAAGAAATACTCACCAGATACCTACTTGTAGAAGCAGCTATGTAAGCAAAAGAATATATTACTTATATGTTTCTTGTAAATATAGATAAAGATAAAAAGAATAGAGGAAGCGAATCTTATTAATATAACTCAAAGCATAGTACTGTAACATATTGTAACCACCATAACTTATACAAATATTAATTAACTTAATTAAAACCACGCAGGGAATTATTTTGCTACCCTATTCCTTCCTTCCTATAATATTATCTGTGTATCTTACTAATAATATAAAGAACGAATTAAGTTTGTGAGTTTGAATAGATAATTTGGATATAATGAACCATCATCTACCTAGCTTTTTTCCCAACTATGTTGGGGCCGGCTTCCAGTCTAACCGTATTCAGCTGAGTACCAGTGCTTTACATGGAGCGACTGCCCTATCTGTCCTCCACAACCCAGTTACCCGGGCAACCCAATACCCCAAGTTAAGACTGTAGTTAAGACTGAAGTATTTTTTTCTGTAGAAATTTACGTTATTTATGAGTATCATAGGCTCAATTATATAACGGTTATGAAAACTAATTACTTGGGGAGTCGGTTGAAGCCGCAGCAAACAGCTAGTTCTTGATAAAATGCTACGTTCTTCCCCTATCCCAAACTTCAATATAGTTTATAAAATAAATGATAAGACAATGTAAATAAACCAGTGCAATATTATTAATATTTTAATTACTCATCGTCATATTAATTAATTGCCTTTTATAATGTCATAGGTCAATTAATCTGAGGGCACGGCAGTGCCCCAGCCAAGACTCGAGCAAAACGGGCACGGCCGAACTATCTTTTCTCGAAGCGTTTCGCGGCTATTTCAGCCCCCTGTATCTTCCATGTGAACAAAGCTAAGAGTTTAAGTTTTCGATGACCAAGAGTAAGTATTAAAACAAGCTCAGTCTCAAAATTACATACATTTGAATAAATAGTTTACGAGTTATGAGCGATCAAAGTTACACCATTTTGTCACTGACTCACTCACTGACCGATCATCAAAAGTCTAAGGTACTTCTAGCAAACTTAGAACCTTCAAATTTGGCACCAAGATAGGTTATTAGCTACATATAAAGGGAAAATTATAAAAACCTTAAAACTTAAAAAAAAATAGGAAACAAATTTATATTTGCGGTTTTTCAAGAACATTGTGTATGAATTTTGACTGCATTGATAACTTTGTTATTTATTTATGTACAAAATTTTACTATTTGTTTTATTGTTACGTAATAAAATATACCACTATTGTTATTATGTTTTAAATATACATACATATGAATAAAAAAGCTAGGTTAAAATGAAATGAATAATCATAAAATCCAGATAAAATCTTTCATATTAATGCAGTGCAATAAATACTGCATGCTCGCTCGATAGATGGCGTTGTTCTGGTCTAAATCGCGCTATGGTTTCGTTACATAGCTTAGTATAAGTAGTACTTAAAAAAAAAAAAACAAATAATTTCATGTGATAGCGCCATTTACCTCTGAAATAGATCTCTTTTATTCTAAAAGATATTCGATTCAAGAATTCGAAATGTTTTAGTTAAAAAAAATGTTGTTTACGTGCTACTTTAGGTGTAAATATTTAGTTTGTTATATATTTAGTTACTTGCATGTAAGTTTATTTAATTTGTTATATACTTAGAGAAGAAAGAGACCTACAAAAAATAAATTAGATCCCACCAAAAACATTGAATGTAAAAAAAAAGCCAATCCTCTACGCAATTCCTCCACAGTAAAAAGTTTTGAGATCGCATAGAAGCCAAGTCCTGTTCAACATTATTTGTAATAATAAATCAATATTTTGTGACTATAATATCAATAGTTTTGTTCACATTACAATAATATTGTCTTGGCCATGAGCACAAGTTAAAAGTCGCTCCTTGAAATAATGTGTTGAATTGATAAATATATATTATGGACATGATTTTACGATTGGACTGATTGGAATTTGAGATCACCATGGACTAAACATGCGCCATAGTACATGTGCAGTTCATTGATGTTGGATGATACTCACTGTCGGTCATTTAGTAACAATCGAATAAACTAAAAGTATTTAATTATTTGATTTTAAACTTCATGTTTGACTTTCACCTCTCCAAGATATGCTGTATTATATTTGTAGTTTATTGTGCTCATGGCCAAGTCAATATTATTGTAAAGTGAACGAAACTATTGATATAGTCACAAAATATTGATTTATTATTACAAATAATGTTGAACAGGACTTGGCTTCTATGCGATCTCAAAACTTTTTACTGTGGAGGAATTGCGTAGAGGATTGGCTTTTTTTTTACATTCAATGTTTTTGGTGGGATATAAAGTGTTAGGAACCGGGGATATACCGTTATCAATGTTTTGAGTTTTATCATTATTTGTTTATGTTAAATAATAATTACAACGCATTCAATATATTGTGCTATTGAATTTAGTGTCTTATTATACACAAATAGAGTTCATTTTAGGATTTGCAAGTTATTACGTATTTAACGTCAGTTTGACACGGTTTATAGATAAAGGATTTTGAATAATGTGTCTTGTTGATACTAGAATGGAGTTCATTTTAGCATTAACAAATTGTTATGTACTTTATTGAGAAGATTAGTTAAATGAAATGGTCATTGACTGTAAACAGTAGCTGAAATGTATTTATAGCGGCTTATCTATCACTTTTGCTAAATTAGGTAAAACGTCTGAACCGATCATCCTCCGAGCCTTTTTCCCAAACTATGTTGGGGTCGGCTTCCAGTCTAACCGGATTCAGCTGAGTACCAGTGCTTTACAAGAAGCGACTGCCTATCTGACCTCCTTAACCCAGTTACCTGGGCAAAAAAACGTCTGAACCGATGTTGGTAAAATTATGATAAGGTAGCAACTTTCGGAAGTAACATTTACATACCCCGATAAAAAGCTTTCCTCGATGAATGAGTCATCTGACACTGACATCCGTCCAGTAATTTTTGAGATAAAGTCTACTGAAGAAATAATTCCAACTCTATAAGTACGACTATTAGCTAATATCTTTCCAGATAAGTTTTTACTCGAATATATTCAGAATACAGACCACAGAGTATCTAGATATTAGAGGCATCTCCCATAGGAATAAGTATTTCATTAAGTTGGCTCGTGCCAGGAAATTAACTTAGATATAAGTAGCTACTTATAACTAACTCTATATGATCTTAGTTTTACTCGAACTATTTCAGTTGTAATTAATAATTCAACCCATGATTATACTGAAAGGATAATCCAACACGCTTACTTTAGTATCCCTGATCTATTAGATACATAATAGATAGTACACTTTTGTGTTTTGTTTGTTTGTACCCAAGAGGCTCCGAAATTAACGCAACAGTTTGAAAAAATCTATCACGGTTGGAAAGCTACACTCTTCCCGAGTAACAAAGGCTATATTTTTATTACGTCACAAGCAGCAGTTCCCATAGGACGCGGGTGAAACCGAGGGAAAACTGCAGTCCCTCCTAGGATCTCTTCTGAAAGAAATAAGTAACATTTGAAACAAAATAAATATAAACATACAATCCAATAACGGAAAACAAACATTATCTTTAGTATGTTCTTAGTCATGTAAGTATCTCGGCAAGTTTTACTTCATTACATATACCTACCAGAAAATGATATCAATATAGAAGAAAATCACATACTTAAAGCTAGCCTCAGAGATAATAATTATTACAGCCAACATAGATACAGAATTTATTAAAATATATTATTATCAACGTATAATAATAAGCTTCCTTAGAGTGCCGCATACTGCAAACTTTTAGTCGGCCGATAGTTTGTTTGGGCTCGTAAATCAGTATGAAGATGAATGGTAGTATGCACATTACTAAGATAGGGTATTTAGCCGTTATCAGACCTACTGAAAACTGTGACTGGAATCATCATCATCTCCCTAGCCTATTATATTGAGGTCGAGTTTCGAGTCGGTCGGTCGAGGAGGAGTTTCTTGCCCGTTCTTCTCCATAGGAAGCTACTTTTGGAATGGGCAACTAGAATCAACTTTATTTATATTTTTTGACGTTCATAAGTGCTTGTGAAAGCCTAAGTGAAATAAATGATTTGACTTTGACTTTGACTTTGACTTTGACTTTGACTTCGACTTCCAGTCTAACCAGATGCAGCTGAGTACGAGTGTTTTACAAGGAGCGACTGCCTATCTGACCTTTCCACCCAGTTACCCAGGTAACCTATCAATCATATCAATCATATAACGTGTCCTCCGAATCACATTCATTGGTATCTAAGATATAGGTACTTAAAAAGTACATACAAACTAAGAAAAGTTGCATTGGTACTTGAATGACCTTTAATCGAACCTGCGCACTAAACTGTGACAGAAAGACATGATTTTCTTTAAAAAAAAAATTGCAACTGTCGGCTGACTGTTTAGTCTTCCGTTTGCAGATTTTCTTAATTTATATTATAACAGCATGGCGGCCGCTTCCCTTCGGTTCGTTAAGTTTAATTAGTAATTCCCTTTAGCGAAATATTACGAGCACTGATTTTAATCTGACAGATGATAAAAATATGAAATCCTATTTCATATTATGAAAATAAATTGTGGTATTTTAGGTTCATTCTTCAAAGATGCTCTAGTGCCTGAATGGGATGATAGGCACTACGGTTTCGTCATCGTAATTTTTACTTAATTATTTACTACATCATTCTTACTTATTTACTAGTCTAGCCTGAAAAAGCTGAGAACACAGATGAGTAAAAAAAGTAAGGACTGCATGGCTGCAACTCACAAAAGCTCCCCACATATTTCCATTATCAGATTCTGAACTGATTACAATGGGACCACCTGGAAAGTTTATCCTATTAAACAAAAGCGTCTTGATCTTGAGTAATCAGTGAAAATACATTCATTTCCTCCTTCCTATTTTCGGAAAGTTGATTTAAAATACGGTGCAATTTTCAGAAATGAAACGCCTACATTAAAACTTAAAGCAATAGTTGATCTAAACGCGGCTAGGCGCTTCTACCGCGGTACTTTATCTTAGAATGATATACCATGTAGGTTAGAAGTTTACAAGTTAATGAACAGACTGGTTTGTACCCAAAAACACGATTGTAAAAATTATCCCCAATAACAGATATTTTTGTATGTAAAAATCAACCATCTAAAAAAAAGGAAAAGCTGTAGAGTTTGTTGATATGTTCACGATAATCTCAGGTACTAATGGACTGATTTGGAAAAATCTTTCAGTGAGAAATAGCCCATTTATCGAAGGAGGCTATTGGTTCCTTTTTTTTTGTTCCCAAAGGACGCAGCTGAATCTGCTGGTAAAAGTTGGCTACGATACTGTTATATAGTTACTACAAAATTGTATAACTGACCTATTTGAATATTATTCATTGAACTTACATATTTACACATACCTATCTCAATTTCCTTTAGTAAGGCTAAGGAAAGTCCCTTTTCACATTAGCGTAGGGTTGTTACTCTCATGGAGTTTTTATTTGTTTTTCGTTTGTATTTCTCGCTGAAATATTTGACGGAAGAAACCAAACATCAATATTTATAACAATACACATGCAATTGAATTTTAAGTGTAAAATTCCTCAGAAACCACAAAGCAATATAGTATTTTATGATAAAAAGTAGCCTGTATGTTAATCCAGGGTATCACCCAACTACATACCCAACCAAATCTGTCCAGCCATTTTTGCGTGAAGGAAAAATAAAAAAAAAAACGTCTATAGTTTCTAGATTACTACATTCTCACAAACTTTCAAGTTTACAATATTAGTACGAGTTTCAAGTAGGATTTTGCGGGTAGTCAGAATCCACTAAGTCAGACAACCAGACTCACCAAAGGGTATTGGGTTGACAGTAACTGGATTGAGGAGGTGACATAGGCAGTCGCTCTTTCTAACACACTGGTACCCAGTTGCATCGTAGTTAGAGTAAGGAAAAAAGGCTACATAGAAAGATGAGTTATTACGCTCGCTTTGGTTGCAACAAAAAAGCTATGCATTTGACTACGCATCTTCAACGCCCTAAGACATTAAGATGACAGCCCTAACCCAGCCTCTATTTCTATAAATACGTTCCCGCCTCATTTCACAAAGCATTCCCTAACAAGTTACAGTGTTGCGACTTTCTATAATAAAGGAATATCGGTAGAAATACTCCATCATCATGAATTTTGGTAAAGTTTTGTTCTTCGTCTTCGCCTGTTTCCTGGCCTTGTCCACTGTGAACGCAGCTCCTGGTAACTTCTTTAAGGATTTGGTAAGTTATTTTTTTTGTTTGTAAATTGTTTTATTGTTTACCTACTAGTTATGTTTTTTCCGTGGTTGTGCCGGCGTGTTAAGGTAAGTGCTTTCTGTACCCGGATAAAATGTAGCTATTGTTACAGTTTAGCTTCCAAACAGTGAAAGAATTTTCCAAGGCAGCTCAGTTGTTTCGGAGATTTTAGAGTAATTAAACACAATGAAAGATACATTGGTAGAAATCCGACCATATATTTAATATTACACAGTGTACCTACTTTTTGACTGAGCTAGTCTTGAAAATTCATGTGATATTTTATTTAGAAAAGGAAAGTTTTTTTTTGTTGTGACCATCATTATCATCTGCTTAGCCGTTCCCCAACTATGGTTTGGTTGCGGAGCGACTGACCTCTGACCTCCTCAACCCAGTTACCCTGGCAACTCGATACCCCCTGGTAAGAAGAGTTGCCAGACTTTCTGATTACGCATTCATTGATCTTATTTCTGCATTCAGGAGGACATGGGCCGTCGAGTTCGTGATGCAGTCATAAGCGCTGCCCCGGCCGTGGACGTGGTTGCCAAAACTGCTGCGATTGCCAAAGGATAATAGTTCTTAAAACCTTTACAATATGAACTATTTCATATTGAAGTATCATTGTCAAAAGTGATATTGTATCAAAGTTAAAAAATAAATGTATGAAAATTAAATAGTTTTTTATTCTTCTGATATTGAAATTGAAAGAGCTAATAATTTTACTCAGAAATAAACTGGCTTCTGATTTCTTCACCATCCAAAGGTAGACTGATCTAAAACGCCTAAGGCGCTAAGTCCGCTGTTGTACAATATACAAGAGGTACTTAATAAATGAACACACATTGGAAATTCTGCAGTAAGCCATTTGAGAAGTGTTTTCATGATAAGTTTTTGACAATATATCTGTACCTATCCACGAATAAATGTCGTGGTATCTTGGTGGCCTAGTGGGTAAAGAACCAACCTCTCAAGTATGAGGGCGCGGGTTCGATTCCAGGTCAGGCAAGTACCAATGCAACTTTTCTCAGTTTGTATGTACTTTCTAAGTATATCTTAGACACCAATGACTGTGTTTCGGATGGCACGTTAAATTTTAGGTCCGGCTGTAATTGTAAATCCTTGGCAGTCGTTACGGGTAGTCAGAAGCCAGTAAGTCTTACACCAGTCTAACCAAAGGGTATTGGGTTGCCCGAGTAACTGGGTAAAGGAGGTCAGATAGGCAGTCGCTTCTTGTAAAGCACTGATACTCAGCTGAATTCGGTTAGACTGGAAGCCAACCGCAACATAGTTGGGAAAAAGGCTCCGAGGATGATGTGTAAGTATAAAAATGGCTATCTTAAGAATTGCATAGTTACGAGGCGTGAACTTTCACACGAAAACTTCCAACCGTTAGCAGCATTTTAAAACGTAGTACTGGAAAAACTTGGAAACTCAATGGACCGTTCACAAAATACGAGCTTTCCTTTGAGAACATTTGGTTTTCCCCGTTAACGCTTGTCAGAAAAACGTGTTGGAAAAACTGGTTTTTAGGCAAAACTTCGTTTGTCTTAGTGTTTTAGTTTTTTGGTTCTATGAGTTTTTTTTTGTAAATTCAAAGGATTGTAAGCTAAATAAAGTATTATACAAATTAGGCGAAGTGCGAGTCGGACTCGGGCATTAGGTATCCATTTTATTGTTACAGCAATAATACATCATCTTAGAACAACAATTTTATACAGTCTATTTTTAATACTTAATTGTTGCTATTTGTGAAAATGTTAATTCCCTATCTAACTATAATGGTTCATGAGATACAGCCTGTACAGTAAAATCTTCCTCACATAGTCCCGTTTTACAACAATATAAAGTTGCTTCTCTAATTATAAATAAAAACGGCCAGTGGCCAGTTACATTTCTTTGAAGATTAAAAAAGAATCATAAGTATACACACTTATCTCTCAGTACTCTAGAGATACCAACAGTATCGTCTTCCAATCGTCTGCAAACAAATCGCAGGCTTGGCATTCATGGAATGACAGATTATGAACGTGCAAACGTATGACTTATAAAAAAAGAAGGAAAATAAGTTTTATTGTGCAATATAAGACTTGTGGGTATCTAGGAATCCAAAAAATATCACCACAAGAAAGTGGTCAAGAAAGAACCAACCTCTCGAGTATTAGGGTCTGGGTTCGATTCCAGTACAGGCAAGTACCAATGCAACTTTTCTAAGTTTAAAGGTATGTACATACTAAGTACTAGTATGTACTAAGTATATCTTGGACACCAATGGCTGATAAAAAGGTGAAGGAAAACATCTTGAGGAAACCTGGACTATACTACAGTCTGAAATCAGTAACCCGCATTGAGCAAGCGTGGTGATTAATGCTCAATCCTTCTCCGTGTGAGAGGAGGCCGCAGCCCAGTAGTGGGACGATAAAAAGGCTGTAACAGTAACAAGAAACTGAAAGAGATTTCTTTAAAAATAAGCATTACCTTTGTAAATTCTTTCTTTCCTGTCATCTTTCTTTATTATGTGTGTGTACAAAAATTTGTAAATAAATAAATAAGAAACAACAAACCATGCTAGGTGTTCATTAGATTAATACAGAGTATAGATGATTAATTAATTACACCTATATCAACACAAACATTGTAAATACATAACATTGATAATACATACTATATAGTTACTTATAGTTACTTCTAATTAATAAGTTCGAAACCTATCCATTTATTCAATGATTTTCCTGATAAACTAAACATAATTATTTAACCACTATTCCCCGTCTATAGTAAAGGGGAATTTTCTTTAAAAAAGAAGAGTTAAAGTCTCAAACAAAGAAATTGCGTTTTTTCTCCCATTGTATGTATGTAGATGATTTAATATAATAATTGTGGTTTCGTTACTCGACTATGAAAGAGTATTTTAAAAGAATATAATATATATTTTTATTAAAGTGATGATTCACTCTGTACGGGACTTTTCTTAAATTAGGCTCTCTCTAGTAAAAAATATTTCTTAGTTTTTTAGTCTGCCTTCACAAAAAATATCATGTCAATTTTCATGTCGATCAGCCGTTTTACTACAAACTAGCTATTTCCCCGCGGTTTCACCTACATATAGAGGAAACTTCTTCCTGTACCAGGACAATACAACCTATGTTATTTGAGCTAGAGTAAAAAAAATCTTTTTCCAATCTATTCAGTAGTTTCGCAGCCTTTACAGTACAAACAAAAAAAGCATTTCAATTCAATGTTCGTTATTATACAGCAAACAAAGGATTTTTAAACAAGTAGCATAAAGGTCCCTTCAAATGAAAGAGAGGATCCAAAATAAAAATAAAACAGTACAGTAATTAAAGGGAAGTCCCTAAACCGTGCTATAAATTATCACTTATCATCCCGGCTGACTCCCGATAGCCTACTAATAAAATATTATAACATTTATCACATAGGCATATTTATATAGAGTAATAAACTGTCAAAACATAATTTGAACATGCCTGGAAGCTGTTATGGGTTGTTTGAAGCCAGGAAGTCTGACAACCTATCTCTCTAGGTAGATATATACGGTTGCCATGGCAACTGGATTGAGGACGTCAAATAGGCAGTAGCTCCATGTAAGAAATTGGTGTCTACTCATCTGCATCAGGTTAGACTGGAAGCCAACTCCAATATAAGCAGTTAGGAAAAGGCTAGGCAGATGATGAATATTCAGTTTTTTTGAAAATATATTTATTCTTCAAAAAGAATTACTAAAATAATTTAAATAACCTAGGCTACAGCCTGTATCTTAAAGATCTGAGTTGCAACAGTCAGAAAATTACTTATTCTTTCTACGAGGTATATTCCCGATTTTTTGTCTATACTAATTTTAATATTAGAAAGAGGAAAACTTAGTTCGTTTGTTTGTAATGTATAAACTAAAAAACTTCTTGACCGATTAAAAAAATTCTTTCACAATTAAAAAGCTACGTTATCTGCGACTAACATAGGCTATAATTTATCCGGGTACCGGCAGTAGTTCCCACGGGATGCGGGTGAGACCGCGGGAATACGGCTAGTCAAATATAATTTTATCGCGCCTACTACAGGGACTCCCCGTTTGAGCAACCATTCATTGGTTACTCACCTTATCAAACAAACAAACATTGCAAAAGAACACTTACCTACATTAATTTTAATATCATTTTCCATTAACGTGACTGTAACAAGGAAAAATCTAACTTCTCTCTCAGCCATAAGGTTCAATCTTCTTTGGCATTAAAGTTCTTTCTTCGTTGTTTAATGATGGTATACATTATAAGTAAGTTATTCAAGGTAGTATATAAGTCCTCAACTTTCGCAATATCACTACAGTTCTAAGCTTTAAGAGCTACAGAACGTGGGAGCACGGTAGTGTCAGCCAAGTTCGAAAATATTTTCAAAAAATGAATTCCAAAATTGTACTATTCCTGTGTGTTTGTTTGGTTCTTGTGTCGACGGCAACAGCATGGGATTTCTTTAAGGAACTTGTAAGTGTTTTTACTTGTCTTTTTTCACATCATAGCATTTTTTACACTGTTTTTAACCTTATTTTTAGAAGAACTAATTATTATTTTGTTGATTATCCCACGATTTTACCGTCATCCTAGAGAATCTAGTCGCATCACCAGACATATAGCTTACGTCCGTCTCCTGGGTATCAAATTCTATCTCATTTAAGTTTAAATTTTAAAACCGCCCTTTTTTTTAGACAAGTGTTCAACAGATGTTTAAGTTTTTGTAGTCAGGCTGTTAATGTTTTTGTTTCATTTAAATACCAAGAAAAAAATGGTGTACACATTAAAGAATATACATTATATCTATCTCAATGGGTTCCACCGTTTTATGGTGATAGCTTCATGCTTCGATAGAGTTACTTTTACATTAATAAGGGACTATTAGCACAGTTTCTTAATATCTATCATCCTTATTTTCCAGGAAGGAGCAGGACAAAGGGTCCGCGACGCTATCATCAGCGCTGGTCCTGCTGTCGACGTTCTCACCAAAGCTAAGGGGCTATACGACAGCTCGGAAGAAAAAGATTAGGATATAAGCCAATCAAATCATCATCATCACCTTAGTCATAGGAGGTCCATATCTGTTCCGAATGAATGTTAAAACCACATATATTATAACCCTGGTTTTCAAAACGGCCAGTTAGAAGTAGAAAAGTAATCTTATATTACCTAAGACAGAGGATGTCCAATAGTGAACAAAGGTTTCCAACATTGATAAAAAAACGACCAGGAAAGTCACCTGACTATCACAGCAACATCATATCAGCCATAGTAGGTCCTCTTCTGACAAAAGACCAAACCAGTTAGAAGTTGAAAAGTCATCTTATAAATATCATCATCATCTCAGTCGTTGGCCATCTACTTTTGAACCCATTTCCCTCTCCATTGATTTTCAAAAGGACTGCGTCTATGTTATTGGATTATTAATATTTTAAATAAAATAGAAATTCAAATAGGTTAGTTCAACATAAGACATTCACCAAAAATATTTTTTTGAAAAATATTGTGTCAAAATATAAATAGTTTTTAATTATAAAATAGCTATGAAATTAAAGTATTCTTACAAGTAACTTTGTTGTCTATTTATTTATTTGTGATGATTTTCTGACAATAGATCACCACCACACGATTTTTGTTGTGACTAGAACATAAAATTAAAATACATAAAAGTCTAGATGTGAAATTACATGGTTGATTTATGTTTATAAATCTTGTATGGGATTAACTTTATCGGAAAACAAATTGGTTTACCTTTACGGTTATCGTCGTGTACAAATAAATATTTTTATATAATAATATAAAAAAAATGTAGTCGTGACTAACTACGAAAGTACTTAGCAATTATCCTTCTGTATATTCCTCACGTCAAAACTAATGACATAGTTTGAAATAAGTAATTTACCTATTTCATTTACAAAAAAAAAACACTTGCACACACCAATTAATAAAATTTTAAACAAAATAATATTTGCGTCTACAATCTTGAAATAATAATAATTATAACGGAACGCTGTAAAGATAAGAGTTTCTCTTACATAAGTTTTACGACTGAAGTTTCTACATTGAAAGTGTGTGTAGTAATAAAACGAAGAAATAACTGGAAACAGACGTGCCTAAAATAATGTTACACTACAGTGTAACATTGTTTTTACTATGTAAGTAATGTATAATAATATAATAAAAAATAAAAAAAATAGTTTCTTGTTTGTACCCTCAAATCTCCGAAACTACTGAACCGATTTGAAAAATTCTTTCACTGTTTATAAGCTACACTCTTCCCAAGTAACATAAGCTATATTTTATCCCGGTACGGGCAGTAGTTGCTACGTTACGCGAGTGAAACCGCGGGAAAACGGCTATATACAATAATATTTTATTGAGAGAACATTTTGATATTATAATATAAACCTGAAATTGGTTTACTTTGTTTTGGCAGAGTACAAATTATTTCAATCCAGTTACCACGTTGTTATTTTCTGTAGTCATAATGTAGTTTCATATTTTTTTATGGTAATTCAGTAAAGCCTTTTTGCCATATTCGTGCGGAATAAATAAATATGTGTCGTGTCAAAATAATATTCTGACTAGATTTTACCTAATTATGTTCGGATCGATTGTAAGTCCCTGTGTTTTACATGGAGCGACTGCTTGTCTGACATGCTCAACCCAGTATCCAAGCGAATATATTATGGACGCAAAATAAAATTATTCTTATTCTAAAATAATAAACACAGCTTTTACACTATACACTACCATACTGTTTTTTAAGTTATCACTACGTAGTAAAACAAAGTCGCTTTTTCTGACCCCATATCCCTATGTCCCTTTGTACGCTTAAATCTTTAAAACTACGCAACCGATTTTCATGTGGTGTTTGAAATAGATAGAGTGATTAAAGAGAAAGGTTTATGTGTATAACAACATACATTAAATTGTGAGGAAATAATGTTATCCCTTGCGAAGCCGGAGCGGGTCATCATCCTTCGAGCCTTTTTCACAACTATGTTGGGGTCGGCTTCCAGTCTAACCGGATGTAGCTGAGTACCAGTGCTTTACAAGGAGCGACTGCCCTATCTGACCTCCTCAACCAATACCCCTTGGTTAGACTGGTGTCAGACTTACTGGCTTCTGACTACCCGTAACGACTGCCAAGGACTGCCAGGGCGGGTCGCTAGTCAATTATATTTAATGATATTTTTGTTCCAGTTCTAATGGCAGTATCTGTTCAAGGGTCTTCTAGCTACGTAAATAAAGAACATAAAAGACCATGGAAGGTTCTCTATTATCCAAAGAAAACTGTATTCAGGAAAGCAGACTTAATTGATAAAGGATGTGTTATTTTCCTCAAAATGTGTCCAAGGATTTATAAGTAAGAAGGGATAAAATTATTAAATTATACTAGATTTAGTAATTTAACTTAACTGTGAAAAACTGAGGGGAAAATATGCCATTCTCTCTTTTATACATTACTTTAAAATATAAATTAAGTTTCACGAAATAATAAATGATTCTATTTTGAGTTTTACCGACTGGTCACAAGTGTGTCCAGTTGACGAATAGCCCGATAATTTAATTTAGCACATAATTAATTTCAGACAAAATTCCATTTGCGCTCGTCACTACGACGGAGAGTATCAAACGTTTGCTAATTACTGTGAAATGGAATATGAAAACTGCAATAGTTGGCGCAGTAAGTATTACTAAAACATAGATATTAGTTATTTGTTATACAAGAGTGCAAAGTTGCTTTTTAACCGCGGGCTCAATTTTGATGACTAATAATTAGAAAAAATTAGAATCCTGAGCGATAGCGAGGGAATCAAAAGAGCACAAGGTGAAAAATCTTTGCACTCGAGTGCAACACGTAACTTTTCATCCCACCTCATCGAGGAAATTTAAAAACAAAATGGCGCGCACAAATGAGTATCAAATTAAAAAGAAGTACCTATTAAAGTTCATTAATTTGAAAACTCAGTTTTAAATTAAACGAGGTCAAAAATCTATGTAAAAACAATAATAAAAATTACTTAATTAATTGAATAATTATTTTAAGTAGTATTTTATTTGTTTAATATGTATTTGTTTGAAAAGTCTTATCAAGATTGTCACAAATGGAGTATTGCACACGATGTTCTAAATTCAAATCACTTTGCCGCTCTAGAGGATAAAAACGGCTTTTGCGCTCAGATATCAAAGGGTAAAAATACTCTTTCCGAGATGGTGGGATGAAAAATATATTATTAGACCCTTATATGCCTCAGAAAGAATGTACCTACATAACGTAAATAAAGTGGGTGTCTTACCACCAGTCCCCTCTCCGGCCGCGTCAGATGAATATTCTTTCTGTATTGGCAGAATTTCGCAAACTATTCGCAGTTTTGGATATAATTTATGCAAAGCTAATTTCAAAAATCAATCTCTAATCGCAAATCAATGTACCTATATAGAATTCTACCATAGAATGAAGTAGATGATATATTTAGGTACTGTAGCACGTGGCGCGGTAGGGACCGGGGATCTTTTATATATTTAAATAAAAGATTGCATATCGACTGCAAGCAAGCAATACCTCCTATCTGACTCCGGGTGGATTTTAAAGGGGAACAATAAAACTTAATAAAATCCTTATTCCGAGGTAGGTATAATGAGATACTGAAAATCAAAGTTTTCTTTTTTTACGCATAGTATTGCTTAATAAAGTTTTTTGTTTTTATTTCGAATCTAAAGGTAGTTTATGGTAGATACGAGTTTTTTGAAACAAAAATGTCAGATAGAAGGTATTGCTTGCTTGCAGTCGATATAACTTTAACTTTACGTTTATTGACTGATGGCAGAGAAGTGACAACTTTAATATAAAAACCTATTCTATTTCTAACATATTTAAATGGTTGTCCAGCCAGGGACCAAACAACGAATATAGACTAAAAAGTTTCTAAGTGTTCTACAGTACCTATAATTATTATCTGTACGAACGCTTGTGTACTATAATATCTTATGTCTGAACAGCTGGGTGATCCTGAACGAAAAATTGGCCTGAATAGCATTATTGAGAGCTGACTGCTCCTCAAGTTTGCGACGTTTCAACTTTTTTTATTTTTTACAGAATGGAGTATGGTGAAGCGCACGCGATGTTGACTGAAAGAAGCATTGCTATTAATTATTTACAAGGCGTTTTCAATTATATTTTGGTATCAAAATGAAATTCATTGTTTTCGTATATATTTCTTAGTCAAGATAGACGGAGAGACATATTGTTACAATTATGACATATTTTTTTAGTGATATAAAAACTTATATTCCAATA
Source organism: Helicoverpa armigera (assembly GCF_030705265.1). Taxonomy (NCBI): domain Eukaryota; kingdom Metazoa; phylum Arthropoda; class Insecta; order Lepidoptera; family Noctuidae; genus Helicoverpa; species Helicoverpa armigera. The sequence continues at coordinate 2,586,712 of NC_087140.1, read as the reverse complement.
AGATATCTGAAATCCAAGATAGTTTTGCTAACGTCTATCAACCTAATATGATCGGAAATCGAATTTTCTCTTTGCAAACATCAAAGTAAATACTTTTTCCTATTTATTTGTTTTCAATAGAAGATTTTCGTTTTAGATCTTAGAGAATAGAACCAACTGGACACACTGCCTTGTCTTCTTTCAATGGTACGAGATTGCTGCTCATATTTTATGTGTTAAGTTTTGTTAATATCAATTTTATCGTGTTTGTGTAGATGTGATCGAAAATGCATAAGTTAGCTATCACTATCATTTGGTTGCGTTCGTTGCCTCACCGCCGCGCTCAAATTAGCATACAGATATTATGTACTCGGCGGTTCCAGTTAGTTTAATGCTACAAGTTTCAGACATACATTATTGCTAAGTCTTTTGGGATTAGAAAAGGGTTCATGGAATTTTCGCTCCAATAATTGCTATTTAAAGTATAGCGTGGAGTTATTTTAGGGATTTAAGTACCCGTTATTAAATGCCCAGAGAAGCGTAGGTAATTATTTATTTTAAAACATAACTTCTGTGCTTATTAAAAAAGTTGAATATTTTAAGTAGTGTTTTTGATTATTATTATCTTACTGGTAATGGTTGTATTATAAATAGATAATTTGGTTTGTTAAGCTTTCACGACTAAGGTTAATTGGTAGAGATGAAATTCATCTATACTAATATTATAAAGCTGAAGAGTTTGTTTGTTTGTTTGATTGAACGCGCTAATCTCAGGAACTACTGGTCCGATTTGAACAATTATTTCGGTGTTAGATAGCCCATTTATCGAGGAAGGCTATAGGCTTTTTATCCGGGTTCGTGCAGAGGTTTTCACGCGATGCGGGTGAAACCGCTGGCAGAAGCTTGTATTTAATAAAAGTAAGAAAAAGAAGGTGACGGTTAGTTTATTTAACTAAAGGAGGTAACCGCATGAAAAACCTATTGGATCTTTATTGAACATCCTATTTTTGTATGCTTACTACTTAAAGACAAAACACTCAAATAAAATGTCTCATTAATTAAAAAGTAATTTAATAGTAACAATTATTTCCTATGCTGGTCCAAACTCTATCAATTCACAATGTCCATCGTGAAAGTAGCCCCATTTCGCTGAAATAAATGTTATAAATAAAAACATAAACAATAAGTTATGATTACCTACAAAAAGCTTATAATTGAGTAAGGGTGCACACGGTGCATGTAGCTGGAGCAAGTTAACATGCGCAAGTGACAAGTGACAAGAGCACGCGAGTGTGTATTTTGCTTTAGTTCATGCGCGAGTCGCTGGATCCGCACATTTTTAAAATGCATGTAACCTGCGCATGTGCCTCAACATGCACAAGCTACTTACACCATGTAGACGCACCCTTAAAGTGAAGGAAGAAATCCTGAGGAAACCTGGACTTTAAAGTCTGAAATCGCCAATCCTCCTGCAAGCATGGAAATCAACTCATCTTTACTTGTAATAAAACGATTAAAATATTTTTGTTTGATTTCTTCCCTAAATGCTTCACAACTACAGAACCAAATTGAAAAATTCTCTCATTGTTGGGAAGCTGCACTATCCCTGATTGTCATAGGCTATTCTTTATCCAGGTACGGGCAGTAGTTCCCATGTTCCCATGGGACAAGAGTAAAACTGCGGGAAACAGCTAGTTCCTAATATCCCTCTTCCTGTTGTTAATAATGTAGTTCTTATCTCTGATGAAACGACGACTGGCCTCTAATCACCAGATAATCTTAATTGGCAATCCTGAGCGTTAATGAAACTTAGTTGCTTATTTATTACGTAAGCAGGTTAATCTTTTGGTCCCCAATCCTGTGGTATTATTATACTTCCTGTTTGCTTATTAAGGTAATCATTTCGTGTGTTTGTAATCTTTACTAATATTATAATAGAAAAGCGAAAGTTACTCTGGCTACTACAGAACTAATTTTAATTAGACATACAGATAAACATATCTATAGAGCCTAAGAAAAGGACATACTTAAGCTATTTTTATCCATATGCGGGAAGTGGTATTTTCGGGACGTGGGTGAGACCAATGGTGGAAGCTAGATCTTCAAACGCATACTTTACTGCATATTAATCATCATAATTCAATCGATTTGAAATTCTTTACCGAAAACGCATTCAACATTATTCAGCAACTTCATTCAGAGTATGCAATTGTTCAGAAAAAATGTACTACAGAATTCGAAGATCGGATGATCGTTAAACATTCAAACAATTTGCACTGAAAATCCTACTCTACAGCTGAACTAATAAAGAACATTTTCCAACTAACTGTATCGAAGTTTCTAACTACGGAATATCTGAACTAGCTTACATCGATCTGCACTTTAGTAATTATATGCATTGCGACGTGTAACTTCGACATACCGTACTAGAAATGAAGATGGATTGTATAGGAAAGTTAGAGAAAGTTTGTGGTTGAATAAGTGTCCAATCTTATAATTTTGGTCACCATTTTGACTATGACGAATTCACTGGCAATACTGCAGCTTATCCTTGTAACTTACTTCAGAAGGAATCGTTTTTCTTATCGAGAAAATTATACAGTCAGAGCTGTCTCAAATCCGCTCGACAGCTTCTAACGTGGAGTTGGAACAACGTCTGCTACTGAGCAGTATTTGGGGACCCTGGCTTTATGTGCTGTTCCAGGCAGGCTGTGCTACACCCCCAGTGTAACACAGCCAACTTGTAGACTTCAGTCTGCTTTTGTGGAAGTTTAAAAACCACAATGAGATTTCGGAATGTCCCAGGAATTGAATACATGACTCCATGTAGAAAGGATGTTTTCAGAGCGGTCAAATTATCTGACAAGAACTGTATTAAGAGTATCTTCTTTTGTTAATACACCTTTGGTATATCAATGGTTATCCCAAACTAACGACAATAGCCCACCTGTGTTGTCCAATACAATTTACACAAGCGATTCCCTGCCTTCCCACAATTGATAGAGTCAAAGCGATTGTTAGTACTTCGTTAAGTAGTCCACTAGTTTCCGAAGCTCAGTGTGTGGTTTGCACAAACGTACAAACACTGTCACAGCGGTGGGCAGTGATTGGATACCGAAATCGAGTTAACAAAATCAATGAAGACAGATTTTTTTGTAGTTAAAAAATATTGGTCAAAACAGGCTATTATATTTACAGGAGTACCAGCTAATATCTGCGGTTTTACAAGCGTCCCGAGGGAACAACTATTCGCATATGGATAAAATTGCCCAAACCTTATGCTGATAAAAGTATCACCAATAGAGCTGCTATGGTTCATCAAAATCCATTTTCATCAATAGTTTTAACGTGAAAAAGATCATAGATCCTTACTTCAAACTTTCGCATTAATGAATAGGAAGATTACACACTACACACAACACTCGTATATAACTACGTATGCCAATTACTTTCTTATTGATTGATTTCTTTCTCATAGATTGACTTCGGCCTCAATAATCTACTGGTACCTATATCCGGATACCTTGGAAGGTCAGTAAACAAGAAAGTTATGAAAAGTTATTACAATTCATATTCTTGCAGTTTTCATATACCATCTCACAAAATGACTCGAAAGATTTCTTTACGCCTGACGCTCTGTCAAGCGCACATACTCCGTCTTTATCTCTGAAAATAAATGTTTTTGAAGTTACAGAAAAACGCATCAGCCTATTTTATGTTCTTTTCAGATATAAGTCTGCATCCAGGTTTTATCATAATATGTCAAAATCAAAAGAGACCATATTTATCGTAACTATAAGCTTTATGTTCTTTTTTGTAACAAACTTTATAATATTCTTTATAAAGTATACAGTCTGATAACCAGTCTTACAAAGACTGTCGCGTTGCGATGATAGATGCGTTGAAAAGGTCAGATAGACAGTTGCTCCATATAAAGTCTGTAAAAGCTATCATTTCATTGATGAATACTGTATAACTTGAGTATTTTTTGAGTTTATTGTGATAGACGACCGGCGACCTTAAAAAGGTCTTATAAAGGAAGACGCTGGATGCAGGTTGCCTCCATCAGGTATCTGTGGAGATTTAAGGGGGAGGCCTTTGTTAAGCAGTGGACGTCCTATGGCTGAGATGATGATGACGATGATGATGATTGTGATAGAACAGACAGATGCTGCAGAGTACTGTGTTTTAAATTACGCACGGAATAGAATAACTTACCGGGATCGTGGTGGTCTAATGGGTAGAGAACAAACCTATCAAGTATGAGGGTTCGATTTCAGATCAGGCAAGTACCCACGCAACTTTGTAAGTATATTTTAGACACCAATGACTATGTTTTCGGGTGGCACAATAAACTGTATTTGCCGGCTGTCATTTAACATCCTGGGCACTCGTTACGGATAGTCAGAAGCCAATAAGTCTGACACTACATAGTCTAACTAAGGGGTATTGAATTACCCGGGTAACTGGGTTGAGGAGGTCAGATAGGCAGTTACTCCTTGTGGCACACTGGTACTCAGCTGCATCCGGTTAGACTGGAAGCCGACCCCAATATAGTTAGGAAAAGGCTCGGGAGATGATGACTAGAATATCTTACCGTAGTCTAGCGGAACCCCTGCATAAACTGTATGAGTTCATACAATCTTCGAACTGCAGGTCATCATCAGTTTTATTAACATATATTTGAATTTGAAGGTCCGGTGGTAGAGTCCTTTCTCCAAGTGCTGTCTTTTCATCGTAATCACTTAGTAGTTCTCCAGATATTATTGTGGAGGCTGGAAATTGGGATTTGGTGAAGCTGTTGTCTGGGCATTTATTTATATCCATACTAATATGTATTTACTTCTGTTGTGTTGTATTTCAAATATTTCGCATACCCACATATCTATTATTCAAGGGACCTATCTCTATACTAATCATCCGTCAATAAAGAATACTGATCTGCCATCAAATATAGTGGTCATAATATTTGCAGATCATCATCAGCCCATCGCAGTCCACTGCTGGACATAGGCCTCTCCAAGTGCACGCCACTGAGATCGATTTTCGGCTACTCGCATCCAGCTCCTGCCAGCCGTCTTGTGCCGTCTTTGCAATATTTGCAGATACCATTCAAAAATCTTTACTGTAAAACATTTTTCATTAATATCTAAAATAATGTTTAATTCCTTTATTTAATGAGACTGAAATAACCATCTTTGGAATACCTTGTATAAATTTCATACTCACCAATCAAAATAATAATTTCAGCAAAAACAAACATGACGTCTTAAAGAAAAAAACAATAAAACCTCATAATACCAATCACTTATACTACTTGAACAAAAATATCGTTAATCTTAGAGCAATTAGTGAAATTAATTACTCATTAGCTAATGATTTTAATTGAGTAGGATTAGAACTGCAATTTATTGTTCATTAGGGAATCGGAGTTTTATAGTCTGCCATTTTCTAAGCAGTGCCTTTAAATTTTTTTGATATTTCTTCTTATCGAGTGAGCTACAGGATTAATCACCTGGCAAAACCTGATGTCAGTTTTTTTTTAAATCCGCCTATTTAAAACTCAAGGATAAATCGAAATATTTCTTCAGATAAGTGTTTGTGAAATCGTAACTTGAATTAGTTCCAGACATTTTGAAACATAAATTCTATTATACCAGTCATAACATCAAAAACAGTTGACATCTCAATTTCAAAGATAAGCCAGACAACAAAAATATTGTTACATGAAATAGATAAGTAGCCAATTTTCCAGACAACAGCTGTATTATTCATGTAGAAAAAAAACCAATTGATACATTTTTCTCCAACGAGTTTATTTAATAAAAAATGATCCTTACAACTAACCGAAATAAGGCTTCATATCAAATATTAGTACTCTACGTTTTGGGCTCATAAAAACGTATAGTACAATATTATCACTAACAAGTACATAATACAGTATATCTACAGGTATTTACAAGACAAATTATTATCTAACAACTTGAAAATTAAAGGAACTTTTTACACCGTTATTAAAATTGACACTAAAGTTCAAATGCTTTGCATCTCAACACTTATGGGTTCGTGCTATTTACAACAGGCCTTTAGTCAGAAAATCTGAGAGCATTGTGATGTCTTCGTGTTGGCGGTGACTGTGTGTTCCAACTGCGCCAGTGCCGTCAACTCTGTGTCCATCTTCCTGCTCTTTATCCTCGTGTTTTTGTTCAGCGGCCTCTTTTTACAACAGCACAGTATCTCCTCAAACTCCTTCCTGAAGTTGTCATTCAACCACCCGTATAGGAGAGGATTTGAGACTGCACTGGACATCCCAAACATATGGCACACCGCGTACGTTATTGTCATCGTTTTCTCCTCCATAAAAGGCTGTGCACTAAAGTCTGCTACCAGATTGAACACGTTCAAAGGCAGCCAACTTATGACGTAAGTAACAGCTATAGCTATGAGAATCGCTGGGGTTTTCCTCGTGGTCCTTCTCCTTCCTCTTAACCTCCTATGTATTTGGACATGCGCAAGTACTACAACTAAAACTGGCAGTAAGTATTGGAAGATTAAACTAAATACGGAGTAGATTGCTCGGCCGTTTTCGATGGGCCAGTCTTCTATGCAGAAGCTTAGAGAGTCCATGCCGATTAGGCCGAGGTAGTGAGTCTTGAGGCTTCTGAAGATGTAGAGAGGTGATGCGAGGGTGAAGGCGGTGACCCAGATGCAGAACATCGTGACGAGGGCACCCATCGTTTGGAGACCAGGACGAGTTGGATACACGATGAGCTGTGAACAAAACATAAAATGAGCATATAGAACAGATATCTATACTAATATTGTAAAACAGAAATTTGTTTGAATGACCTTATTTCAGAAACTGCACCGATTTGAAAAATTATTTCTTTGTTAGATAGTTTATTTACACGGGAAGGCTTTTACTTTTTATCCAGGAAAGTAATAGTGTCCACGGGTAGCGGGTGAAACCGCGGGCAGAAGCTAGTAATAAAATAAATCCAAAAAGGTTTCTTGGAAGAGATTTATGCTCAAAACGGTTTGGATATCGAATATTCCAATATATAACTACGAAACCGACTAGGCATAACATTCGTGAAAGATGATATTGCTTTGAACGTAACAAATGCTGGGGTTACAGCCTCTGTTGATTTACTAACAATAGATTTAGTAAATATATTCCTATTGTAACAATCTTTAGTAAATAAAGGTATGGAAAGATCAAGTGATTCGAAGAATAATGAGCCTTTCGTATGAGATGAAAAGATTGATAGTAAGATCAAAATGTTCTATACTGACATCTATTCTTATGTTATGAAGAGTTTGTTGGTTTGTAATCTTAAGAACTACTGGGCCGATTTGGAAAAATATTTCAGTATTAGATACCCCATTTATCGAGGAGGGCTATTCAAATTGGTTACTTTTTATCCTGGTCTGTTACTAGCTCCAATGAATTTCGGGTGCAACCAGTAGAGGCTAGTTATCAAATATTTCTTTAAAATATCAAAGGTTTATCATGAAGTTTTTCATGCACGAGATAATGAAGTATGTTATATTGTATCGCTATCTTTGGAGTGTAGTGCTGAGTTCATTACTACTCTCAAGAGATAAAGTTGTTGATAGTGTTCACGAGAAATCAATATAACGTATCTAATGTTAGGATATCTAGACTGAGCTATGACAGAGGAGTAATAACTGTTGTTAAATATTTGGGTGTATTTTCTGTGCACATATTTTTTCCTTATTTATATAAATATAAAGGTTGGTATCCTAAAAACATCGAAGCTAATTAACCAATTTGAAAAATTGTTAACTGTTGGAAAGAAACACTATCCCCAGATCACATAATGCAATACTTTATGGGGACACATTCTATGGGACACGGGACTCGGGATGTATATTCTATGTAACGTTGAAGATATAGAAACTTGATTTACCAATTATGGTAAAAATTAAGACAAAGTATCATAAAGTTCAATATCTAGAAACCAAAAGTGCCACAATTTCCCAAACATTTTCCCTTTATATCTGAACCAACAAACAGAAACAGATCTACAGTACAACTACACTACAACGCTTAACATAAGAATTCTGGAAACTAGTTCAAATTCCAATTTTAGCATCAAACACAAGATTATTTTTGTTACACCTCTAAAGAGGTATAGAACACCCGGATCTAAAATCGGTTGAAATAATGATATAAACGGTTTACGCAAATCGGATTGGATGGGAATAGCTTTATAGGCTCATTATGACGTTACTTGCGTAGAACTAAAGTATCCAATGATTTGTGGATCAAAGTAATATTGGATTTGTTTGATCAACGTAAGTTTAATGAAGAATTTTTTTTTGGATAGGTAGAAGAGTTTCTTAGAAAAGGTTAGGCAAATGAGGATGAGAAGTCTTTTTTAAGATAGGAATTTTTCGAATTGATCACCTTCCGTAAATTTTTGAAGCCTAAATTATAAAAACATTATGTAATGTAAGGAACTTTTAATGCGTGCCATGGATTGAAAATTCTCAGTAATAAAACTAGCAAGTTTTACTCCTTTAAAAAAACTTGAGGCATTTTATACATATTATACATACATGAAGCAAAAGGTAACTTGAAAACCTATATTTTAAAATACTTGAATAGCCTTAACGAACCTATGCTCAGCGCCATGCAAGCACGATTCCATAAATTGTATCAATTTTATGTCTTGGAATATAAAATTCTTATGTACGCGAGAAATTCTTTTGTGAGTTTAGAAATAAAATTGTAGGCTATAAAATACTATGCAGTAAAGATGAACTATAAAATGTTCAAAAACATGGAATTATACCTACTAAAAAGATTTCCATAAACACATAAAAAATGAAAATAATCATATTATAAAATGATCCTAAACTATAAGATACTTCAGATTTCAATAATCTTCCTATCTATTGATTTGCTTAATAAACATAGAATTTTAACATAAGCCCCATATACATAATGCCTAATTCCTACCTCTTACAAGCACATCAAGGTTATTAAAATTCACAGTTAAAGAAGCATTTACAATACAAAATGCATTACACAACGCAAAATATCTTAAAAGACAAACAATATCCCTTACCTGATATCTATCCAAAGCAATAGCAGTAATGGATATAGTGGATACGAATATTGATATCGCTTGTATAGCTCCACAGGCCTTACAAAGGCTCGGCCAGTCTGGCAGAGGCCAGTGTTTGGTCAGCAGCTCCATCAACGTCAGGGGTGTACCAACGCAGCAGACCAGGGCATCAGATACTGCCAAGTTGACAATGAACATGTTTCTTGCTGTCCTCATCACTGGTTTGCGAACTACCTGAAAATTTTGAAAAATATATTACATTTAAGACCAAAATACATCTTAATAAAGAGTTGGAGAAGACAGGGTAGTCTATAAAAGCGCATAATTCTAAATTGGGATTGCGAGTTATATTCATATATGTAGATGACATAATTGTTGGCTCTGGTTATTTATATTCATATTGGTCAAATGGTCAATCTAATCAAGAGAGAACATAATTGAAATCAAAATTGAATGCCCAAAATCATGATTGATGATGACATAAATAACATCAGGTAAATACAATATTTCATCTATTTCCATTACATAAATATTTACACTTCGATCTTTTGAATTTATCTGGAAATTTTTCAACGAAAATTCGCTATCTCGTATTTCGACAGTACAGAGATCGAGTCTGGAATTTTTAATAAAATTATCTTGACCACACAGAATCAATACGAGCTGCTATCAGCAACATTTCACTGTTATCAGTATTATATTCGTGTTCTGGCAATAGAAAACCATTGATAATGAAACAGGTTGTTGCGGATACGTTGTTATCAACATCACTTACATATGTTGATGTACTGTAATCCGTATTAATGTTACAACCAATCTGTTTTTGTCAATCAAGCTTTGTGCTGATATGTCTTTTTCTATCAGCCGCTATGGAAACTCCATTAGATACATATTGATATGGTAATATATGTATATTTGAATTGTCTTCGTTATCTTTGTCTGCAAAATGTATTCGAGCTTCTAATATCTGTATGTCTTATGTTATCAAGATGTGGAAATAAGTGTGTTCGTATCTTTTAGATGTTCAATGCAATGAAGTTTATTGGTAGGGTTTATTGAATTACTTATTCAGAAAATTGAGACTTGTTTGCTCTTGAAGTGTTAATATTTATTGCCAATGAAATAAAACATTGAAACAGTGAAGATATTGTTCAATGAAATTCGAAGACTTGTGTATTCCATGAACTACGTTTACGTGTTTCTGCCTCACGTAGACTCTTCTAGGAACTAAGTTATTTCAAACGTGTTAGTCATCTGCCAATGTTTCTAAGCAGTGTGTTATGCAATATTTATTATATTTTCCAATATAAGAACCTACTAAAACAAAATTCATACCTATATGTAATGAGTATTTGTGACCTACAACCGTGATAGGCCAGAATCTTTAGGTTATATTAAATTAACCAAAAAAGTTTTGAACCTTATTTTGCGCTTTATTTCCTTAAAATTGACATTTTAATTAAGTTTTTCATCATTTATAGGTCTCCTCTTGGAATATTTTCTTAACTAATTTCAAATAATAATTATTTGTTTATTAATTAAAATCCGTGTCAAATACAAGCCCTTCAATTTGATTGCTTGTAATCTTCATAATTAATTTTGATTTCTTTAATTTTACTCGTTTCATTTTCTATTCAAACATTGAAATCACTCAAAAATTAATTAAACAAGTCTTCTATTATTTTGGCACTTTTCAATCAACTGAGAAATTATAATGAGAATCTGTTTTGAGTACAATGGCTCTTAATTTCTAATTTTGTATCTGACACCAGCTCCTTCCAGCAGTTTTACCCGCATCCCGTCGAAATGACTTTTCATATGAAGGTATAAAGTAGCCTACTGCCTTTTCTATATAGGAGCTATCTAAGGCAGTTGTCCCACCAACGACGAGAAAACGACTAACTATCGGCTATTTCCTCGCTCAAGAAACGTACAATAGATATACTTTCCAAGTGAACAAAAGAGATGCATATACAAATAGTTGATCACTGACTGTTCACACTACCAGCGAGCACTCGCTTCACTAGTTTGTCGCTGAGCGACATGAGCTATGAAAGATAACACTCGCCAAGCGTTTAGAACCCACGCCGAGAGAGCAACCAGTGGTCATTTCTCTACAGTGCGTATCTAACGAGCGAGAGATGCGAGTAATCGCCCGCCTAACTCGCGCACTCGCTTATAGCCGAGCTACACAAATATCGGAACTACGCACTCGCTCCCCGCGCCTCGCTAACTCGTTTCTAGTTCTAGCTCTACTCGTTACTCGTTAATCGTTGCCGGTGAGACAAGTGCCTTACACTGAAATATTTTTTTCAATTACCTATTCCTCAGATTAGCACGTTTAAATGAACGACCAAGATCTTCAGCTCAATTCGCAGCTTTGTTACAATTTACATGAATTTTAATATCGTCTCTCATATTAAGAATTACTTCTAATATAGGCCTCATTTCCTCACTTATACATATTAAATGGTATTTCACAAATACCCTTAGGCTGAAACTTGAAGCGACGTACCGTTTTCGGTTTCATTTTAATTTTGAACGCCATATTTGTTCCGAGATGTAGGTACAAATATTTAATATTTGATGTAGTACATTGTCTTGTCAAAGGTTATATAACTCTAAAGGCTTAGAAAGGGGTGCACCTATAAATACTCCTATATATCGCAGAATCAATATTTATCGCCACATATAGCCATTTGTGGGTCTATGACAAACCTTCATACACAAATCAAAAAATACCGAGTGAAATTTACCGAAACCTTTCTGCAGGGGAATAAAACTCACACTCTACGCATTGGTATTTAAAACTAGTTTTTGCTTTCGGTTCCATCTATGTCCTGATGGTTCTTCTTGTCATACCTGATGATAAGTAGCCTATGGTCCTTTCTAAGGACATAACATTTAAATGGTTTTTGTAGTTTAACGCTCAATCCTTCTCCGTGTGAGAGGAGGCCTGTGCCCAGCAGTGGGACGATACCAAGGATGCAACAGTAACAGTTTTGGCCAGAAAGCCAAACAGACAGACAGAGACATTTCGCATTTGGAATATTATTACGAATTATCTAATATATCTGTCTAGGTATAGACCCAGAATGTCATTCCAATGACAAAACCTGTAGATAACGAACAAGATAAGATACCTATAATACAGTCACAGATTCCTTCGAAAGAGTACGACATGATCTTGTCAACTTTCTTCGGTGAAAAGAGGTTTAAACCAGGGAGTTGCGTGAACTAGACTAACTGGAACTATTCCGTGCAGCACGCGACAATTTACTCTCAGCACAATATTTATGTGTCTTGCTTTCCTCTTTTTTATTACAGATAAAATGAAAGTAAAAATTAAGGAGCTTGCTTAAAGGCGATTGACTAAATTGCACTTTTAACGGTTTATGGGTAAGTAATTATCTAAGTTAAAGGTAGCCAACTTCATAAAATGTCATCAAGGAAAAAAATATTGGTACATTTTCTAATTTGTAGGTTTCATCAATAAGCAGTAGATTTTTAACGTCTTTGTAAATATTTGTTTTACTTTAGTGGAATATGGCTAAAATGATAATGATGTGTTTTTATTGTCATAAATACCTCTATAATATTATTGCAATATGTTTTGGACTTCAATTCTTCCGTGCCCCTCGTCATACTGACATTTACTCCCTTATTATTCATGTCCTTCCTTAAATATGTATGATTAAGTCTATCAAAGGTGGCAACCATATTATATTCCGAAACTGTTCCTTACCTCCTCATGTTAAGCCTATCACGAGCATCAGTGGTCAGCAAATAAAAGTCGACTATCAGTCTAACGAACAGTTATCGTGTTAAATACTAACTAGATTTTAGACGTCAGCTAAAATCGCGCTTGTAAAATACTAGAACCGGCATAGCTTTCGTTATTTCCTCCCCACCCCCACGTAAACTGATCTGTCTGTCTGTGCCACCGTAGTTCTTAAACGGATGTATTAATTTGGATGCGGCTTATTTTAAGATGTTAGCTCGTGCTCCATCGGTGTGATAATAGCTAGTTGTTGGTCAAAATCGACTCAGCCGTTGTACAATTATTGCGATGGGGGTTTTTTGATAGTACCTACGGGACCATTAATACTCATTGACTTATTACTAGAAATCACCTTTTAATAAAAAAGGACGTATTCGATTCAAGGTCAGGCAATTTCCACTAGATTTTTTCTAAATTAGATCATAGTATACCAAAAGAAAAACAAAGATAGTCAAAACCGACTAATTGGTCACAAGGCTATTTTTCTATTTTTATTACGTGGCCAATTCGATAAGGATATTATTTAGTTGTTACATATTCTGTCTATCTCTTGATCGAGTATAAGGATAAATCCGCTTATTTATTGGAACAAGAAAATGGTATTACAGTATTTGTGTTTATGTCCATGGTTCGTAAATACAGTTGTTTTATTTCCGATAAGAAAATAACAGAAATAATTGGACGAATAGTATGAGTTATAAGTGTTAATGGAAAAATTATCGCTAGGTTAGATAATTATATTTGATGCGTAGATTTCATATCGGTTATTTTTTGACTAAAAACATTACTTGCTAAGCAATTAAAAAGGCTGATAGTGAAACTAAGAGCACCCACAAAACGCAGGGTAAAATGACAGCCAATAGTTTGCACGTTGGTTGCTTCTATTTTTTTTTTATCTAATGCAGGACGGATACCTAATCATTGTAATATGCGTACCAATCGTCTCCTCTCCATACCAATTTATGAGCCCCATAAAACTATCGGCCGACTAAAAGTTGTCAGTGTGAAGGACTAAAGAATAAATATGTCTGATGAATCAAAGCCTATCCTACAACTAGTTAGAAATGAATTTGTTATTGACTATCAGCAAATCATTTCACGTCAAAGTCAATAGAATATCATCAGTAATTATTTCATATTCGTGTACTTATTTACTGAAATATAACTGACATAACTTCCTCTCTAAAATTAGTTTTGATATTTACTATTAATACAATTATTTTGCTTGTGATAAACGATTTGAAACAGTATGTAAGTGTATTTATGATTCACAAAATAAAGGAGATGGCAAAGTAGTCATTCATAATTTAACTAAGATGACCTTTTGTGAGGTACAAAACAAGTGCATTCAACGCTTTAATAGGCAAAGACAAGCAAAAATACGATGGAAAGTCTATTTCCGAAATATTACATTCGTGCTTTTTAAACTCTCTTTTTTAAATAATGTATGTAAAATTAATGTAGCATTTTTGTACACAAATACAAAATATAAATCAAATCAAAACCAAAATGAGTACTACCTAATAAATAAACGAAAAACATTTAACAAAAGAAGTAGGCGATGAGATACCAACTCTTCTGTATGCAGCTATTAGTAAAAATGATAGATGCAAAACTAAATTGCAAAAATCAAGAATTACTCACAGGACAACATGGAAAACTCACAGATATAACAACAAGGGCATTGCCCACTGCTCCAATGACTACCAGGATACCATAAAACGTGAGAAGTAACGCTCTAGTCGGATCATCCACTTTTTTGTTCTGCGAGAATTTTTCCAGTAAGATGTTCGGGTCTTGGATGCCTCTGGATGCTTCTATCAGCCATCTTGCTGATGCGTTTAAGGTGAGATTTTGGTTGGGCTCCAGCCCCTGTAACAAGAGAAAAATATGTGTTATTTTTGGAGGTCATTTTGAGTCTTGAGGAGGAGAAAAATCTATATGTAGATGATATCGTTTGGGGTCCATATGCAATACGGTTTTACGGTTTCAAGACATACATATTGAAGAACTCATCATCAGCCTATCGCAGTCCACTGCTGGACATAGGCCTCTCCAAGTGCACGCCACTGAGATCGATTTTCGGCTTCTCGCATCCAGCTCCTGCCAGCCGTCTTGCGCAAGTCATCACTCCACCGTGCCTGCGGACGTCCTACACTACGTTTGCCGAGGCGCGGTCTCCACTCTAGAACTCGTTTACCCCAACGGTTATCGGTTCTTCGGCTAATATGGCCAGCCCACTGCCACTTCAGCTTGCTGATTCGGTGGGCTATGTCGATGACCTTGGTTCTCTGACGGATTACCTCATTTCTGATGCGATCCCTCAGAGAAACGCCGAGCATAGCTCTTTCCATAGCCCGCTGAGCGACTTTAAACTTGTGGACCAGCCGTACCGTCAGTGTCCACGTTTCGGCTCCGTAAGTCATGACAGGTAGGACGCACTGATTGAAGACTTTTGTCTTTAGGCACTGTGGAATCGACGATGTTAGGACTCGACGTAGCTTCCCAAATGCAGCCCAACCCAACTGAATTCTCCTATTCACCTCGTCCTCAAAGTTGTTTCTACCTAACTGCAATGTCTGCCCGAGGTATACATATTTCCGAACAACTTCGAGAACGGCGCCGTGTATCGCAATCGGTTCCGGTAGAACATGTTCATTGAACATGACCTTGGTTTTGTCCAAGTTCATCCGTAGGCCGATGCGTAGAGAAGATTCAGCCAGGTCGTTCAGCATCTGTTGTAGGTCCTGCTGTGTTTCCGCCATGATGACGATATCGTCAGCAAATCTCAAGTGAGAGATGTGTTCGCCATTGATGTTGATGCCGCGTCCTTTCCAGTTCAGCGTCTTATTGAAGAACTATCGATACTTATTTATACCATTTCAAATTTATAAACATAATTAGGTACTATGCCTTTTCTTTGCCTGAGACAAATCTCGAAATTCTTCAATGAAAAGCTTAAAGTATTAGAACATTCAGGACATACCAGAAGCAGGTGTATAAACGTACCAAAAGCTTACTATTACCCATCAAGTTTTTCACAGATAACACTGACAATGCTATACTTTATTTTTATATATCCTCCATAGCTATTCCCTCATGAAAATCGAAGTCACGTCCCACCATAACAATATTATGATATCGCCTCATTCTTGCCAAACAACTTGCAATAATCCCATAAATGTTTTGAATATCGTTTCATAGCCTATCTTCGAAAAGGCCTATGGGGACAAAGACGGAAGGTATGGGCAGTACAGCAGTCATTTTGGAAGACGATAATATTTTGAAGACTAGGTGGTAATAGGTGATATCAGGCTATGGTGTTTTTGTCAAGAAATGTTACGGTGGTTTTATGAGGTCAATATAGTGATTCAAAGTCCATTAAAAATTATGGAGCTATTTATATGGAACTGCATCATCACATTGTGACACCGTTCTATAATAGTAGTGGAAATCCTTAATTTCGACGAAACTTTAATCATCTGCCACTTTCAAGAGTTGTCATGTCACCATCTCAAAAACACCATTAATTAACTCATTAAAATAAATCGTATGTAATCAACGAACACAGCTACACATCTTAATTACATGCCCTACATATCCGAGAAAAAATTACAACTTCACTCAGGAAACTCCAAGGCTCACATTCCTTATTAAAGAAAAAGCAATTAATATACTGCACACCATAATTGAGTATTCCATCCAAGTTTCAAAGAGCTGTTTATTACTTTCCCAGAACTTAGTGTCACTTAAGTAGAAGCAATACGTCTTTAGTTTATATTTAACTTTTACACCACCACTAACGCCTTCCAATAGTAATACTTTTGAACTCCATCCTTCGGTTAGCGGATTGGATAGGATACAAGTTTTTATCGTTCCTTTTAGGTTTTATTGATATAGGTCCTGAGCAAGGTCGAAAAACTCATAAAGTGTAATTTGCTGAATTTTCTCTACTTATATGTATACCAAACAAATATTACAAGGCGAGGAAAGGAATTAGAAGAATAAAAATATATTTTTCAAAGGAAATCAGGGGTCAAACCACTCTTAGCAATTTTTAAACAAAATTCTGAAAGAAGTTAAGTCCCAAAAGGACTTACCGGCAAACAAATTACTTGGTTCACGACAAAACACTCTTTTTATTCCACTCTGAAAGCCCTTCAGTCGTTAATTTTCAAAATTATTCATTAGTAAAAACGGAACGGTTGCGTAACAAAAAATATTCAAATCTTAACAAAAAATTGGGGGTATTGCTTTGAATGGGTCTCCTGATGATTTAAGTTGCTATGAGATGGACCACACTGCAAACTTTTAGTCGGTCAACACTCAGTTTGGGCTCATGGATCAGTATGAAGATGAATGGTAGTACGCACATTACAAAGATCAGGTAGCCGGTATCAGCCCGACTGAAGACTTTGACTGGAATCAAGAATTTCTTAAAAAAAAAATGTCGACCATCGGGTCGGCCAACTATTTAGTCCGCAGTGTGGCTACTCTTAGGGGACCAGTAAAACGATTTGGGTGACAAATGGTGGAGTGTGGCTGATCTCAAAAAATATCGAGACGTCAGGTGGAAAAATCTCGTCATTGAGTTTGGTTAGGAAACATAACTTAAGGGATTTAGGTCTTATGTGAATTTCATGAGGAATAAAATAGGCTTTGCTGTTAGAGTTTTGAACTTGATTCTTCTATGTTTTGCTATAGGGATACTAATGTTTATGATACATTCAGTCATAGCAATGCTACATTTAAAATCTCTCGATCTCTCAGCTCACTCTACTTATTACATAAGATAACCAACCACATCTTCCCTAAAATTAAGTGCAGTTTATTTCACCTTCATCAAATCTTGCAAAGATGTAGTTTCATAAACATTTCTTCTAAGTTAACACCAGTTCCCCAAGGTGCCTTGGACATGTATTTATAGGGATCACTACTCTTCAAGGCAATTCGATGCTATGCAGGAACAGCGATAAAGCCTTCAAGCAAATAAATTGCCCACAATCAATAACCCAGCGATATTCAGGTCATGGTTTCTGTTCTATACCACAATCTTCATCTTTCATGTGGCATTGAAGTATTAATGGACTGATTGCAGTTAACTAGCTATTATTTTATATATTTTTCTTGGTTGCAACCCCTGGTTAGGTTGCTAAGAGATTTCTCTTCTAATATTTATTTCATGTTCTTGTGTCGAGCTTTTTAACTATAATGCAGTTTTAAATTCGTTGGTAGATACATAATTCTCAGAATTTTAAACCGAGGAAATAACTAGTATTTTCATACTTTCATCTATTTCTTTTATATCTCTTGTATTTTTTGCCTTTCTTTCAAATACCCCTGTTTTTGATTGCTTCCTATTTTTGGAGACGGAAAATCATCAGATGACCCCTCCTACTCTAGGTACAGTTAACGAAGTGTCAGATATTCACTGATAAAGACCCACTTCGGTTCTTCTGGAGACCTTTGTATACCAGGACCATTAGGCAATCTTTCAAACAATCCCGCAGCCCTGAACCGCCTCCTAGCCTTACGTTTTCCGAAACCAATAGAGAAAACTAAAAACTACATCGTCTATAAAATTATGTTGTCTTCAGACTTCTAAAGAAAAGCAAACTATTATTCTGGCTTCAGATTCAAAGATGTTCTACAAGTTACGCAGAATTCTTCAAGTTTTCTGTTTAAGATTGTCCTGCTTTTATTCTGTCTGTTGTATGGCTGGAAGTTTATAATACTTAGCTTAGATAACTTTAACTGAGTATGAAAGTTTCTGTTTAATCCTAGGCGTTCTTGGATGAAATGTAGTGGATTGCCTTGTGACCTAAAAGACGAGTACGGTACGCAATGTTGTGGATCTTAGAATAGGTTTAAAGTTTATTTGAAAGATAGTTAGGTGTCTTCATATATTTTTGCTTACAGTTTTAAGGCAAAAGTTAAACTAAGAGATGTTCAATTGTTTGTGATCAAAATTATTTATCAATATCATTTAGCCTAGATGGGATAGTGATTTTAGAGTTAGGCTGCCAGGTAATCTATACATATAATAAATCTGTAGAAAAGTAATTTTTGTACATTGAAGAAATTGGCAAAAAAAATAGCCAGCATGTTAAAGGATAACTAACAGAACCCATTTCCATCATTTTTGTCATTTTTGTCTGTTTGTCTGTTTGTCTGTTTGTCTGTTTGTCTGTTTATCTGTTTATCTGTTTGTTCGTTCGGGATTCACGTAAAATCTACGAATTCAATGCAGACAATGCTTATATACAAAAATTTTACGTAACTTGGGGTATTACTTAGTTTTTGTTTCATCGAAATCGATTCACTCTATCGAAAGATATGATTAATTTTGTGAATTCAAGATGTAAAATATTGCGACACGCAATCTGTTTGTCAAAACTGTACATTTGAATGTTGTACTTATATTAGTTGATCGGCCTATTATTAACCTTTACACAGAAAATCACACCTTCATAAGTAACTTCGGAAGAAAAAAAAAATGAAAATTGTGTTTAGCCAAGGTTAAAGTAGCTCCATCTGTGGTAATCTGTGTTAAATAAAATACATAAAATTTGTCAAAGGAGCGAGGTGGTAAATGACAATAAATTACCATACATTCTTTATAGAAGATTATTATTTCAACAGATGGAGTTGTGTATTTTCCGTAATTCACCATATTTTAACACGTAGTGTAATTTTTCGATGGACATTTCAATAGTGTTTGTCAGTTTGCCGTGCCACATCAAAATCCAATTATAATTATTACCTTGATGAAAGGAAAATAATAGTTCTCAGCCAAATTTAAAACGGTGCCATCTAAATTATTTTTTGAATATTATGTCAAAAATGATGACTTTAGTATAACAATTAATTATCATTTAAAGTTACAGATGGAGTTTATATCAGGATTATAAACATAGTTTATCTTCTCTTCCACTAATGTGGTGGCCTTAAAACAAATTACTTTGAGTGAATAGTATTAAGTAGACCTTCATTATTTTTTCTGATGCAAAGTATGTAAACTTAATCCTAGAAGAAAGGAGGATCTGTCTCTCGCAAGTGCTGCTAAGCGTGAGGTAGGTAGGTAATGTAGGATTCTGTAGCTTTAGCCCAGATACAAAGTGCAGATAAGAAATGGGAGCTTTCTCGATTTAATACCATACACACGTAAAATGCTTTATGCGTCTGAAAACGTACAAATTGCGCGTCGCATACCAGAGACATGCTTACTTTCAACTTCTGATCGCAAATACACTGGTCACGATTACGAACAGTCTCAGTAAGACCCGAGCCAAGTCTAAAAAAACACCTTTTATATAAAACTACGTTTGATGTCATTCAATCACAAAGACAGAATTGTTTTCTGTTGCAAATCCTATCCACCTGTATCCTATCCTAATCCAGCATGCATTGCAGGTGTGCATTGCACAAAAACCAATGGTAGAAGTCAAAAGAATCGGCCTGCCAACGTCAGCTTCTGCGCTAAGCAAGTGTTCTTAATAGTACCATCAGAATTACATTCATCGTTGAATGAGGTGAATAAATTTTCAGAAACCACAATAACAGTAGGAGCCAAAGCATATGATCGCTTCATAGAGCTCTGATTGGCCCCAGTTGACCAAGTCAGGTCTGATTTGTTCGTTCATCAGATCTTTGAAAGTTTTTCGGTGGACTTTTTTTACTTACTGTCGTCCTGTTTACGTGTGACACAAAATATGGTATATAAACGCAAGAGCGAAATTTTCCTGGTGTGCGGTAGTGACGCCCAGTATACAACACTTCTGTTTCTTTTGATTTGCTGGCTCTACCAAGAAATGACAAATTGAGAGCGTACATTTTGAAAATCTTGGCAAAACTGCAGGTTTCAAGTACGAACACATGAAGTGGACTCTCACAGATACGTACATTTTGCCTATTCGTGAACTAATGCAAACATTTCGGTGGAGTCCCGGCTTAGGCCTCCCCCACATTAGGCGTGCGCGATCCTCGGGCGTGTGAGTAGCGCGGGCGTCGCGAGCACGCTGCATGAACGTCGCGTTTTGCTGCCCTGCGGCATTTACCTACAGCGAGGTCGCGGCGCGCACGCGCCGCTCTCCTTGACGTTTAACTGCTAAGGCGTTTAGCGGGTGGCGGGGATAGCAGGCGAAGGGGTAAGAACGCAACTCGAGCGCCGCGTCGCTTGCACTCTTCACACATGCCGCAGGGCAGCAAAACGCGACGTTCATGCAGCGTGCTCGCGACGCCCGCGCTACTCACACGCCCGAGGATCGCGCACGCCTAATGTGGGGTCAGCCTTACCATAGTGAGTAAGTGCACAGAAAATCCCCGTCATACAAGTGTTTCTCCCCAGTAGTGAAACTATCCTACCCTATGCGCCTGCTGATGATGATGACTCATTTTATCATCCATCCGGCTATTCCCCAACTATGTTGGTGTTGGCTTCCAGTCACCGAATCTGTTTGAGTACCAATATTTTGCTTGGAGCGACTACCTATCTACCTATCTTCAATCCAGTCAACTACACAAGCCGATATCCATGGTAAGACTGACAGACTTTCTGGCTTCTGATTAGTCGCAGCAGCTGCAGAAAATGTACAAATGACAGCTTTGTCAGACTCAAAGCATATCATCATCATCATCATCATCAGCCTATCGCAGTCCACTGCTGGACATAGGCCTCTCTAAGTGCACGCCACTGAGATCAAAGCATATAGACATAGATTATAACTGTTTCCTGTGAAAATTACTTACGCACCATACGTAATAATTTTCCAAATTGGCTGACTAGATCCAGAGTGAATATTCACAACGTCACAAACTTTACTTCTTTTGTTTAGATAAATGGTCAGTCACATCCACAACACAACCTTGATCAATGAATCTATGCGACTGCTAAGTGCTAATCCTAATTATACTGTCACGTGAAAGAATGCACCTACGGGATAAGTAGTATTTTGACTATTCTATATTGCCCACGCAGACGAAGTTGCGGGCAACAGCTAGTAAACCATAATAAAAATTGTAGAAGAGGCCTGCCATAGGAAAACCGATAGAAGGGGAGAGAAAGCTGATAATAATGATGGTCAAAATCAAAGTAAGTAAGGTTACTAAAATATCATTTTAAGACCCACCAGCGTAAAAATAACCAAAATCGGGAGGATTCCTTAATGAGCGAAACTGAGGATTTTTTGGTAGATAAGACGAGAAACTTTGATCAAATAAAAGAAAGCCCGAAGTTGCTTCGTGGAATCCGAAATAACCTAATGATTCATTTACGAAGAGTTCGTCTAAATGATAGAATAAAGTTGCGCTCGCTAAATCAATCAATTTGAATGAATTGACTCGAGGAATTTGTAAGTAGGTAAGTGAGTTAGGTCTTGAAAATACATGAAGACAAAACTTTCAAGAATATTGATAGTAAGATTTTTTACCATGTATTCTGATTTTAGCTCAATTTTGCCATACTAAGGCGGCAGTTTTTTATTTGCAAAACTACTATAAAAGTTATCTACATTGTCTTAACCACATTGAAAAAGTGAACTGTGCCTACTTTAAGTAAAAAACGTTCTTCCCCACAATAAGTGTCTTTCAACCATAAAATGTTAGACTATAAATCGTGACAAGCTTTCAGGATTTATTGAACGCAGGTGCGAAATAGACACTGTCTTTATCATAGATATAAATGCATAGGATTCCAAGTACGTGCAACAGGTAAATTATTACATTTTTATTATCTCCATTGCTACGGTAAATGGTGATGATTAGATCACTAACAATGGAAATCTAGTTTACCGTTTAAATATTACTTGCTCATTCTCTTATAATAATAACATCGTCAATTCAGCAACAGGACATCCACTGCTGAACATAAGCATTCACTCTTATGATTATAACATTAAAGTTGATTTTGCAAAAACAGTATTACAGCAAAAAATATACAAATAAATCGCATCATATCGACCAAAGTCAGCCTAGAATTGTAAGCCGACCAACGCCGCTTAGCCCATAGTGCAAACTAAATTATTTAGCCCAAATTAGTTAGACCGAAATCCATTAAGATCAATGAATTACGTTCAGGTTAAATTAGTTCCGTCTAAGCCAGTTAGGATTAACTTCGTGTAGGAAGTAAATCTTTAAGTCAGGTTCAGGGTTCCTAGTAAGACTTTTACGACGGGTGGTCTGATTATTTGTAAGCACGAAATTGTAAGGAAAAGTATTTTGATTTATTGGTAGATAAAAAAATAGAGTATTTTTATTCTATGTATTGTTTTGAGATAAGTTAGTAGTACCTAGTGCAGTAATATATGTATCAGTTGCATTATTTAACATGCGGGTGGCGTTGGCTACGCCTATAAATACCTAAACCTTCATCATGAATCACCCTAAACTATTGATGAAACCGCGTGAAAATTTATGTTTTCGAGTTTGCATACAACCCTGTTACACATACATTCCTATGCCATTTTCGTTACAAAAAGTTAAGTAAATCTAAAAGCCATGTATCTTAAAGCCATGTTCCTAAATAAAAATTAATACAATTAAAACAAAAAATCCAATAAGTAAACTAATTCGCTAGAAAACCAGAAAAGATACCGAGATCTTTTCCTTTCCTTTTATTAGCGTATCTTTTATCTTCATTACGGGAATCCTCTCTAGTTAAACACTTACATTTGTATGCAAACCGTCTTAATGTTTCTGAGCGGAATTACTTTTTATTGAAAGAGTTTTTTTTTTCATTTTTCATTTGTTCGAAGAGGATTACGAAGACCGATAAGTTGATTGTGGCACTTTGAGTGTTTAACTAACTGGAGACGCCATGAAAATATGCGAATAAAGGTCATGGCACATATGAACGGAGTAGCTGCAGCACGGCTCTTGGTAATTCGCTGCAAGTTCGCTGTCCCCCTGCCGTTTTCTTATAGGTACTGATATTCATCATCATCGTCATCATCTCAGCCATAGGACGTTCACTGCTGAACATATGCCTCTCCCTTAGATCTCCACAGATACCTGTTGGAGCGACCTGCATCCAGCCTCTTCCGGCGACCTTTATAACGTCGTCTGTCCACCTTGTTGGTGGTACTGTTATTACAAAATGTTATATACGAAAGTCGATTTTGTAATAAATAATGACGGCTGCTTATGCATTTTCGATCACATAGTTACACACACACGGCTCACGACAAAATTGACAAAAAACATGTATAAACTTCACGCAAACGCTTACATAGAGTAGATATATCTAAACGGGAACGTAAATTGCGTCTCCAGTTAGTTGTGGTAAGGATAAAAATAGAAGCTAAATAAAACCTTTTTTGTTTGCTTTGCTTTGGCTTGGAAATAGTTGCACGGGTTATTGATCAGTTACTGAGCTGTGGGACTTAGTTACATAATACCTTTTACCGCTTGAATGTATATACTGTTGACACGTTTACTATTACGGAGAAAAACTTGGAAACTCCTGGGTTAAATACCATAGCGCTCATTAAATAAAAGTAAATCGCCTTTTTTGGCAGTCAGATTGACCGTAAACTATGTATGATAATTTACGTGACGATCGCTAAAACAGACCCGTTTAAAACTTACGATCATGTGTGTTATCATGACTCCTGAGCCCGTTCATAAAATACATAATTTCGGATTTTTATTTTTATGTTGAGATTTTCTCTTTTTCTAAGTTTACAGGTTTTAAAATATGAGTGCAGTTGCTGTAACTTCTTTTTAGCTGAAAACCGTTTAATTTAGTCTCCTTCATACTAACACTAAAGAAAATCAAACCTTTATATATATCTATACTATGCCTTAACAGAATTCTTCTCACTGAAGGCCTATACTGCGATAACAAGACCTCAAACGACCAACGTCGATCACTGACAATTATTGATGACCCGCCATTTTGTTCCACCATAGTCCATTACAAACGCCAGCTCAGACCATGGAGAACAAAATGACTAGCGGAGGTGCCATAACGGAAAATCTCCTGAGAAAGTAACGCGACAACATGCGGGTGTGCGGGGATGAGGAACGTTACTGTCTTCGTCTTTATACGCCTACTTTGGACCCGAGCATTTTTTGTAATACGAAAAATCGTTGACAGAAGACTCAAAGAACCAGAACGCTTCCTTAGTTTACTCGTGAGTGATCGTTTAGTCATGCCCACTGTACGTTTTTGACCTAGAAGAAGGCCTGCCTGCATTATGGCATCTCCACTGTTTCTTTACTCCGTGCGCTGCGCAGACACATTAATTAATTAAAATGGCGGCCACATAAAGTTTATTGCTTGATATTTGACGTGTATAACGCCATAACTTTTATGATAAAACACTCTACGCATACTGGGCTGTGTTTAATATTGGCGTTTAGCTGATACTGGGTTAGACAGGTTTTGTTTATATCGTGAACTGCGTGGAACTGGTACAGACTAGACATACTACTAAAACTCAAACACTTGAACACTTGTCTAAAAAAAGTTTGGCTGCAAAACGGGCCTTATTTCAACGTCATAATTTGTTTTTTTTTTAAAACAAGTGTTCAACAGACGTTTAAAAGCTTTTGTCATAACGTTTTGCGAAGTTAAAATAACCATCTCGACGGTAACTACAGCCTGTTTTAAAATAAAATAACAACCACTACAAGTGAATCACATGTAAAGTGATTTTGTTTAAAAAATAATTGGTAATAGAAAAATATAACTTTATTTCTTCGTATAAACTCGTACACATCTTAATATGTTTTGTAGATATAGATAGAAGTAGACAAGGATAATATTGTTGAATAACTCTATTTCTCTCGTTCGGTAATATGTAACTTCAGTTATCGCAAAACCAAATTACAATATCTAAAATTAGTTCACTTTGTGAATAGCTTTTAAATACTAATCAAGAAATATATTTGAAACGTATGAATACGCTTTGCATGAAAAAGGTAAAGGAATATGTCAAAAATATGTAATTATGGAAAAGTATAGCAGCAACCAAACTCCTTTCACAATTTCCCGTATAAAAATAAAACTAAAACAAACCAAAACTCCTAAAATAAACTACCCACATTTTCCGTTATCCGAATTCTCTCAAAGATTAAAATAAAAGATAATTCTCTACGGTTATTTGAATGAGAAATTCAAAATGACAGGGGTTGAAAAAGGTACATTTTGGTTACTCTGAAAGGCTGCCATTATGCTTAATAGCTGAAAGGATTTTTCGCGGACGGATTGCAAACTGAACCGTACGTACTTAGGGAGACCATACAAAGACCTTTTTTTGAAAGTCCTTCTTTTTAAAAAGCATTAACAAAAGGTTTAAACAATGTGAAGGGTTGGGCTGAGGTATAAGAGTTCTCAGAATGCTGGTATTTTCGCCATTTTTCAATCAAGGTCCTTTTTAAGCACGTGTTAACCCTGTAGCCAAAAATATACATTTCTAGGTAGTAGAGAAATAAATTGAAAAAAATACGCTGGTAAGCCTGTCTTACCTGAGATCTGAACCTACGATAAAGCCCAACCAAAAAGGATACCAACTAGCCAAAGAATGTAATTTTAAAGAAAATATTTTCTACAAAAAAAAAATGCAAACAATTTCTTTTTATACAAAACTCAAACAAAATATTTTCAATATTCATATTCAGCAAAAAAAGGTGTTGACCAATTGACAAACAAGAAAATATTTTATTAACAAAAAAACAAAACAAACTCGGTTTTCTGACCTTCATCGGAGAGGAATCTCCCGAAATGGCTTAGTAGGGCTTTTATGGTTTTCCGATATATTCCTCACACTTATATTTCAAAAAATAAAAGGAAAATATCTTTCTTGGAATGGAGAAAACCTTCACGTAACACGTATAAAAATCACTTGAAAAATTCTTTTCAAGAATTATTACCGCGATTTTTAGTTCTGACAATTTATGTTCGTATGAAATATGAGGAAGATCATCATTTGTCTGGCGTTTTCCCGACAATTTTTGGGTAGACTTCCAGTATATCCGGATGCAGCTGAATACCAGTGATTTACATGGAGCGACCTGGTTATTTGACTACCTCAACCCAGACCCGGGCGACTCAATACCTATTGGTAAAACTGGTTGTCAGACTTTCTGAGTTACCCGTAACGACTGCCAAAGATTTTACCAATGATAGCCGGGACCCACCACTGCCCGGGTAACTAGGTTGAGAAGGTCAGATAGGCAGTCGCTCCTTGTAAAGCACTGGTACTCAGCTTCACCCAGTTAGACTGAAAGCCGACCCGAACATAGTTGGGAAAAGGCTAAGCAGATGATGATTTAATAAAATGTATCCTAGCATTATTGTTTTACAACATATAGAAGATCAGAAAACTATCCTACCAAAGTACTTTAGTAAGTAGTTGTAGTTTGGTTCAGCATAATAATATTACTTCCTCCCATAAAAGGTTTTATTTTCTATTTTATAGCCGTTTTATATTCTTTCCAATACGATGAGTTTGTACCTTTACAGAATACCTGAATTTTTCGCCTGGAAGCCTAAGGTATTCGGTTTTATGTGCTTTTTATTAAGTTTTCCTAAATATATTCGTAACTACAGGAAGTTAACACACTTTTTATTACATACAGCCTAAATAGACGGTTTTATATAACGGTGCTATAAAAAAAGTTATAAATAAATAATGTTGTACAAAGCTGAACGCTATATTCTAACAAAGAATACTAGCTTTCTTTCATGGAAGTGCTTGTATTGGAAATAGTATACAATTTTATCTAACTTATTTACAGAGTTATTTACTAAAATGAAATCAATTTTCAAATCTGAGGAGCAGTTCCTGACGACATGATTACTTTCAAACTAGCATACAAACGACCTCTAAGCTTTGGAATATCAAAGTAAACACTTAAAAAAAAGTCACAAAGTCTCAAAGTCACCAAATTCAAAGCTTACAGGTAAAAATTTCATATGCTAAAGGTTTGTACATGTAATCCCCAGCGCATTTTCATTTCTTACGATTTCACATCGTATATATCTTTTTCCTAACTTATTTATATTCCTACTCTTCAAGCTCTAAGGGATTTTAATGTACTAGTGACATTCCCCTTTGGTTTATTTCAGTACTACGAAAGTCTGCTTTAAATATACATACAAGTGTGTTGATCCTTATAAATGTTAATGTTGTGTGTCTTGAGACTTGAACTAGAAGTAGTGCTAAAAATACTACTTGGTATGTTTTCTTTTATTTTCGAAATATAGCAAAAAAACATATTGCAATTTATGTACAATATCTTTGTGTGAAAAATTTACACAATTTTCAAAAGATATGATATGAAGTAGTATAAAATAGCATAAGTATTATATATGACAAAATGTCAAAAGAAAGTGTGACATGAACTGTTGAACGTCATAAATAAGTTCGATAGTGATATTTTATACCGTCAATACTATGGTCAATTTAATCGTCGTTAAAAATATTACAACTGATTTTAGGATGCAAACCTGATATCTTACAACGTCAGAACAACAAAACACCGTCAAAAATGATAATAAAATTTTCCTCAACGATAACCACCGGTAACAAGAGAATACAATTATAATAAATTCACAAAAAAATCTCTCTTAATGTCAAAATATAACTTCCTTATAGAAATTTCTCCGAAGTCAAAAAAATCAGTCCCTATTGTTATAATAATGATTATTTGAAAAGAAGATTGTTAGCGAGAAGGAAACGTAATTCGTTTAAATATAAAAAGGTTCAAAATGTAATTCTATTATTACTCCCGTGTAAGTACTTGAAACCGGAAAAATTCCATAAAATAAGTCAAGTCATTATTAAGGATTTCTAAGGATTTTAATTAATTTTGTAAGAAGTGAAACAAAATTAAGAGGATGGAAAATCCCTCGGCTACAAAAGTATAAAAAATTGAAGCTCAAATAAATGAAAATTGATTTTGCATCTTAAAATAAACAGACAGAGAACGTTATACACGCTAAAAAAGTCACCAGTCGATAACTTTTGTTACAAAGAAAGAAGTGTAAAATTTAGATAAGCCGGCAGTTCAACTTTTTACAGTTAACTTATGTACGAAACTAAGTAGGTATATGTATAGCATTTTGACGTCATAAAATTCTTAGAATGGGGCACAAAAAAAGGTAAGTATTTCAGAAAATCCCACACTCAATGGAAATTTCCCATTTCCTCAGGAAAAACAAAATCCACCCCGTGGCATATTACGTAGGTTTGACTAATTATACAGACAGGAGATTGAATTATAAGAGCAGCCTCACACTACAGACTAAACAGTCGGCCGAGAGTTGACCCGATAGTTGGCGCTCACTGACCAAATATAGAGGTCAGTGTTGGCGCATATTTTTAAAGAAAATCTTGATCCCAATCAAAGTTTTCAGTCGGTCTGATACTGGCTGTATACCTGATCTTTGTAATGTGCTTACTACTTTCATTCATTCATCTTCATACAGATATATGACCCAGTCTAACCAAGGGTTATTGGGTTGCCCGGGTAACTGGGTTGAGGGGGTCAGATAGGGCAGTCGCTCCTTGTAAAGCACTGGTACTCAGCTACATCCAGTTAGACTGGATCCCAACATAGTTGGGAAAAAGGCTCGGAGGATGATGAGTTGACCCCATTGTTGGCAAATATTCTTCTTCTATATTTTGATTCCAATCAAAGTCTCTTGATTTTTTAATATGCGTACTACCATTCATCTTCATACTATGAGCCAAAACAAACTATCGGCCGACTAAAAGTTTGTAGTACACGGGTACTCTAGATGTGACGAGCAAACAAATACATAGTGACAAATTGAGAAATAGGCTTAATTAAGAACCCACTGTAATGGAGATTAACTATCCTACAGCTTTTGTTTTAGTAATTACAAGGAAAATACATTATTGTTTCCGTGGTCCAGAATAATAAAGTAGTACCCACTTTAGGTATAGTGGTTAAGGCGAGAAACGATGGATGGATAGAGGAAAGACGATCAAGGAAACGATGGATGGATTGTGTGAAACATGATAATATGGCTGGAAATATATAACTTGTGAGATGACGTCAAACAAAGAAGTATGAAAGAAGAAATGCTGCGTCAACCTTAAATAAAAATTAGAATAGTAGTTGATAAATCGTCTTCTAAACATATTGCTATACTAAAAAGAACTAAATCCTAACTAATATTATAAATGTGAAGGTAACTCTGTCTTTTTGTCTGTCTGTCTTTTCTTCACGCCTAAACTACTGAACTCATTTTGTGAAATTTGGTACAGACATAGTTTGGAACTTGAGAAAGGACATAGGATAGTTTTTATTACAAAAAAAAATTAAAATAAAATTTATTCCTGACATATAGCGCCATCTATTGGTCAAATATAAAATCTGCCGAAAGTCACTATTCCACGCGAATGAAGTCGCGGGCAAAAGCTAGTATGAAAATAAAATACCTAGATCCATAATAAAAAAAATACCTTGAGTACCTACTTATAAACTTGAATACTTATGAATTGAAAAGTCGCAATCGCTACGAGTTACTACTTAGCAAAGTATTCTTCTAGAATATGAGTGTATTTTCTATAGAATTATGCTTTTCTTGTTGGCTATTACTATACTTGAAACTCATCCAGTTTTGAGCCTCTTGAGCGGTTTATATATTTTTGTCAGCTAAGCATAAAACTCAAGTACCAGTCTCAAGTGCTTTTTTTAATATTTCAACAAATCTTTACTTTCTAAGACGTTGTGGAAACCTATACATTATAGAGCCGATATTCCGCCTCGCCATCATTTTCTCTGACGCGGTAAGTAGGTCAAACGGTCTCATCTCAAGTATCTACTTTTGTGTTTAAATTGTGATACTGAATCTGTGAAAAAGGAAATGTGTACAAAATATATTTATTGAAAAATTCATACAAGCAAGACATTATAATGCAAGACCTATCATTAGTATGGTTAAGTGGCAATTATTTAGTTCACAGATCCAAAATTTTCGAATTAAAATGTCTCAAATTTTTGGTCAAAAACTGTCAACTGAAAGTAAAAAAAAAAAGTTACTTTCAGCTTAAAGTAGCCAGTTTCAATCTTTTGTAAAATATTAAGTAACAACTTCAAGTAGGTAGTATCATAGAAAAACTAACCGTATCTTTAAGCCAGAAGCTATTCAAAAAGAATATTAAAACTGCTTAAAAGTGAACAATTTTATCTACCTATCCATGTGAAAATATTTACACAGGGGCTTGTAGAAAATATTCTAAAATGGAGGCGAAAATCTTTTGGCTAAACAATTTTGCTTATCTAGCGCGCAAAAATACCTCGATGAAACGCGGACTGATTTTAAAATTATGAAGTTTTTCAGTTTTTCTGTGAGAAAATTAGGCGTTGAATCTTTGGAAAATGAGCGGTTTTTCGGTGCAATATTATGCAATAGATCTGCCTAGCCTTGTCACAAATATATTGGCTTTGAACTCCAAGATCAGTGGTACCAGAAGTGGAAGTTTATGACTCCTCTTAGAGCATTTTAATAAAAGCTTTTTGTTAAAAAAAGGCTTTTACCTCAAAATGGTATTAATAGGCACTTATTACGATCTAGACACACGGCAGTGTGTCCGCCAAGTTCGAGCAAAAAAGGCGACACACCGGCCGTGGGTTATATTACACGAACCATTTCGGGCCAAATTCGACCCCCCTGTAACTCAAAATCTATTTTATTTACGCTTATCAAATTTCTAGTATCTGTTGAGACCCCCTCACTTATCTAAAATACAAAATTTCATTAATATACCTATTGTAGGTCTTGAGATATTGACGTCAGAAAATCGCTATTTTTACTATACACTTATTCACTGATTCACTGATTCACTTATTCACTGACTCACTCATCAAAAACCTAGACCACTTCCAATGGTCGTATTGACTTGAAATTTGGCATGGAGGTAGGTCTTTATGTCAAGGTAAAGGGAAAAATCTGAAAATGGCCAAGTGTGAGTCGGTTTCAAAATAATGAAGGTGTTTTATACCCCGTGTAAATTTATACCCCTAAGGAACTAAAACGAACTAAATTTATTTATATTTATATAATATATCTTCGAATGGTACAAAGGTTTGTATTTAGTCAAAGTAAAGTAAAAATCTGAAAACGGCCAAGTGTGAATCACTTTCGAAAATAACGAATGTGTAACTTTGATCCACGAACATAATATATGATAACATGTCATGTCAGTCAGTTGGTAAATCTAGTCCATTTAGTTAATCTAGTTCATTTCTTTGTAAGAAACATAGTGCATATTAAAAAATCTAAAAAATAGTATAAATAAGACATTTCTTTAACTAACTTCATCATAAGAAAAAAATAAAAGAATTATTATTAAAAAAACAAAATACCCGACTGCACACTAAAAAAAGAGTAAAACAAGCCCCACAATAATATTTAATTTATAAATATTGATGGAAAGCATCGCAGGCGGGGACCAACAGAGGCTTATTTATAGTCATTTCGGTTGTGCACCATTTAGCAGAATTTTCGTTGGTGGCGGTCAAGGTGGTCCCCGCCTGCGATGCTTTCCATCAATATTTATAAATTAAATATTATTGTGGGGCTTGTTTTACTTTTTAGTGTGCAGTCGGGTATTTTGTTTTTAATAATAATTCTTTTATTTATAACTTTTAGCTGTTTTGTTTAACGAAAATGTTGTAGATGTAGAAGACTATGTATATGTAAGTACCATTTTAAATTATTTCGACGACATTTGGCTTTAGATTACGAGTGATGTTACTCCGCAACATAAATTTACCGCCAATCTGGACTGTTGGTAGTGAAGAAGAAAAAGAATTAGGTGAGTCATTACTGCTGAAGACCGTCAACGACGTGTGCCCTTATGCGTGTGCCCGCATTCGGGCTGTATACTCGAGCATATCCCCCTCCGCACCGCGCCGCGCGCCGCATGCCAGGCCACGCCCTATCTTTTTGCTTGCTAACGCATGAGTTGCTTTGCGTTGACGCAGAATTAACATGTTCCCGTGGGAATTTTGAGAAAAAACGTATCCTATATTAATTATTACTCCCGTGATTGAAATGAATCTAATGATACCGCATACATATTTTTTTAAAGGGAAATTTAGAAAAAATATCCCGTGGGACTTTTAGGATAAAATGTATCCTATGACACTCCCGTAATCAAGACAAATCTAACGATACCTCATACATCAAAATCCATCAAGCCGTTTAGGCTACAGGAGGTCACAAAGGAACAGACATACATACATACATACATACTTACATACACTCGAAAAACATTACCCTCCTTCTTTGGCAGTCGGGTAATAAACAACCTTACAAAAATAAATGAAATCCCACCCAAAACAAAAATGTGAAAGACTGCCAAGTTCGATAATATGGGAATGCTTCGCCTATAAAAGAAGTGAGATCTGAATAAGTACCAAGTTCCATACACATACCTCAGTTAAAAATAGTTACTTTTTAATGATGATTACTTGGCAAGTTTTAATAGAAAATTAAATACTTGATTCATTGCGTTTAGTAGGTTTATAACAAGGTGTATGAAAACTTGCCAAGTAACATCATTAAAAAGTAACTATTTTTAACTGAGGTATGTGTATGGAACTTGGTACTCATTCAGATCTCACTTCTTTTATAGGCGAAGCATTCCCATATTATCGAACTTGGCAGTCTTTCACATTTTTGTTTTGGGTGGGTACCATTTACTGGAACCTTTATATTAATCATTCCGAACATAATTCCGAATAGATGAGGCTGTACAGTGTACAGAATAATAATTTTGTTTATTTTCTGCTATCATTTTAGGAGTTAATAGTTCTTCTCAAAATAAAAAGAGTTTCAAATCGATTCTATTTCAATCCCAATTTCTTATCTAAACATCGCTCTTAACCCTAAAACTGTCCAATATTAAATTACCTAAGTATTGTTCTAAAACTTCCATTGTTATCATAATTAACAGTTGACAATGCAACGTGGTATATTTCCACCGCCCTTGAGTTGTCTCTAGGGTTTTATAATGGGTTAATGCTATTATGCACTAAGTTCAAAGTTATTTAGATATACTGCTATATATAACGAACAATTTAATTATATCTTACTAGCTGTTTCCCTCAGTTTCACTCGCGTCTCGTGGAAACTTCTGCCTGTACCGGGATAAAATATAGCCTATGTTACTCGGGAAGAGTGTAGCTTTCCAACAGTGAAAGAATTTTTCAAATCGGTTCATACGTTTTTCTTGCCTTTAAAATACAAACAAACAAACAATTTTTCTTTATTGTATAAGTATGCATTTGCTGTTTCCCAAGGGAGTTATATTCCATACCCGGATATAATATTATGTCATATGTCAAGTTTCTTTGTCTGTCAAAAATTTCTGATTGAAAGATGAAAAATGACAGAAAAGCGACGTGATGGAGGTTGACATAGGGTTACTTTTAATCCGAATGATGGGAGTAGTTTTCCGGGAACCAGGTGAAATCGTGGGTTGAAACTAGTTTTCATATAGAAAACTATGATGATTATGTCAAACACAAAACCTGTCAGACTAAAGTCGAACGAATAAAGATGTTTTATTTCAGGAAAGGTGAACCATGCTTGTGTGTGTAAATGCATAGGTAAGCGCCAGGAGATAAACCAACCTCAATTTGTAAATTTTCTTCAATTGATTTTCAACTTTATCATAATAGCGGAAGGTCAATGTTCGATTCGTATTTGATAGATTGGAACAGGTTTCTCTGCTGGCGTCTGTACATGCACATTGTCTTAGTATGCGTAAATTCAAGATCATTCAATAGTGGTCGAGTTACCATGTCATACAAAGACAAAGTGCATGTTAAAACACACACAAGCCTAACTCACCCGCAATCCTAAAATAAAACATATACACCAACTTTTACTTACACAAACTTTTTTATTTTCTACAAAAAGTCTTATAAAGTATACGTTTAAAAACAAAATGGCTTCCTCTCGGCGATATGGCGACAGTATATAAAACTTTACCAATATTGCTTCACTTGTTATGACGTCACGGCTATTCATCAAGTGCGGATTATGGGTCGTGCTACTGAATATTAAATTGTTAAAACTAGTGGTGCTGGTGGTTTCTTCTGTGATATAGTACGTTGATGTTCGATAGAGAATTGTGTGTGTGTTTGGGGCTAATTAGGTATGTGTTCGTTCATTTCTTTTGTATATTATGCGCTAAAATATACCTACAGGTAGGAAAGCAGGTAGGAAAAAGTGGAATAAACTATAGTACAACAATCACTAAGAAGAAAATTTAATGTTTTAGAGTACTTAGAGTTTAAGAAACTAGATGGGTAATAAAACAATAACCTATTAGTAACATGACAAAAATGTAAGTTTAGATCAGTTTATAACGTTGTGAAGAAAATAGACTTTATAGCCAATAAAAAGGGTTTTACATAATTAAGAGATATTTAATATAAGAACTTATAATCTTCCTTCCTTCCTGCAAGAGCGAAACATTTATATCACCAATTAAAGACGTTTTAAGACTACTTACTAGATAGTCCATCAGATAGACCGTGTTATTTGCATAAAATATGCGGAAAATACCCCAAGAAAACTTAGTTGAACCAAGTTTAAAGTTTTAACTGCGTAATAGACAGAGTTTTGAGTGCTGTTAGTCCAAGCAGTTAGATAACTGTTAACTGCATAAAGTTAACAGGATAATGTCTTTGTAACATGTTTTCTTACTTTACTTTAGTTACTGTAGTTTATGTTTGAGCAGTTAAGAGATTAGGCTGAAGTTATGGTTTTAAAGGGAAAAGGAAAGGCCTTAGTATAGTTTGGTAGATAAGGGGTAATTGCAGTTTTACTAGAGAAGTTTAAGTTGTCAAAAATGAAATATAACAAGGCTAGTTATAAAAATACCCTTAGAGTATCCGCACACTTCAGACTTAACAGTTAAGAAAATATGAACTCCAATAAAGTTTTCATATTGTTCACCGTCGATCTCATATTGTTGTTCATAGGGATTTATGAACCCGAAAAATTATCAGCCGTCTTAATTTTTTGCATGTGCAGTTATTAATTTAAGTTTTATGCATTATAGGAGTATTACAAAGGCAGAGTTAATGCTATAAGCATTCGCTCCAGTCAATCTTATGCACTATGTAGTACGTAATTTAAAAATATTAGAAACTTAACATACATTTTTAATTAATTTGAAATGTTAGTGAAAATGCGAATAAAATATCATGAAAACCACAGTCAAACGAATATTTAGGATACTTGTCAG
The DNA here is from genome assembly GCF_030705265.1 of Helicoverpa armigera. NCBI lineage: Eukaryota > Metazoa > Arthropoda > Insecta > Lepidoptera > Noctuidae > Helicoverpa > Helicoverpa armigera. The sequence continues at coordinate 2,550,614 of NC_087140.1, read as the reverse complement.
CTTTATGAACTAATTTTGTACATAGTTGTAGTTGAAAATTGGATTTTACATTGTGAACAATAGGTGTATAGTTAGGTTATATGATTAGGCTATTATAGTAATTAGTTTCCAAATATTAGCCTCACTCCAAGCATTTAGTTGGCCGATAATCATAGCTTGATTGGGCTCATACAACAGTATGGGGTAAAGTTGCAACTACCAAGTACCTACCAGGTCAGCTAAAATATAATTAAATTAATTCACGTTTACCTTTGAATCAACAGTTTTCCATTATTGTTAGTGTACTGGAAACTGTTTTTTTGAATTCTCTCAATTCGTTGGGATCATTTTTTTTTTATGTATGTTCACGCCTGGACCGATTTTCTAGACACCGAATTCTAGGCCGTCGCACCTAACAGTTTTTTTTTTGCTTTTCAGTGTTTTTTCGGGAGTCGGTTTTATTTTTATTTTTAAGCTTTTTTATATTCAGAAATTCTTTTTACCGACTTCTTCACGTTACAAAAATTGACTTACTTCTTACTTCGATTCAAAAATCAAATCAAAACAGCTCAAGACAGAAAAATAGAAACAAAATGGAAAAGTTTTCCTATAGAGCCGCAATACGAATTCCAATATCTAAACAGCTTATTCCAACTACCCTCCATCTAGGTACACTTTCTGAGATTGCGTGAAATGGCTAACACTCTATGTAATATTGTTCTATAGGTCGTTTTTTTTTCTAGAAAGATCGATACAAGTCCATTTTTAACTCTGAAAGAAAAGTGGAGTTTTGTAAGTTTGACCGCTATTTTCTGTCTCTGTCAGTGTCACTAAGGTCGAAGTCAAAAACGTTTATTGAAACTAGGCTAGTTTTTAGCACTTTTTCACGTCAAATTTACAAAAGGACTATAGCTCTTTAACGGATGAACCTATTTGGATAAAGTTTTTTTAAGAAATCAGAAGGCACGTCAAATTGATAAATCTCGGCTGTAATTTGAACATCTTTGGCAGTCGCTACAAGAAGTCAGAAAGTTTGATAACCAGTCTTACCAAATAGGCATCGGGTTGCCCAAAATAATATCGGCGGAAGTCAGATAGGCAGTTGATCTTTGTAAAACACTGGTACTCAGCTGAATCCAGTTAGACTGGAAGCCGATCCCAACATTGTTGGCCTTTTGCTCGACAAATGCTGAGTCTAACTTTTTAATTATGACACTTTTAAATTGACCTTTCCTCACTTGTTTTCCAAGCTATTTTTAAAAGGGTTTTACGTACATAAATATTATTTTTATAGCCTTATTTTTATCAAACCAGGCGTTTTAATACAAAAATAACTTATGTAAATAAAAGATTTTTTATTGCTTTTAACCCTCACGCTTGGAATATAAACACTGTAGAATATTTATGAAATGCCAAAATATTCGGGCGGTAAAATGCTCGGATTTGGTGAAGATAAGCAAATGTTTACGGAGGACTGTGGATGGGTTACCAATAAACTGGTTTCTATTAGTTTTTGTATCAAAATGTTCTACTAATATCTGTTACTAGATGTTTTCCCGCGGTTTCGCCCGTGTCCCGTGGGAACTAATGCCTTTATCGGGATAAAATATAGCCTATTTTACTCGGAAAGAGTGTAGGTAGCTTTCCAACTGTGAAATATAAAAAGTGTTTTTTTTTTCAAATCGGTTCAGTAGTTTCGGATCGTTTAGGTACGAACAAAAAAACAAAATAAATCCTCTTTATAATATTAGTGCAGATGATGAATGCTGATATTTGAAATCATATTTAAAAATATAATCAGTCAGTAATAAGAAAATACAGGTAAACTTTTTTCTTTGATTTATACATAACATTATTTTCCAAGCATTTTACTGACAACGAATAAGTTATGAATAAAATTTCAAACAAAAAATCTTCAAAGCAATTTAAAAGAATTTGTATAAAAAGTTAACGAATTATAAGCGGATGAGTACAAAGGTTTCTGAGAAATTTACAAAAGTTAGATACAACTTTTGTAAGCAAGATTTTCTTTTGCTTCATTACAGAAAATAAAAATGTATTTATGTACAAAATAAAATAGGTATTGTGAGATACATTGTAACGTGTAAGGCTTCTTACACAGTCTGAAATCGCTAATCCACCTTGACCAAGGGTGCTGATATCTCATTCCTTCACTTCACTTCCTGTATGAGATCTGTGACCTGCAATTAAATAGTGGGACGACAAAAAGGCTGATGATGGTTTCAAGTTGTACAAATTAATTTGAACCCTCTTTTTTTGTTTCACTGCAAGTTTTAATCTTAAAAACTATGAAAATATCAATCCAGCTGTCCCCTACAGCCAGAAGCAACAATGGAGATCAGAAAGTGGTCAGACAATAAAACGTCAAGCAGTGAAAGAAGTAATTCAGCTGTCTTGAATCTCAAGCTGCAATGAATCAAACATTTGTGGAAATTAAAATATGAATTATATGGGCTTCCATGGAAATATGGATTATATAGAATAAGAGCATGGACACTGATGTTGTTTTTTAAGGCCAGAGAATAAAGACTTTTTTTATTTCATTTATTTTATGAACACATTGGACACTGGGTCATTTGTTTTATTTTTGACTAGAATATATGATTAAAATTATGAGTCAGTTGTGCCTTTTTAAACTCTAAATACCCTACCTTTATTTTTAGGCTACATTACCTATAATAAATGTTTCGAATTACTTTGTATAACGCGTAAATATCTGCCTGTCCAGTCTACCAAAATCTCATCTAGCCAACATACCACCATACTTCAGTACCGAAGCAAACCATTGTCTGTCCTACGTAATAATATCCAGTTTCAAGTGTGGGCTACCATTAGGTAGCTAATAAAGTTTGTATTACCTTCATCAGTGAGTATCACCTGCCTTTTAATGTTGTATCGGGTTACGAGTTCTTCTGTCAAACAAAAGACTGGCTAGTTAGTTTTTGTTTGAAAGTAATTTTTAGCCGAGTTCAAAAAAGGAGGTTTAAGTTTGACCTGTATGTAAGTCGATTCGTCATTGTCTCACGTTTGGCTAAACCGATTTTCATGAGCTTTTCAGTGCTTTTTAGTATTTGACAGACTTAAGAGGTTGAAGTTTGGTCTGTTTGTATGTTTGAGCGAGAATCTCAGGCTTGGCTGAATCGATTTTGATGCGAATTTCACCATGCTAAAATCAGAGTTAGGAGAAGTTTTAAGGTAAACATATCGAAGTTGGTTTTATTTTATAGGAAAAAGTTTTTTTTTAATCATGATTTATTGTTTAGTTAACTTACTTATGTGTTCTAAGACCCACATAAGATAGCTTGTTGTCCCTTCTACGAAGAAAAAATACTAAATATATATAATACTAAAAAAATAATAAACTTCTACTTTCCGCCTGGCAAAAATTAAATAAAATTACTCCCTATATTTTATTACTTTCATACCACTCTAACACGAAACTTCAGCCAACCATTTTCATGTAAGCAACCCAAATTCATCCTTTGTGCTGAATTTTCAGCTCGTCACTCTATGAAACTTGTGTTGGCTGAGAGGCATCAGCGCTAAGTGGACTGGGTCCTTTACTGACACGTTCAAAAGTAATACTTTTGTGTACTTCAGTGTTAAAATAGATGCTTATATGACTTTGGTAATCAGAGTTAGGTACCAATTTATTTATTTAACAGTTTATGTGCACAGTTAAACACAGACAAAAACAAAAATAGAACAACGGTATGTGATGGTAAGTTACTTCATCAGTATGACGAGTGACAGGGAAGAATAGAAGTAGAAAACAATATTGCGCTGACTGTGTGAATTTGGAACAGGGCAGGAATCTGAAAAAATGATTGAAAGTGATGATAATTAAAAGGCTTTTTGTAGGAAGATGGTAGATGTAGGTATCAATTAAATAAATTCATCATCATTTGTTTAACATCACCGAAGCTAAAAATATGTCACACTGCGCTCACCAACACGTGCGGTGACTATGGACAAATCCCCCTAGTGCGTGGGAAATTATCAGTCCAGCAGTGGACGTTTTTAGGCAGACACGAATGCATACCATTTTCTCAACTATATTGTAGTGGCTTCCAGTATAATCGGTTGCAGTTGTGTATTTTACATCGATCAACTGCATGCCTGAATTTTAGTAAGTATGTATGTCTATGTTTAGATGTCTTGAAATATAATATTCTTCCTCATATAGAGGTAGTTACGAGCTACTATAAAACTATGAACGCCCTTTTTAACTATATTGCACGCTCAAAGGGTGATATTTGGCATTATTAAAGTTTACATCAGTGCAGAAATTTTAAAGCATTTTCAACCTTAAGACTAAACGGATAAGGTTAAATTTTGTATGGATGGCAAATAAACGTAGAACATGAACACAAAAATAATACAGATTTTAATGAAAGAAAAGTGATTGAAAAGTATTTTTAACAGAAAAGGAGTTTTGGAAAAAGGAAAAATATACAAGTGGTTCTTTCAGGAAAAAAAAATCTTACGGAAGGTAAGTGGTACTTGGAAAAAATTAACCTTTACGATCTGAATGATTGTAATAATATCAAAAGCTATTCTTGAAACACGAGAGGCTGAAGTATGCTTAAAGAACCGACTTCAAAGAAGGGAGGTTCTCAATAAAATTTCGATGTGGTTTATTTGTTTATGATGGTTGCTACAGGCACTTTGTAAACCAATTTCCCAATAAATAAGGTTTCGTTATTTTACAATTTTTGAAAAGGTACTTAACTTCTTTGCTACGCTTGTAAAGGTGACGTAATTTTATAAATTGGACTCCGCATACAGTTATTACCTGGATATTTGAAGTAGATGGTTCTCTCTAGCAATATTGCTGTTTTTAGTAAGCATTATACATTTGGTTTATTTATTTATGCATTTTCTTCCTTACCATTTCTTTTCCCACAACTTTTCATACACGGTCTAAAAATAACTTCGTCCTACTAAACCAAGACACCCCAGTCAATTTATAACTCAAGCAAGTCAACAATGACATACATTTGGGTTAAAACATGGAGAACAAAATAACTAGCGGAGATGTCATAACGCAAAACCTCCTAAGAAAGTAGCGCGCCAGAATGCGGGTGTTCGGGGGACGAGGAACATAACTGGCTACGAAATCATACGTCATGTTTGGAACCCGCCCATTTTCTTTAACCAAATCACCAATCAAATATAACCAATTTTTACACATGTGTACGAAGCCCGAACGCCTCGTTTATTTACTAGTACCTGATCGTTTTAGTCGTTACTTGACCTACAAGAAGGCGCTTGACCTACCTTGTGGCATCTCCGTTATCTTTCTTCTCCGTGGGTTGGAACTTGTAAGGCACATATTTAGAATAATTCAGTTGACCCACAAAAGACCTTAATGGGCCCAAGGCCTAAGTACAAAGGGAATGGTAAATTACAAGGCTTTGCTTGTGCTGTGAATATATGCTTTTATTATGACTGTCTGCAGCAAAAAGACTCGTTATTTCTGCATAGAATGGAGTGCATGTTTTGAAATTATTTTTTGTTGTTTGTTTCTTTGGCTTGATACTTGAGCCTACAATTTGGTGGTTTTCATTTTGCTTTACGATAATTTTCATCGGAGATAAATTACCGAGACAAAATTTCCCTTCATTTTTGTGAATAGTGTATATTTTTTGTCTCTGATTGCATTATTATCAAGTCATTAAATTGTTACTAAAAAAAACATATTTCATATTAATCATGATGCTTCTATATACGAAGTATGAGCTCTTCATTTAAATTGAACATGAATTTTAGACAGCACTACTCTTGAAATTAAATTCTATTAATATTATTTTACTTGAGATGTTCGTAAAGTATCAATTCTGTGATATTTGATATCTAAGTTAAATTCAGAATTCTATTTTCGAATGATAATGTTACTAAAATAAACTTGTAATAATGACTTAAGTTTACTCATATTTCGAGAAAGCCTTAGAACTTTTGAGGTTTCAAACCCGCATATCCAATTTCGCAAACCGACCTTTAAAATTTTTGTACATCTGTATTCAATGTGAGTCAAATATTATTGGCTTACAGTGTAAAGCAAGCCATTTTTCATGTAACAATGATTTATTCTTTAGCTTTGCACATTAGGTAATTTTAGGGTCCCGTAGCTAATAAGTAAAATCCTAGACATAGCCGAGTCTATCTGTGTGTTCGTCCAGCACTCACCAAGCTGTAATTCATGATAGTTAGAAAATTTAAATCGTTTCAGATATTTATATTGAACCTATACCCACATAACCTATCTAAATAGAAATAAATATAAATATATACCTCACAAAAATACAGATAACTAAAATGAAATAAAGAATTTAAGTGGCTCACATACAACTAATGCGTTTTTTGTTTGTTTTATTGATAATGGTACGGAACCCTTCTGTTTGAATCCGACTTGCTCTTGCCATTTTTTTATGAAACACAGTTTACAAATTGAAACAGATTTCTTATGACTGTTTATCTTTCACGTAGAAAGCAGACTAATAATAAATTTTCATACGATTGTATACAGGTGAAGTCAGACTGTTATGACATCTCATTATTTACCCTTTTCTTTCTTATGGAAGCTTGTTCTAGAACGTTCCAGTTCATTAACATTCTGACATTTGCAATTAAAATCTGTGGAAGCCATTATGTGGTCAGAAGAAAATAATACTGGTCGTGGACATGGTGAATGAAAAAGTAATTAGTCCGTGTTTTAGATAACCCTAAAATAATGGACTTTTCTCTTGCAAACAAATAACAACAATTGTGAGTACAATTTTTACATATACGTGACGTCACAAGCCTTCACTCTCAACCTTTTAATGACTTATATCTTAGTACATTTTATATACATTTTGTTTAAACAAATATTTTTTTGGTATTCTAAAAGACTATCTTTTAACTTTTCTTAGAATTAATCTTTTAACGATACTCTATTGCTATACAGAATTTGCAAAAAAAAGGAATATATCCTATATAACACTTTCTTTTGTTAACCAAGCTGATGGATGAAGTAGAGGCCTACTTATAAATGTGGGTTCGATTCCAGGTTTGTTCCTGCCGGGGCTGCGGGAACTCCACGGTTTTTAGTCAATAAGAGTCTGACAATCCCTCACCGCTGCTAACCCGCAGCGGGAGGGGTCATTGATGATTTTTGACGTCGGTAAAAAAAAAGGTCTGTCGAGTACATACGTCACTTATTTGAAGTTATATTCGTATGTAGTTGTAAATGTATCTTAGACATCAGTCACTGACGATATAGAAAAACACAATTGAGGATAAACATCGCTTTAATCTGAACTCGCCAATCCGTCTTGAGCAAGGATGGTGATTAACGCTCGTTTCGTATGTGTCAAGAAGGGATTGGTATAATAGAAAATGCTGATGATAACATTAAATTAGTACCCACAAAGTACTTCAATTAGTATTGAAAAAATATTTACAAATATTTTTCTTACCTTTTACCGAAGTCAATACTTTTAAATAAGACTTTTTTACCTAAGAGACCGCCTCTTAACGGCCATTAGCTAAACCAAGTTTACTTAAAACAGCGCCCGAAGGAACTCACCAAAAAATATTCAACGTAAGCAACCTCTAATAAGTCTCTGAATAATTCTTAGAGCAGATAAGCAACTGGACACGCTATTGTCATATCTTTCCTGTCAATACATTTACGTCAAGTTTATTATTTTGTTTCTCAATTTTGTCGTGTACGTACGTAACGATGTGGTAGTCAAGCTTATGCATGAAGAGCTTCGTACTATTTATCTATAAACGGCCAAAAAAATATTATGACTGTTTGTATGGGTGCCCACAAAATAAACATTTCATTCGAATTTTCAGTATTATTTGGTAGTTTTAGCGGCAAAAATAATACATTATGTGGAAAATTTTGACTGTCTAGCGTTCACGGTCACCAGGCTGTATGCCTGGTGACAGACGGACGGAAGTTTTCGTAATAGAACTTCTTCACATATAAAGAGCTCACGGTACTTCCGGTCGCTGCAATGCTCTAAGAAAAAAATCTCCCGAGATTAAAAAAAATGGTCAACATCCTGACAAAGTTACCGACCATTCCCTCACGCTCATTTAAAAAGTTTTACTGAAAAAGTTAAACTGAAAATATGTTCTACAAGGTCCATAATTTCCTCTCGCTTGTCATCAAGGAAAAGTTTTGAGAAAAGCAAACATTTCTGAATTACGCCAGTTTTTTTCGAAATTCATTTTGTTTTCTTTTTGTGGTAATTTTGCTGCAGGTAACATCTGTGAACTTTTGCTGGTGCTGAAAATGCCGGCTTTTTTTTATTTAGTGTTTAGTAGTTTTTCTGCATTTGTGACTAGTCAAGCAGTTATTAAAGACCATACTGTGTTTTGGCCTACATTTTTACTTAAAGGTAATTTTTATGAAGTCAAATAAAATCTGACACCCTTACTACAAAAACTTGAACATCTTTTGAACACTTGTCTGAAAAAAGTGTGGCTGCAAAACGAACCTAATTTCAACGTTTAATCGGTCATTTTTTAGACAAGTGTTCAACAGACGTTAAAAAGTTTTTGTGTCACGACTTGTTTTCATATATTTTGATGAAAATCTTTAAGCCATTTTGAAGTAGCATTAATTTGATCATATTTCATGAGTATTACTAAAGATTATAAAAATCCGGTTTACAGTTTCTATAGAACAAATATTTATAGGTATTGAATAAAAACTAGTTTTGTGTTACATTCCAAGAATAGTGGGTATTTCAGAGGTATCATGTTTTAATACCGTTCTATTTCATCTCTTTGTAGGCTTTCGCAAATATCTATCCAGAGCTTGCCTTTCTATCTCTGAATTCAATTTTTTCAATATCCATGCTATACCATATGGTCACATTTTCACATTTTGTGGGTTTTCAATTAAGTCCTAGAATACAGATTTTGGCTGCCGCATATTGAATGGAATAGAATAGAATAGCATTTATTTGAATTTGAAAAAGAGGAATGAGAAGAGAGTGCATGTAACAAAAATGAGAATGTTGAGATGGATGTGTGGTGTACAAGAATGGATAAAGTGAGGAATGATTACATCAGAGAAAGTCTGAAAGTACTACCAGTTACAGAAAATAGGAGCAGTAAGAGGTTATCATGCTATCAGAAGCCAGTAAGTCTGACACCAGTCTAACCAAGGAGTATTGGGTTGCTCGGGTAACTAGGTTGAGGGGGTCAGATAGGGCAGTCGCTTCTTGTAAAGCATCAGCTACATCCGGTAAGACTGGAGGCCGACCCCAACATAGTTGGGAAAAAGGCTCGGAGAATGAAGAGGTTATCATGGTATGGACATGTAATGAAAAGGGCGCAACAAAATGTCCCTAAATAAAATTAAAGGAAAGAAAGAATAAGAAGTATATTGTTCGTGGAAGCTGTAGAATAACGAAAACCGTACATTTATTGATTTTAATACTTGAAGGTAGCGAGCAAGATCTACACAGGTAATGTAAAACTTTTCACATTATGAAACTTTATTGTTATCACAAAACAGTAAAAGCTTTCAAAATTCTTCCCTTCCTTTCACTATCCAAACGTTTCATTCAGGCTTTTACTAGTTTTTCACCTTTTTTCTCTAAATGCAGTTCGTACGGACTTCAAAATTGAGTTTCAGGGCGAGGGAATTCAAGCATAGCCCGGTGGCAAACAAAGTTAGCACAGGTTTTGTCCTAAATATCTAGTTTTTGCGGCGCACCGCAAAACTAGTTTTGGATTGCGAAAACTAATATTTTGAGGCAACGTTGTTATAGAGTGAAAAACTTTTCTTTTTAGGTAAAAAATAAAAAAAATGCAATAAATTAATCGGTTGCAGGTCTTCTACTACATATATATTTTCTAATTCATTTAACTAATAAGATATGAATTTAGAAAGAATTTAGAAGAATCTTGGGTCAAGCAGGAAAATCCCAACTTCACGGCATAACCACAAAAGTGCCCTCGCAGTAGGTAAGATCAAAAAGAAGTCTGATACCCTGACACAAACAAATTTCGGAACATCTGTCTTACTTTCATGTGAGGAGACCTTTTCCTAATTTAGCCGCTTAAGTAGGCGTGCACCCTGACATCGGTCTTAAGGCTCTAACACTCAGAAAATGAGGTCAATTGGCCCTTTTCTTCAATCATTCGCGGTCAACGGTTCTAGATTAAGAAAAAAAAAATCTTCTTTGAAATTATCTTTCCAGATTCAAGCTGAGGATACATAACCGATTCTTCAAACCATTTTGACAGTATAATTGTGTTGCTGGGAATTTGTTCCACCTTTTCTTCTTATCACCAAAAACACATAAGAAGTGGTGAAAGGCGGGCGTGGCGGGGGCTGTCTTTTATAAACTTGACCTTCAAACAGTGCTGATGTTAAGCCTACTTTTTGAGATGTTTGTATTAGATCGACCTGTACTTATTAACCGTGTTTTACCTGTTAACAATGTTAATTATCTTCTTAACCATCTTGAAAACCGTCATGAAAATTGACAGCTGTCTGTAGTTCTGATGACAATACAATGGTACGATCAAACTGATATGACGATGGAGCAGGAAGATATGAACTGAAACTTCATGATGGAATATCGTATCATAGCTGTGTTTGGACTTGTTAGAAAAGTTTTATAATGATTTTTAGGAAGCATGTTTTTAAACAATTTTATTTTAATTTAAAATAATAAAAGATTCTGTTCTTGAATTAATAACAGCAAGCTTTTGAAAACAGAATGGAGTATTCACAGATGTTTCTAAGCATTATTAACTTTCATGTAATGAACGACCTAGTTACAGCCTAAATGTTCACTGATAACTAAAATTGTAATGTACTAAAATACAAGTAAAATATAGAGTTACTTAAAGGCTCCCAGTACTTTTTAAGTAGGTCAGTACCCTCAAAATGAGAGCCTACGTTACAAGTCCTATTCAAGCTACTCCGTTCAAAAAATTTGTGTATGAAAAATATTTTAAACGGAGATTTTTTCAAGTGTAAAAGAAAAATATTTTTCGACGAAACGATTTGTTTGGGTATGTATAGCGTATAGGGTAGGGATTAAAACGTGTGTATTGTTTTATTTTCAATGCTGGCAACATACATAGGTAGGTCGTTATTGTTAATACCATAGGTATTGTTGTCACAGAATGGCTGATGTAATCCTTACTAATAATATAAATGTGAAAGTAAGTCTGCCTGTCTGTCACGTCAAAATTTCTGAATCAAATTACATAAATGTTGAGTACATAGATACATAGTCTAAAGTGTTCAGGGCTACGATATTTATTTACTTATTTGGATTTCCAACAAGAAATACACATTACAGACAGGTTTTAGAAACAGATATTAATTTTTCTTGTGTTTCCTTAATTATAGAAAATCACAGCATGCATTAAATTGGTCATAAGAGTTACCGTGGCCATGGCGCTGGTACACAAAGGGCTCCAGAAGGAATAATGCCGTTTAATTCTTATATTTAAAAAAAAGTCATAAATGTATTATCATCTAGGTACTAGCTGTAAACGTGTTGCTCTTTTTAAGACAATACAATGCTCAAAAAATAATAATTAAGAACACAAAAGCTCACAAGAAGCGGATAGCAACTGCACGTTTGATTAAACTGCTTAATGTCCTTTTTGCTTGCAAACAATTTTCCTCTTTCATATTGTTCTTGTATGAGAATTATGAATCTACGGTCGTGAGCGTTTTATCAATTAACAACACCGGAACACTTGGTACAGAACCTCTTCCCGTACCCGGGTAAAATGTAGCCTGTCTTTTTTCAGGCTAGCTGCGTGCTTTAATTTTCCTGACATCTGAATACCCGTAAAGACTGTCAAAGATGTTCAAAATTAAATGACAGCTGACTACTAATTCAATGTGCTTTTCGAAACTCGGAGGAACTCGCCATAGATGATCACACATCTACTACGGACTGAAAGCGCTAAGATTGACCCGCGCTCGTTCGTTATACCATGAGCAAAAATAAATGTAGTACAATTGAAAAATGCACATTTTGATTTGTAGTTTTATCAAAATCATGTCTAAAATTAGTGCTACATAAAAGGATTATTAGATAAACATCTTTCTTTATCTTAACTTGTATCGTGATAATTTTGTTTTCAAAATATTTTATGTGTGATAAGCAAAGCTGATTACAAAAAAATATATATTAATCTGTTCGTAGTATGTCAGGAGAAGGTGTAAAGCACATACAAATGTATGGATAGATATTATATATGCAGTGGTAAACCAAAGAAAATATGGATGGATTACTTTAAAGATGACATGAAGAAGGGGGTTGATGTTAACATGACGGCTACAGAAGAGAATAGAGGCAGTCCTACGTACTTATCTAGACCAACAAAATGTCTATTTCGTTCGTATTGCTCTTTAACTAGTAATATCGGTGTTAATAGTTTTCAATAAAAGTGTCATCGTTATCGTACGTATCTTATCACACAAAGTCCCTAACGGTGTTAGGAGGCGAGCAGTGTCGATAGACAAACGCATCCGGCTTCTACAGCGGCGGGGCAAGGCAAAGGGGAAGTGCCTCAAAGGGCGCACGTCTGGATCCTTTTAGTGACGTGCGGCCAAACTCCTGCGGCCTCTACCTTCTGCCGGTCGTACCGGCTATCCGGTCCATCGGCATCAGGAGGTTGAGGAGGAGAGAGTGGACTTGTACCTGCGCAACTGCTCGTTCACTATAATATACTCACGCGTAGATGACTCCTGCATGTCAATTTGACCTACGAGCGCAAGTCCTACGGCGAGCTGATGGTGGGGGGAGGATATGGTGTGTCCGAACCTTAGTTGGCAGCTGCACGTAGGCGGTCTTCTGGTGATGGTCGCTCCATGTCCCGCTTGAGACGGGGGACTGGTTCGGCAGCTCAGTTGACGACAAAGCAGCCCTATTTAGGGAGCGCTCTGCTTTCCTCAATCTGGGGAGGGGCCTAGAAAAGGTGGCCTAAACATAGTCTGTCTCTTCTATAAAACAGGTGGTAAACCGCGGCCACCTGTCGCCAACTAAATGCGGTCGAAAAAAGAATCAAATAAGTTCTCAAAAGGACCTGAGTATAGGAACATGGAATGTTCGCACTCTTCTGGACAACGCTTTGAACCTATGTCCAGAAAGAAAGACAGCTTTGATTGCAAGAGAACTGGCCAGATACAACATAGATATTGCTGAAATTAGCGAGACACATCTCAGCGACTCTGGTGAGTTATGTGAGCGGCTTGGGGGTTACACATTCTATTGGAGAGGAAAACCAAGTTCTGAGAGGGCCGCAAGTGGAGTAGGTTTTGCAATTAAAAACCAGCTGGTACAAACTTTACTGGAGCTACCAAAGGGTATCAATGATAGAATAATTACACTGAGGCTTCAACTAACATCAAAGAAGTATATCCACCTAATCAGTGTATACGCCCCCACTTTGCCATCTCCAGACGAAGAGAAAGCCAAGTTCTATTTCGAACTTAAGCAAGTTCTTAATAAAATTCCTACTGCTGACAGAATTCTTCTGCTGGGTGACTTTAACGCTCGAGTTGGGAGTGATTACGGTGCTTGGGATGGGGTTCTTGGTCGGCACGGGGTTGGGAAATGCAATGACAATGGTCTTGATCTCCTTACCTTGTGCGCTGAGTTTGATCTCACTATAACAAGCACCTGCTTCCGACTGCCCGACAAATTTAAGACAACGTGGATGCATCCAAGATTCAAGCACTGGCACCTACTGGATTACGTAATAGTACGCAAGAGAGACCTTAGCGAAGTATTGATTACTCGTGTCATGAGAGGCGCCCAGGGCTGGACTGACCATCGACTTGTTCGATCGAAACTGCGGTTGCAACTAAGAACTCCACGACGAGCTGCCCATAAGATTCCAGCGAAGATAAACTGTGAAAAGTTAATCTACAATGAACAACTAGCAGAGGAACTAGATGATGCTTTTTGTGCCGATATGCCAGACATCATAGAAGATGCGTCTATCGACGAGAGATGGCGTTCATTCGCCCAGCACCTCCATAGCTGTGCTTTGCAAGTTATTGGAAAACCGGAGCGGAGAAACCAGGATTGGTTCGACGATTCCGACGCGGAAATTAAGATACTAGTGGAGAACTATAGACGCACTCTTCTCTTACCAGATGTTGCTGAACGACGAAAAGCTCATTTTAGTCTCAAGAGGAAAGTACGCGCTCTCAAGGACAAATGGTGGGTGGAAAAAGCGAGGGAAATACAGCTTTATGCTGATACCAATCAAAGTGGTAGATTTTTCGAGAGTCTCAAGACTGTTTTCGGTCCACGAACTTTGAAGACGGCTCCATTGTACAATAAGGAGAGAACTCAACGTCTCACTGACCAGAAAGATATTCTAGCTCGTTGGGCAGAACATTTCAACGACGTTCTGAATCCCAGTAGTCAGACCGCCGACCTGTTGTACATGGAGTCTATTGAAAGTCTACCGACTGCTGAAGATCTAGCAGAACCACCAACCTTTGTAGAATTTGTTGCTGCGCTACGGAGAATGAAGAACGCTAAGACACCTGGGATAGATAGCCTACCGTCTGAGCTGTACAAGTATGGCGGCAAACACATTAACAACAGGTTATATGATCTCATCTCGCTAACATGGGAGTGCGAAGTCGTCCCGCAAGAGTGGAGAGATGCCTCCATTTGTAAATTGTACAAAGGTAAAGGTGACATAGCCGATTGCAGTTCGTACAGAGGCATTTCCTTCTCTCAGCGGCTGGGAAGATTTTAGCCCACGTCATTAACACCCGTCTATCCCGACACGCGGAAACTATCCTCCCGGAAACCCAATGTGGATTTCGTCCGGGAGAGGTACGGTAGATGCCATATTTGTCGTAAAGCAAATTCAGGAAAAAAGCCTGGAGCAACATCGTCCTCTCTACATGTGCTTTGTCGACCTAGAAAAAGCTTTCGACAGAGTGCCGCGTGAAGCCTTGTGGATTGTGCTCAAGAAAGCCGGCTGTCCTGAAAAGTTAATCAACTTGATACGCCAATTCCATAACAACATGATGGCAAGAGTTCGGCATGGAAATGACTTTTCAGACGAATTCTCAGTAACCAGCGGCGTAAAACAGGGCTGTGTCCTGGCTCCTACTTTGTTCTCCTTGTACTTTGCCTCTGTGATGCGTGATGCTGCAAGAACCTGCAATGGGCAAATAAGCATCAATTCCAGAACGGATAAGAGCATTTTGATCTCTCCGCCTTAGATCTAAGCGTCAGGTAACCAAACTTCCAATCTTGGATATCCTGTACGCTGACGATGTTGCTCTCATGGCCGATTCTATTGACTCCCTCCAAAGTTTTGTGACCTCTCTAAGTAATTCATGCCGCAGATTTGGCCTGGTTATAAGCACCAGCAAGACTCAAATCTTGAAACAACCACCCAGAGGAAGCCATGCTGATCCTTCCAATGTCACTTTGGAAGGCACTGCGCTGGAGGAAGTTTCGAATTTTAAGTACTTGGGTACTCGTATTCGAGATGATAACACCTTGGCATCGGAATTACCAGCTCGGATAGCAGGTGCGGCGGCAGCCTTTGGGAAACTTAAGGCACGTGTTTGGAACTCACACGATCTTAAGCTGCAAACTAAGATTTTAGTCTACAAAGCGATCGTCTTGCCCACTTTACTGTATGCCGCGGAGACTTGGTGCTGCTATAAGGCAGATATCAAGCGATTAGACACCTTCCATCTCAGATGTCTTAGATCTATTCTACGCGTCAAGTGGCAAGACCGTGTTCCAAACACGGAAGTGTTACGTCGTGCTGGTTTGTCCGGGATAGAGGCACTCATCATGAAACACCAGCTGAGATGGTGTGGGCACGTCTTGCGAATGGATGACAGCAGGATGCCAAAAGCCGTTTTCTATTCCGAGCTTTCTAGCGGGAAACGAAAAAAGGGTGGGCAATATCTGCGTTACAAAGACGTGCTTAAACGCAATCTTGTGGCTTGTGACATTCCACCAGATAGTTGGGAGGAGCGCGCTCGCGTTAGACCGGAATGGCGTCATACTGTTCACAAAAATGTGGATTTGTACGAGAACATGCGTTTACAAGATATACTATTTCTAACTGAAAAGTAAACCCACAGTTTTCTTAAAGATACTTATCAGAACTTGGTTAAAACAAATGCAAAAACACTGTCGCTGCTGCTGACTTCAGAGAAACAAAATTATTTGATAGAATATACACGCCAAATTACATCAAAATAAAATCACTGAAAAATTACTGTCGTGTGTGTATTTCAAAACCTGGTAACTCACTCAAACACTCACCGTCAACTATGACATAAATGTACCTTCATAGTATTAACTTTCCATGGCACTAAAGATTCAAAAACCATCAGTGTTCACAAGTAACTTAAAACTAGTCGTTTAGCGATGTCCGTCAGGCTGTCAGTCAGAGGAAATTGATCATTACCGTCGCGACCTATTTATAAGTTGCCTTCACGTCAAATGTGATATGTGCATCCTGTATAACAAGGCTTTTTATTTTCAATTCAGTTAAGTAGGAAAAGGAATGATTTTTTATGTAAAGAATCAGATCACTTTCTATTAATTTAAAATAATACTGCAATTTATTTTTACCCGAGTTGAAACATAGAGGTAGATATACTTTTTTCTAGATTATTTGACAAAATGGCTCCATCACGTCGGGATTTCTCTTAAAGTACTACGTGATTTTAACGAAAATTTTCTGGTTACATCTAAACAACTTAAAGTTTTTTCAATAGGGTATTTTATTCAAAAAACATAAAAACTACTACTCAATTAAATTTTCGTGATAATCATATATTTTTATTTTAGTGTTTACTTTGTTTTTTTTTTTTATTATCTGAGGAATATTTAATTTCTTAAGGACCCATAAGCCTTATTTAAGTGACAACAGCTTAAAAAAAGTTCTTTACTAGACAGTAGGTAACTAGTAGTTCGATCCAGCATTCAAAACTAGGATCTCTCAAATAACAGTCACCTTTTGCATCTACAAGAGCTTTCTATTTATTTTCCACTAAGTTTATCGTATCAGCCAATCCAATGAATGCAGACTCAGCCGTCTAGAAATCTAGTTTTTGCAAGATCTATTTATATTCCAGTCTCCGTTCTTTAACCTCTTTCAAAGAAATTCCATTTGAACTCATAAATATTTTCTCTAGTGAAAAATCGGCCGAACTTGCTTGAACATAATACTTTTTGATAACACTTCAGGTGTTTCTGATAATACTTTGCATATTTACTTACTACAAAATGATAAATTGACATTTACTATTTTTTTTAAATATATTCAGACATAACACAAAAATGTTAATATGAATGTTAGGAGGTCAGATAAGCAGTCACTTTTTGTAAAACACTGGTACTCAGCATCATGGGGTTAGACTGGAAGCCGACCCCAACATAGTTTGGAAAGGACTAGGTAGATGATGAACACGAATCATGATGACGAGAAAAAAATCATAATTATATAACATAAAGTAAGATTTATTAAGAATGAAAAACGATTATACGTCAATTTACTTTGACAGGATATTCCTATCAGTTTAGTAATACTAAATAACTAAAACATCTCAAGGTCTACGACAGACATATCATACTTAATTTGAAAGTTCGTGACTAAAATGTTTATATGAGAAATGAGGTGTATTGATATGAATTGAAACGTCCAAAATAATTTTGGAGTCGGTTTTCAATCTTACTGCATTGTAGCTACCAATGTTTTACGTGGAGAGTCTAGCCATTATGCAAAATTGTTTAAAATTATGAATTATATTTTTAAACTAAATAGCTTATTCATTATTATAATACATATTACCTACTTATATACAAAACTGCTTTTTAAAATTAAATAAAAATAATAATTCCAATATGGCTTTGAAAAACTTCTCATCGCTGTCCACCGGAAGCGTACCCAAAAGGCTGGCAATATTGTAATTTAAACCGAATCACTTTCAACAAGTTTCACAAAATTCTGTTACACTTAATTTTGATTTATGCACCCTGAAAATTCTTCTAACGAAAAAAAAAATTCTCATAAATCCATTTTATGGAACCACAGTTTATCTTAGCAAAACAATCTCACGAAATATCTTGACCCTATTTCCAGTGTCGAGAGTAAAACCATTATCTCGGTCACATCAGTTAGGGTCGGGGATTATTAGAATGGGCGGAACCCGTACAAGGGAAAATAACATCACACTTGGAATCTTTTGGTTTTAGGAAACGTCCTTTGTCGTAAAACATGGGTCTGCGTAGAAGAGTTGTTACTGGGCAAAGGTTTGGTTTGCAAAAATGTCATGATTAATGTTCATAAAATATGTAATTGTAAGTAGTTTTTTTTATAATGTTGGGACACCTTTTCATACACGGTCGGTTAGCCCCATGGTAAGTTATTAAGTTAACTTGTGCTATGGGTGCTAACACAACTGTTAAACTACATAATACATATTTATAAATACATATAGTTACACCCAGACCACGGCCAACAAGCATGCTCATCCCACAAATGTCCACCGAACCAGGAATCGAACCCGGGACCTCAGGTTCGGCAGTCCGGTGTAGTAACCATTACGCCATCGAGGTCGTCAAGTTATATCACGGGGCATCATCTGCCTAGCCTTATATATAGGCAAGCCAACTATGTTGGGGTCGGCTTCCAGTCTAACTGGGTGCAGCTGAGTACCAGTGTTTTAAAAGGAGCGACTGCCTATCTGACCTCCTCAACCCAATTACCCGGGCAACCCAATACCCCAATGTACGACCGTTTGTCAAACTTACTGGTTTCTGACTACCAGTAACGACTGCCAAAGATGTTCGAATGACAGCCGGGACCTACAGTTTATCTTGCCCTCCAAAACAAAGTCATTTACCGGCTTCTTACTACCTATCCTGCCTTCCGAAATACATTTCTTGTCAACCCTTAAACATCACGCCACCTAAGTCTATTTTAAAACTCTTCATCAGCATCAAAACAGAACATAATTTAAGAAAATATTGAGTCAGATTTCAGCACTCCAAATTATGTCTGACACCCACTTAATCAGCGGCTTGTAACAACAGACCAATTAATAATAAATTAAGACATAACTATAACATTTACCATCTGTTAACTGTCAAAATATTATGATAATAATGCTAAGACTGTTTTGTTTTATAATTTAGTCTTAAGATCACCCGTGAACTATAGACTAAACAGTCGGTCGACAGTTAGCCCGACCGCGACGGTTGTTTTTTTTTTTTAGAAAATTGTAAATTCAACCAAAGTTTTTAATTGGTCTGATAGTATCACAATAATATGTATAATGTATATCACATACATATGTAGGAAGATGTGAACCTACTTATCAAGCGCCCAATCTACTGAGTAAGAAAAGATGATCGAAGATGCCACAATAATGCAGATATAAGTCAGGTCAGGCTTCTTCTAGCTCAAATTTGGGCATGACCGAAACGATCAGTTACGAGTAAACTAACGAGGCGTTCGGGTTCTTTGAGACATCTGTCAACGATTTTTGGCATTATAAGAAATGGTCGGGTCCAAAGAAAGTATAAAATGGCGGAAACAGTATCGTTCCTCGTCCTTCGCTCACGCGCATTTTCGCGACTTCTTAGGAGATTTTTCATTAAGACGCCAAACTGTCGGCCGACTAAAAAGTCTATTGTTTGCAGGTACTCTTATTGCAAGTTACCAGCTTATTACATATAACAAACAGAAGATTCTGTAAGATTAACTGTTGTCTGAATATAAAGTGCTATGATAATGGTGTAAAATATCTTGCTAATGTTTCATACGGCGAGTTGTTTCTGAATTTTAGCTTATGAAATGGAGCTTTTATGTTTGAAGCTATTTATATGGTTTTTAAAATTATTTCATTCTTATGAGGTCATTATAAGGTAAAAGCAAGTTATACTCTTTATCTAAGCTGCTTTGCATACTTGCCATGCAAGATTAATGATAAAATATGGATAAATCCGATAGAATAAAAACAGATTTTCAATCCTATCATCCAAGAAGTTCAGACAACATCTAACTAATAAAATAAGAAAAATCTCTGAGTGTAACATTCTACTTTTTTGACTATCACTGCTGAAAGTTAAGTGCATTTAAAATAAAGATAAATATTAGATTCGAACGAAAACTAAAATATTTTTCCTATATTTTCAGTAAAATTTTTATCGCACAGTTACCCAATATTTTCAAACGTTGTATATTTTACCCAAAAAAAGGTGGACAACTATTGTTTTTACGTACCTACCGGTTCACACGCTACCAATAAAAAAATAAAACAACGAACATAAAAACCAGTGTACATGATTGTACCAGCACATAAATCCGCCTATCACACCGTAGTATAACATTAAACGAACATTCGGCACATCGAATTTATTAAACACGGTACTAGGTAGTTGACTGTGTGAAAAATAACATATTATTGGTAAATCATATTCAATGGTTAGAGAATTTTAAAATAATGCCGCTTGCATTTTTCGTGTTAGTGGGAAAATTGATTATTTTTTTTTTTTATAAAAGAAAAACCGTTCATTCAAACGAAAATTCGCACATACACAGATGATATACCTAAGTTGTTCAAAAGTACACAGCTTGTCGTGAATTCAAACTATGATGCTACAAATTTGTAGCATCATATTTTTAATTACCATATAAATTGAACAGAAAGTAAGCAACCAATTCTGACAGTTCAATAAAAGTAAAAATAAAATTATTTTTTATTTTAGTAAAAATATTCTGTATAGTGTAAGTTGTTCTAAAATTCACGCTTGCATTATTTTCAAAGAAACTGAACACAATGGTTCAAGGATCCCAACAGTTATTTGCAATTTAGCTAAGAAACTGATATTCAGACTAAATACAAGAGACGAACTTTACAAAGTAACCGGAACAGCTGCATTGGAAATTGCTGAGCAAAACACGGGTTTCGAGTTTTGTACGTCACTACCAAGAATATACGTGCTCTTGGCGTTTGTATTTGGGTAGTTAAATTCGCGAATACAAACAGTATAGGTATCTATATGGCTGCACTTGCTTCTGGCTGAGGTTTTACCTGAGTCCCCTGGACTTAACTAGGATCTTCAAGCACCTGGATATCATTTCAATCATCACGGCAGATCATTTCGTAAAACATTTACGTTGTGTACATAATATGATCGCGAAAAAAATCTATACGTGTCAGTGCGTGCCCATCGCTAGCTGTTTGCATGTTTCGTCCACAAATTGTAAAGTCGCGGACATTCTAGAAATGTTCACAAGCAATGTGCTACAGTTTACTAGAGCGAAATAGACCAGAAAAAACATTTATGTGCATCACAGTGCCACACACCCACGGAATTTTGCCTTTATAACCCTTTTTACTATCTTAACTCAACACCACAGCAAATAAATGTATCCCCAAACCAATAGGAAGAAATAAATTCCGAACTTCGAAACTAAAAAGTTATTTCGCATCGTAAAATCGTGTTTTATTTACAACGGCTGTTCTAAAACTGTGTGATTGAGGATGTTTGGTGTTTCGTGATTTTTACTAGTTAAGTCTTGATTGAGTGGCTGTTACTGAATACGTTTTATAGAGGACTGAACGACTTTGTGTTACGTACGGTTTATTTCAAAGCGGGTTGTTCGGGATATTTGTGGTGGGTTTGTGATTGTATGTCGCTTGGGTTTTGTGTTAGAGTCTGATAGTGCCTTTCTAAAAGATAATTTTTAGCCGACATAAAAGAAGGAGGTTCTCAATTTCGGTCTACTTTAAAAAAAAGAATGAAGTTCGCAATTTGGCTCTGCATTTTTATGTTGACATCTTGAAAACTGCTGGAGTGATCTGGAAAATCTTTTTATGAAAAAGTATATAGTAGTCCATTGTCATCAGGCCAGACAATTCTAATGAAAAGTTTTAAAATTCGTTTAGGTACTTACTCACTTATTACTACTAATGAGTAGTTTTAAATAAGTTTAATAATTACATAATTAAGGGCTACTCAAATGGGCGGGTTCCATATTACCTATAATAAATGCTTATTCAGGGTCTTTAAATATAGTTGCTGAATCATTCATCCTCACTCCTTAATGTATGAGCATTACATTTTCTTGGTAGCAGCCATTAACACCGGGTTATTTAGAAACCCACTGCTTCTTCTGATATAAATTAATCAATCATCATGACTGCTAAGAAAATTCAATACCCGGTAATTACCGTTTTCTTAGGTTTCCTGAAAAAGCTGGTCTTGATATTTAAAGGGAATATTTATTTCTTTAAAAAAATCCTAATCGATCTTTTTAGTTAGTAGAATCCACCTTTTTCTGTGAAACGTTCTGACGGAGTCTGGATTTTAAAAACTGTCCATCCTACATAGGACAGGCAATACTAAAATATACTTTTATTTTGCTAGATTTCATCTGCGACCTCGTTCACCTCCCAAGAGAACTTCTTCCCACACCTGGATATAAAAAATCTGTCTCTGACTATTATATCCACTAATCTCCATGCCTTTTATCAGTTCAGTTATTTATGCGTGAAAGCGTAAAAAAAGCTACAATCTTTCGCATTTATGATCGTAAGGATAGTAGGATTTCAGTGTCAATCATTTTATGTTTACGAAATAAAGGCTCTTAAAATATTCACAACACTAAAAAACTGCTGTTTTAATAATGTCGCAGACGTAAAACATAAAACTGACGATTGACAAAAACTACGGAAAGATTACAGGTGACATCTTAATATAAATATACAATTTTACAATTTTGTTTTTCCTGAAAAAGCTCATCAAATGTCGAATTTATTATCTTCTATTTTGGTTGGCTTGGCCTTCTGTTTTGAGAATATTAAATTGTGCTATTTATATCTCGTCTGAAAGTAAATGTCATCGCGATCTTTCAAGTACCCAATTGACCTATATTATAGGAAAAAAACAAGCAATATCTGCCTACTTCATTTACTTTGATTTAGACATCAAACCATATATTTTTATTAAAAGGACGTAAAATGATTACCTATCTAATAATACACTAACAATGTATGTAGACCGCGCAAAGTGGCTAACCTTTGAGGACGCCTTTGACCAGCAGTCAATTTGTATTTAAATATGAATAGACTACTACTGAAGTCAGAATCATGGTTTCTTATGTACGAGGCTTTGTTGTAGGCTTTTTACGTACCAGGACCGCAGTTACTCTTTCGTAAAATCCGGCAGCCCCGGCAGCGGTGGTTTATAACTTGGGTGCATTCTATGTGAGCAATCCAGATGCCAATGCGAACGCGAAGCGGTAACCAAAAACAGTCGTGTTGTTTTGGCCTACGTGACGTGGGGAGTACAGCGGCTTAAATGAATAAGCATTAGATTCTCTCAGGTTTGCTTTCAATTCGTATTCGCATTGACTCATTCATGCATAGCTATTTACATGTAAAACGCTCGTATGCGCATTATATCATCACTCATCATCATCATCATCATCAGCCTATCGCAGTCCACTCCTGGACATAGGCTTCTCCAAGTGCACGCCACTGAGATCGATTTTCGGCTTCTCGCATCCAGCTCCTGCCAGCCGTCTTGCGCAAGTCATCACTCCACCGTGCCTGAGGACGTCCTACACTCCCTTGGGTTGAAATAATTAAAACTACGCCGAAGTCACGGAAAAAAACCTACTCCCACATTACTACAGACCAAATAAAACAAAACATCAAAGCTTTCATAGACAGCACAATCTGTGGGTATCAAAGTTCTCGACAAGAAGGGTTCAACCGTACCATAACGGTTTGCCACATGACATGAAACGTTTTAACGAAGATATGTACATAGTAAATATAATATAGGAGAAAGGTTTTAGACAGGAACGTTGATGGATATAGATAGAGGAAGGGGACGAAATGGCTGGTTTCAATATGCTATCTATGACTTTGACATTATTTCAAAATTATATCTCTGGTAAGCATAGCAACACGTAGGTGTAATAATGGGATTGGGAACGGCTAAAAATAAATGATGGATTATTATTTGAAAATCGATATCGTCGTCTTAGAATGAAAACCTCGGAAATGCATTTTTTTTTTATTGCATTTCTTGAAAGATAATCGTAAAAAATATCGAATACTAATCCTTATCCTGAAAATTTATCTCTTGCACTAACGAGGTTTTCACTCTAAGGCGTCGATATGTGGTTGATATAGATAGATATGGAAAACGTTGATTTCCAACGATAAATGTTACTTGCAAGATGCAGTACATAGAAGAGTATGAAAATTGAAAGATAATTGCCGGAGTATAAATACTAAAAGAGGACCAACAAGCTTATCTAGACACACGGCAGTGTGTCCGCCAAGTTCGAGCAAAAAAAGCGACACACCGGCCGTGGGTTATATTACACGAACCATTTCGGGCCAAATTCGACCCCCCTGTAACTCAAAATCTATTTTATTTACGCATATCAAATTTCAAGTATCTGTTGAGACCCCCTCACTTATCTAAAATACAAAATTTCATTAATATACCTATTGTAGGTCTTGTGATATTGACGTAAGAAAATCGCTATTTTTACTATACACTCACTGACTGATTCACTTATTCACTGATTCACTGACTCACTCATCAAAAACCTAGACCACTTCCAATGGTCGTATTGACTTGAAATTTGGCATGGAGGTAGGTCTTTATGTCAAGGTAAAGGAAAAAATCTGAAAATGGCCAAGTGTGAGTCGGTTTCAAAATAATGAAGGTGTTTTATACCCGGTGTAAATTTATACCCCTAAGGAACTAAAACGAACTAAATTTATCTATATTTATATAATATATCTTCGAATGGTACAAAGGTTTGTATTTAGTCAAAGTAAAGTAAAAATCTGAAAACGGCCAAGTGTGAATCACTTTCGAAAATAACGAATGTGTAACTTTGATCCACGAACATAATATATGATAACATGTCATGTCAGTCAGTTGGTAATTCTAGTCCATTTAGTTAATCTAGATCATTTCTTTGTAAGAAACATAGTGCATATTAAAAAATCTAAAAAATATTATAAATGAGACATTCTTTAACTAACTTCATCATAAGAAAAAAATAAAATAAACAACCTTACAAAAATAAATGAAATCCCACCCAAAACAAAAATGTGAAAGACTGCCAAGTTCGATAATATGGGAATGCTTCGCCTATAAAAGAAGTGAGATCTGAATAAGTACCAAGTTCCATACACATACCTCAGTTAAAAATAGTTACTTTTTAATGATGATTACTTGGCAAGTTTTAATAGAAAATTAAATACTTGATTCATTGCGTTTAGTAGGTTTATAACAAGGTGTATGAAAACTTGCCAAGTAACATCATTAAAAAGTAACTATTTTTAACTGAGGTATGTGTATGGAACTTGGTACTTATTTAGATCTCACTTCTTTTATAGGCGAAGCATTCCCATATTATCGAACTTGGCAGTCTTTCACATTTTTGTTTTGGGTGGGTATACATTACCAGGACAATATTTTGTAAAAGTATAAAATCTATAGCAATTAATAGCTCCATTATCATCAAACCTCATACCTCATCATTGAATATTGTAAAAAAAAAGGTACGCGAAAATATTTTGTTTCGTAGGCATAATATACATTTATATGGAGTGTGTTCTGTTATTCAAATCGAATGAAAACACAACCTTTAAAAAGTTTTAGCATAAATCCTAAACAAAAATACATACACGCGCTCGTTGTATTTTTTGTTGAAAAGCTTTTTGCAGGATAATTTTGAGTTAATCCTGTTGGTAAATATCATGGTTGTGAAGAGGTTAAAGCACATATATTTTAAAACATAAGCCTGAAACCTCTAAAGTAGTTTTTTTTATGTGGGAAATTATAAAATGTGCCCCACTGTGCATTGGGAGGGAGTGTTAGAGTTTTTTTCACAGACTAAAACCTGCCTTTGTTCCTTTTGGAGGCCTTTATGAACCAGGACCACTGGTTGTTGTTCCACGTGCTCCTCAAAGAGAGGTCAACCCTGAGGGACCGCGGCCTTGGTACATCAAGGTATTCAGAAGAAAAAAAGTGGATTGTAGTTATTAAAAGATGCGAGGTGTACCTCGTAGAAGGAAACAGAACCTATTAAAGCACAAAGCCACGTATTAATAGTTGTACCAAAAACCCAATCAACAGTAGTCGTAAAAGTATATTAGCACAATATTATATTCCTTCATTCAACGTCTGCCAAAAACCGTGAAACGTGAACAAACATTTACTCGCACCATTGCTTCAAATAGTAATTTTTCTATCTTCTACCTTAGACCACACAACCTACAGGAACCACCATGAAAAAGAAAAACAATCTCTATGCGAAAATGTCGACTAATTTGGAACGGGGCAACGTTGCAAAGAGTGATGCATCAGTGAGCTTGGTTAGCTCATTCATGCATCTTCTTTTGCATTTTCAATGACATCATTACGCATGCACACCACCAATTTGCCTGACATAGGTGCAAATTTGAAGTAGGTATACATGTGTATTCATACAAAATGAGTGGAACTGTCATGCCTTTAACAGTGAGTAAAATATGGCAATGGTGTTTCATTATCTGCCTTAGTTTTTCACAACTATTTTGGGGTCGGCTTCCAGTCTAACAAGATGCAGCTGTGCACCAGTGTTTTACAAGGAGCGACTGCCTATCTAACCACCTCAACTCAGTTACTTGGAGAACCCGAAACCCTAAGTCAGACTTTTTTCTGGCTTCTGACTTCACCTAACTGCTGCCAAAAATGTTGAAGTAACAGCCTAGCTGTGACTAACTAATTAAACTTGCCTTCCGAAACACGGAGGAAATGGCATCCAATCGAACTACCCGTGTGACCTTTACTTAGCCACGAGCGTATCCAGTTCGTTAACCAATCTAAGATCTCCAGCCAATGTAGGCGAACAAATTTTCTATTTCACGGAAAAAGATTACGAACCACATTTGCTGACAAGCCTAACTGGGTGATTTGGCGCAAATATCCCTTTATGAAACATCTTGGGGAAAGCTTATTTTTTTATAGACCCGTAATTCGAACACGTGTTAATGTATTCAAACGTTTGTGTGTTGCTTTGATATTCTTTTTTAATATTTATGTTTATAATCGCGATTTTCCGAGGTTTCTCCTACGTTCCGGGGGAACTCCTTTCTGCAGTCGGAGAAAATATAGCCTGTTTCCTTTGTTTTTCTAGCTTCAATAGATTGAATGAACTTGATACCACTACGTAGACATTTTGTAACAATATCAGCGTTAATCTCAGAAACTAAGTTGAAGAAAAATGTTAAATAGCCCATTAGAAAAATTTTATCCGAGTGCGCGAAACATTTTTCGAGGAAATTTTTAGTCTATCCGGGTATGCCAAGTAATTACGTAGCTAGAAGCTAATCAAAAATAATACTGAAAAGAAACGACCACTTCAAAGCATTAAAATTAACTTAAAACTTAACTGAATTCTAACGAGAATACTAAACTGTAATTACGTACATACGACTCCAGTTAAACTGAACCTTTGGTTTAACTGCAGGTTATGTTTGAAGCATTAAAGTTAACTACTCTATCTCCTTTTACTGTCGGATTTGTTTACTCGCTAGCGTATCCTTTAATTATAAATGTATGTAGAATACTACAGATGAAATATCTTGGCCATCTATCTTATGCTTTAAAGCTGAAGAGTTTGTCTGTCTGCTTAAACGTGGTAATCCCAAAAACTGCAAGTCAGAGTTAAAAGCATATTTCAGTCTTAGATAGAAAAAGAAGCCTATTATTTGAACGAATGACGATGTTGGACGGATTTGAACGAATCTCGGTTTTAGATAGCTCATGTATTGAGGAAGGCTATACCTAAGCTACTTTTGTATCCGAATGCACGCAGTAATATTAGGTAATGTCATGTGAAAAGTAGGTCTGTTCTGTATATATGTATAAATGTGAAAAGTAGGTATATCGTATAAGATTTTCACTTACTCCGTATAATTTGCCAATTTATGATGCTTTTATGAGTGTAGTACTGAACCAATTTGGCAGATTTTTGTTATGGAAATATGCTATCGTCTTCGCGAAATATACTGATTTATTGGAGCTGTGAAATATTCATTTTATTATATTTTTCAGTATTTGATGTAAAATTAAAATAGGTGTAAACGAAAAATATATCTTCTGTGAAATTTTCAACTATCTAACTATCACAGTTCATGAGGTACATAACAGTCTGGCCACAATATATTTTAAAGAACGACAGATGACAGAAGGATGGACAACCAAGCCTAGTAACAGGGTCCCATTTTTCCCTATAAACACAGAACCTTAAAAAACACATTTCACAAAAAGACAACAAAATGCAAAGACCCGTGAAACCCGAATTTCACGAGTATTTTCACCTGAAGAAAAGCAAGGAAATTACTATCGAAAAACAATTTCTGAAAATACGTATTTGACAAACACTTTACAAGACATTATTTTGATAAATACGTTGTATTTTCTATCTCGTTATTTCTGAGAGAAAATTGTAATTTACTTCCCTAAGTAGATTTCCAGATGTTTAGACAAGGGGAAACAAATTAAATCACTTTCTTGTGACAAATAAAGTAGGATAAATTTAGCTTTTTGCTGTCTGTTATAAATCAGGTGTCGGTTTTCAAAATGTTTGGCTGTCATTTGAACTTCTGTGGCAGTCGTTACGGTTAGTCAGAAGTCTCATTACGTAGGGTATCGGGTTCCCCGGGTAACTGGGTTGAGGAGGTCAGATTGGAAGCCGCTCCTTGTAAAACATTGGTACTCAGCTGCATCAGGTTGGACTGAAAGTTTACCTAGACTAAAGAAAAAGCTAGGCAGATGATAGTAGTTGATAATATGTGAAATAAGTGTGAGGATTCCGGAATTTGGATTCCAAATAAGTGAAGTCATATCAATACCCAATAATAATATAATAGTTGTGGAAGTTTTGTTAGTTAAAATGGATTTGATAATTATTTCGAAAATATGTAAGTTATTTAATATTTTATGCAAATGAAGGCACGTTGATAAAAAAACATATTTTAATAGGATTATACTAAAATAATAGTGCAAACATGCGGAATTATTCCCTTTTTATAGTTTTACATATTCATAGTTACCTTTTTGATATTATATTTTATTATGATAGAAGCTTTCGAAAAAAATATATGTAGGAATTTTATCATTTTGTAGTTAATCCCAAAGAGAATTTTATTTGGACGTAATAATTTCACAAACAGAATATGAAACACGAATTAAAATACTACTTTTATTAAATAAAAGCAGTTTTTATTTTTGTTTCAAATCAAATTGTGAAAATATTTGAACATAATTTGTACATTATTATTATACAGACCAGAGAATTGGTTAGTATTTATTTAATACAGTTACCAAAAATAAATGCTTAAAAATATTTACAAAATACAATTGCTACATTTCTAAACATTGAACGAACAGCCCAAAACTTTTCGAATACAACCTATCCTTCAAACAAAGTCTAGTTTGAAATCCGAATTCTGTTTAAATCAGTACTCGAAATTCAAATCAACGTTCTCAAAAAGTTTTGTTGTTTAATGTTGGCACAGAGTGAGCTTGTTATCGCCGTAAAGTTGGTTTTAAAAGCAAATGAGGCGACCACACAGTTTTCTAATCAAAGGAGTTTTTGTTTTGAAAATAAATGTAGGTATTTATTTGTGTTGTTTAATTTAGGTATGGATAAATAGTCTGTTTTTAGGTAGGGAGAAATAATGAATACCTATTGGAAATGAAATGGGAAATATTAATCTCTGCTAAAATCATCATCTGCCTTGCCTTTTCCCAACTATGTTGGGGTCGGCTTTTAGTCTAACCAAATGCAGCTGAGTACTATCTGACCTCCTCAACCCAGTTACCCGAGCAACCCAATACCCAGCGAAAATATGTTTTTAATGTGAATTTATAGATATAATATGCGATATAATATCATATTATTTATATCTTCACTATCTTTCGGCTATCTCCTAAAGTGTGCCATTATTGAATTACCGTTATTTTATAGGCCATAAAGTTTATCTATGTTTGCTTACCGCTCTCATAATGTTCTTCCTGTATTGTCATACTAAGGACGAGAAAAAATGCGTAGATAGTTTTACTTTTAAGAAAAACATTGCTTTGGTGGTTCCAGGCTTCTTGACAGGACCCCATAGGAGCGAAGCTTATCGATGCTGTCGGATTATTTGACAGAGTTACGGCGGCCCTGGTACACATAGGGCCCCAAATGGAAAAGAGGTGGGGTTTAGTCAGTAAGGGTGATCATTCCCAACATCGAAAAAAGGCTGTATGTGTTTTTTTAAATCATCACTTTTCATAATTTTTACAGGTCATGTCTGCGGATGAATAATTTTAGATATTATTTTCGCAACTATCAGAGAACTTGAATAAATGCCGTTTAAATAACAACCCAGGTCAGTAAACTCTCAACCCACAAGATATAGATAAGAAAAGCTTATTTTTACTGTCTTTATTTGAAAAACAAGCAACCCACACTGGCCCATTTCTCTTGGAACGTCGGTTATATTACATTACAAAACATAACATCTTACGTAAAATATTATTTAGATCTAGAACAACAGTAATGATATTTCTAACCAGCCGATTCGCGCATATTTCGGGTAACTCTTTCCCATAGGTAACACTCACAGATAAAGCAGTTTTCTATTGGTAAAAGAATTATGAAAATCGGTTCAGTAGAACCGGAGATGCCCTTTACAGCGTCACAAACTCACAATTCACTACCTCTTTATAATAGTCGTATGTGTAGAAATAGGTACTGATGATTATGATAGTAGGTAGATTTCCACAATAACCAAATAGTTTAACATAGTCACCAAGAAAGATGCGTTGAACTGTGTACTGGATGATATGGCAAACATTATAATATTATGGTCTTACATCTAGGCGCATAATGATGTATGTGATGTTGGTTTTCGATCACACTTAATTGAAAGGCTTGGTCTTGGGTTGCAGAATCGTTTTAGAGCTTAGCAAATTGAGCATTACACTGCAGAAGGAAGACGGGCTGTATTTTCCAAAGTGATGTCAATATGAGTCGGCACGTCTACTTAATCATATTTTAATGTTTTCCATGAAACCAAATATTTCTCGTCTATCAAAAAACATTTGTGTAATCTTATTCTGTATTTGAGAATTTACAATATCAGAACTAAAACCGTATCTTTTCTAACCACTTGAAGATAACATTATTGACAGCTGAATTGATATTGTAGTAAGAATTTGTGTAAGTAGTGCTACTTATCTGTAAATACATATTTACATACATAATGTAGAACGGACCAGCTGTTCTGGTCAAAGGCGCAGAGACAGGCCAAAACTGGTTTAATGCCGTAAAGAAAGACATGAAAATCTGCGAACTCGAAGAGGAAGATGTCCAGGATAGAGCGAAGTGGAAGAAGAAGATACGGAAAGCGGACCCCGTCACAAGACGGGATAAACTTTAAGAAGAAGAAGTGTAGAACTTACCAGCTTTCCTGGTTTTGCATAGAACATTATATTATTCCAGTACCTAAGGTACGGAGATTTTAATCTAAATGGTGCCCAGATGAAATGCAGGTGTAAGTATGAAAAGGTCAAGCGTCAAGGTTAAGAAGGATTTGGGAGAAGGTAGTTTTGACAGAATCTATATTTGAAAGTTATGGTTGGGTTCTGAGTACTTTAGCACGTAGTTCATCCTATTATTTTTATAAGGTCATGAATAGGTAAACTACGAACAGAAAAAGTAAAAAAATGGCTATTAGAGCTGTTAGAATATATGTAGAAAATAAAGCATCTAATGCACACAGTGTGTTTGACAAAAGAAAATATTTACAAGAAGAAATAGGTAACACGCAATAAGTTCTAAGTGAAGGAAAACTTGTGAAAAATAAAATTAAAAGTGTACTGACCCATCCCTCAAACGAATTATTTTCCATCCTGTGTTGTGGCTGAAATCAAAAAGAAAAACGTTGTTTATTACGTATTTCATTCACAAACAAAACAAATAATTTTTAACCGACTTCCCAAAAGGAAGGTTCTCAATTCGGACCGATTGAAACAGATAACATGTTATCAAAAAAATATATAATTTAGTTATAAATAGGTATACATATTCTCAAAAATTATTTGTCAAAACGCCTATAAAGGTACAAAAAAATAAAGTTTTCAGTACGTCACTAATGATTTTGTTGCGTGTTCACAAAACACCTGCCTTCTTCGTGACAATTTGGTTTGATTGATTGACAGAAGGAAATATACTATAACTGTTATCAATTAGAGTCTGAAGTATTATAGAGTCATTTACATAAATACATATGTTTTAATATTTTAGTGTTCCATTAGGTTGTACTGTATGTATAATATAATTGACCATCTCTTGTGCCATCGGATTGCCGTACCATCGGGCTACGAGAGTGAAGGAATAGTGAGTGCACTTGTGTCTGCGCAAAGGTTTGTGCACTATAATATGTCCTGCGCAGCTAGCTGATCTCCTTATATGAGAACAGCCACCGTGACCGAAAATCCTCCGGAATGCCACCTATATGGTATTAATTATAATAGTTAATACTGATTTTTGTTAAATAATTATTGTTATAGTAATTTCCAAGAATACGGTGTAATTAAAAGATCACTATTATTTGTTTTATCCTTATCGTATTTCGAGAATTACGTTACCGGTACCTAGTAGTCCTTATTATAGATGGAGGTGATCTATTAATTATATGCATTGTTTTTTCTTACATTATATTCTAAGAAATTGACTTTCTTTGTTTTTATGTTTCTAATCTTTCATTATTTCAAACACTACCTATATAGATTGTAATACTTAAGTAAATATTTATATGTATATGCAATGTTTTAAAGTTTAAATTTTAATTGATTTAGCATGATAGCCGTCCCTGCAAATCGACACGACCGGAGAGACCCAGGATCGACATTTACGTGCTCTTCGAGGGTGAATCAATCACCAACTTCCAGTCACCAGGCTACTTTGCAGGTTTCTTAACACCCTCAAAGCGATTCCAGCCGTACCCGGGAATAGACCCCGAGACCTCATGCACAGCAGTCGTCCTATATGACTACTAGACCGAAGAGACTTGGTGCAATGACCCCCAGAGGACATCAAAATGACCCTGTTTTTAGTTGCATTTTAACATAATTTCTAGATAAAAATATCACTCATATTAATGTTTGCAAACGTCAGTTGAAATTAACGACATTATCTTTTGTTTTTATCTAAAAATATTAAAATGTTATTAATTTATTTTTGTGAAGAAGATTTAGGTACCTATTGAGAAAGGCTTAGTCATGCTTTGTTCATTTATTTCAATATTGTTTTGTATGTGCTAGTCAGTCCGGATATTTTGAATGATAGGTAGGTAATTCTAAAGTGTTAAGGACAGGTGATAAATATAAAGTATAATTTTGATGATTTTGTTGACCTTATACGTAACTTCTTCCTGTGAAAAGGTGATGTCTAGTTATAATATATTTAATACTTTTCAGAGAAATTTCACAAAAGGTCGCACTAGGGTATCTAAATTAGTCTTCATTAAGTTATACTGTAAACACTTCTTGGTAAAAGTTGATATTAGTTTCAAGGTCAAGGTCATATAAAGGGGTTTCTTTAATACCTACTATTAAACGTGAATATTGTATGGGCTCTTTTTAGTCTTATACATTTTTAATTCAATAATAAGGGCTTCAAACATGTCAATTGAGATTTATGAAGCAGTTTGACATATTGACTATACATAAGTTCATGTAAATATGTCTATCTGTAAAGTATTCAGGTTAAAAATTGTTGACTGATTCTAAACAACATTTCAGATCTAACATTGGTTATCGGAATCCAAGAGTGAAAAAGTCTTTATCAAATTATGGGGATGTTAATGTGTGAAAATCCACAATTCTACCTCTATAGCTTGATAAATAAACTTATTGACTATCATGTGATAATTATGTTTATATTGGCCTTGTTTTGTATAATTCAGATTCTTCCAACCCTAAAGACATACTGCTTTGGAGTTTGTTGCGCGACTTCTTCTTTCCAGCAAAAACACATATAAATTGGTGAAGTTCAAGGGCGTTTGAAGACTGTCTTTTGTTTTTGACGTTTTAAAAGTGCAAATTTTGAGTACCTATAGCTCCTACCATAGTTCGTTCGTTCGTTTTAATCGAGTAACTACTGCTTTACAAAGACCTCACCCAAGGTTCACCATAGTGGTACCATTAATTTGGTCATTTCCGACAGAAATTTTTACCAGTTATTTAACGTCAAAATTAGCCTCCCTTCTACGAAGTCGGTTTTGATTTGTCCTAATCTGATTAAGAATTATACTGAACACAATATTGTATAATTCTTTGACTATTAGTTTCACGCAATGGTAAAATTAGATGGTTTAAATAAAAATGCTTTTTAGAAATTATCGTGCGTGTTTAGTTCTTAATTGTAATTAACATAGAAATGTAGATTAAGAGTCAAATTAGTGGCTTTAGATGTAATAAGATAAGGGAAAAACATCCTGGTCGTAAATAAGAGATTTTAGTTTGACGTTTGTTTTTAATGAATATTCAGTAAATGGTTAGGCAATTTGACTGAAGTTGTTTATTTATTTGAAAAAAAAAGACTAGGCTGATGATGGTTAGTCGGTAACTAAAACGGTCTTTTACAATTCTACACTTCTTTCGTAACAATGTCCAAATTCCAACAAAAACATTAATTCTTTCAACAACAAATGTTTGTAAACAAAACTCAATCCAATTTAATTCTTCAATAAATTACCTTCTGAAAATCATTAGAATCGAACGATGTTTAGAAAATATCAACTACGAGGTTTATAAATATAAGTAATTTAATAATGATAAGTATTATCGCTAATGATTAATGATCTGATCACCTAAGTAATTATAAAAAAGTCTTTTACATTTTGAATTCTGCGCTCCAATCGTAGCACCTTAAACGTGTATGTCACATTGCACGTTTTATCAATAAAAAGCTCAATAGTACGTAATAGGCATTACGAATTGATCTGCATTGGAAATGGCCCAATTTGCTACCTACTTGAAATTCAGTAGACGTTTCACATCAAAATGATTCAGTACACTCGTGACAGGACGATGCCTCTGACGTTTTTTATTAAAGCATTACATTTCATTTATTGGAAGGAAATTCTTTCGTGTGTTTTCTTTCATTATAAAGCACTGTTAGTCAGCTGAATCCGGTTAGACTGGAAGCCGATCCCAACATAGTTGGGAAAAGGGCTCGGAAGGGATGGATGGAGGAGATGATGGTAAAGGATAAGTATTAAATAAGAGTATCTGATGGTTGCCAATTTTTTTTAATATTCTCTCATACTTCTGCTCATAGAAGGCTAGATTCTGTACTTGAAGAAGTTGTCGCTAACAGACAAAATCAATTGAAGGATTTTCATTTTTGCTTAACATTAGACCACCATTTTTGTTTGTACCACACAAACAGAAAATCTTTTGATCAATTGATCCGTGCGGTGCGACAGCCGCGAGCCCCTTAAATTGGGTTAAACTACAGCACAGAAAATAAACCAAAGCAATAAAATCCCCGTAACTACAATCCAGATAAAGCTAGGATTCAATAAAACAGTCAGTAGTTTGCAAATACTTGTGAAACAAACTAATAAACTGAGCTCCGATCAATTGCAGTCGTTCTGCTGTTAAATACGAGTATATTTATAGACGTCTGATGCAAGCCTTTGTAAACTAAACGGTTGTAGGTTGTTTGAAGTCCTTTGCAGAAAATATATTTCCAACTATGTTAGGTTCTAGTTTAACTAGATGCATCAAAGTATTAGTATTTTTAATGGAGAATCAAATGATTAGCGGAGTTGTCATAACGCAATATCTATTAAGAAATTAGCTCGTCAAAAATGTGGGTGTTCGGCGAACGAGGAACGTTACTAGCAAACACCTTGAGAACGCGCCCTCTATTTTTTCAAGATAGAATTACCAATCAATCAACACCAATGTTTGACAGGTTGGTCGCAATTTGACAAGGAACCCATTCTGGTAACTGATGGTTTTGATCACGCCAACTATACGTTACCGTGACCTACAAGAAGGTGCCTGACCTATCTTTCTTATGGCCCCTCTGCTTAACTCTGCTATCTTTCTCCTCTGTGGTATTTTCTTGGAGCAAAATAACAAAAGGTATTTCGAATTGCTTAGATTCGATCATGAAACATTAGGTACATAAGGCTGGGCAAAAATATAACTTGGGTAACTAGGAGTTCCTACCTGGGATAACAACTTCCCGCAACAGAGTAAAAAGCAGTCAATGACGAAAGATGGAGAAATTACACCTCTTGTAACAGCCAGTTTCTTCATCAAAAGTAAAAGCCAAAGTAATGTCATAAAGTAAAAGTAACGGTCAAATTCGTTTTTCACGATTTTATCTATTAGTTTTGCTGTGACTTTAGCCTTGAAAAAACGAATTTGACCGTTACTTTTACTTTAAGTACTCCTAAGAAACTGGCTGTAAATTATGATTTTGTTCAAAATACCAGTAGATAATGTTTTAATCTTCACCGTTTTCTTCGTACAAATAAATCCAGACATCGGATATATCTCAGACAATGTAAATACTAAGCTCATGTAATGAAGACATAAAGTTCAGTCTAGATTTGGATCTAGAAACTAGATCAGACTCATTTCAGAGACAATAAAACTGAATTTAGGCAGTAATAAGAATAGATGTTGGAACTACGTTTCGCGTGTTATTTATGCTGTTGATTTTGATGTGGTTAGAATTAATTTTGGTGGTTTGTTTGCCTACAAGATATTTTGATAATTTCACAAAGTTTTATCTAAACTAATATAATAAAGAGTAAAACATTTTGTTTGTTAAAAAACCCTGAAGACTTCGAAACCACTAGACCGATTTAAAAACATCTTTCACCATTAGAAAGCTACATTATGTACGAGTAAGATAGACTATATTTTATCCCGATACCGGCAGTAGTTCCCACGGGACATGGGTGAAAACCGTGGGAAAATGCCTAGTTAAATAGGAAATTACAGCACAAACAGACAAAACCAGCCATGTCCCGACATTTGAGAGCAATTAATAAAACCTCACATTTTGAATGGCTGCGTGCCAACACTTGAGGCAAAAGTTTGATTCATTAAAACTGTCTCCAACACACTGGATGAATGCAGTTGATTTGGTAATAGCGGCAGTTGTCAAGAGTTTAAAACTTGCTGATTATGGATAGAGATAAAAGCTGTTTTTAATTAATATTATGCGAGTGCGGGGCTGCTATGCAGACCATGTCCCACCTCATCGCATGTCCACTATGCCCTGAAAGTTGCTCGCGGCAGGACCTAATGAGCGCATCCAGCCGTGCTCTCGCTGTGGCGGCATGTTGGGCTGCCAAAGTGTAGTCTCACTATAAGACATGTCACTATAAGTATTAATATTATAAAGCAGAAGTTTGTTTTGTTTGCTTGAAAGCACTAATCTTGGGAACTACTAGTCCAGTATGAAAAATTCTTTCAATGTTAGATAGCCTGTTTATCGAGGACGGCTATAGGTTATTTATCTGGGTTCGTGCAGAAGTTCCCACGAGATTTGGGATACGTGTGAAACGGTGTGAACGGCAGAAGCTAGTTGTATATAGGTAGTAGTAACTTATAGTAGTTGTGTCGGACTGTATTATGAAGTATCAGTTCTTATTTACGTCTTGCATTATGCAAGTAACCATTTGCATAATTAACTAACTAATTAGCCTTGCAGTAAAGGTTATAAATACAAACATTATTCTAATCTATCCTACTTAAGAATTCCATCAACAGACACAAAATGTTTCTTTGTTTATAAGATATTCTTTTGTTTTTTACTCGTGAGTAATCCACGGTGATGGATTTCAAAGCATGGAGAACAAAATGACTAGAGATGTCATAACGCAAAATCAACTAAGAAAGCATCGCGCCAAAATGCGGTTGTACTCAATACTTTTATTGCTTTCCACATGTATTCTTAGGTGGTAATACTTATAAATAGTTCACATGCACCCTGTCGGGCACAGCAAAATAAGTGGGTTAGGAGAGAGGAAGCTCTTATTGGCTATGTTACTTATTATTGTTGACTAAGACTAAAGTAGTTATATAGGCAAATAAGTTATATTTATATTTTAAAGTTATATTTTTATTTAAACACACTGTAAAGTTGAAATCTGTGTATGCACGCGTATATATGTGTGTGTGTGTGCGTGTGACTGTTTATGTTGTTTATGTTTATGTTCGGGGGACGAGGAACGTTACTAGCTCCACCCTTGCACGCCTTCTATGAAACCCACTCATTATTTCCAAAATAGAATTACCACTCAATCAAGACCAATGTTACACGAATTTGTTCTGATCTGACAAAGAACTCAAACGTCTTGTTAGTTCTATTAACTGATCACGGCTACCGTACGTTGCTTGATCTACAAGAAGGCGCCTGACCTACCTTCCTTATGGCATCTCCGCTATCTTTCGTTTCTCCGTGTTTCAATGCCATTTGGATATAACAAAGCTACCCTTTATCGTTCTTTATTGTTTTTTTCCGTGTACATAAAATATATCAGCATGAGTAGGTTTTACTGTTTTTCCGATAGGTGGGCCTCGGTTCGGGAGGGTTGTAAATAAAAATGAAAAATTCAAGGGCTTAAGAAGAGAGAAGTTGTGGCTTATCATATTTAATGTTTTTTTTAATGGATGGTCGAAAATCATCATCATCTGCCTTTTCTAAACTACTTACCTAAATTGGTTAATAGTGTTGGAGTCGGTCTATAATAAAAACCATTTAAATAAATAAATCGATTGATCAATTTCTCAGGTTTGTTAGACTGGTCTAAAGATGATCTTAGAACTTTCTTTTGTGTTGTTTGTGATGGTAATGGTGCGCAAAATATTAGGTACCCTTCTTGACAGTCGGGTATTAATAACAAGAAGTGCACTTAAAAAGAACTTTTCTTCATGTCCCATTTAGGTTAAACACACTTTACTTGAAGAATTTTGGGTCATTCATACAAAAAAAACTTGGGTTATTGTAAGTACCTTGTAGTAAGTATAAGTCCTTTCTTATGTTGAATGCTTGTCACTTGTTTCTGTATCAAGATATCAGATATTCTCAAATTGACCGTGTATATCTATTACAATATAGATATTTACACTATCTTATCACTATTGTTAACATGAAATTTCCCAAAAAAAAACACTGTCTGGTGTAATGCATTTAGGCCAAAATTTTCAGACAAAATCAACGTCTGATTTTCTTAAAACAACTGTTTACTTTGAAAATCTACAATCAGCAGTTATTTCAAGAAAACTAACTTTTCACGTTCTTATTCACTTTACTTTGTAAGTACTTAATAACTATGTAATATCTTGTTACACTTCAATATAATACTTGCTAAAGAAACTATTGAAGTATTAAAATGAGACTTTGTATGTAAATTTTATGTTCCTAACTCATGCAATGTAATATACTCCTACCTAAGGAGGACATTACTTTGTATTTCTCTCAGCAACATTTTAACTAGATTTTCCTTATTTGATATGAAATCTTAACAAACCTACATACTTTTACAGCCTTCTTCGAAAGATGAGCTATCAAGCACTGAAATATTTTTTTCTAATCGCAAATTTTATTCGCAACTAGCTGATCCTGCGAACTTCGTATCGTTCCCTAGACCTCTACAAACATTTTAAAACCAAAATCAGCTCAATCGGCCCAGCCGTTCTCGAGTTTTTAATCAGACTAACGAACAACAATTCATTTTTATTTATATAGATTTTTACTTTATAAAAAACTATTCGGTATAAGATAATCCTTACTTATATTACCTACAAATGCTTAGCTCATAGTACCTAGCTCTGTCTGTCTATCCTGCCTTTACGCCAAAACTACTGAACCGATTTCATCGTTTCATCATCATCGTCCTCTCAGCTATAGGACGTCCACTGCTGAACATAGGCCTCCCCCTTGGATTTCATCGTTTGCTACGAAGTTCTCTCAGAACGCTACGTAAAAGTATGTTCCTAGCAGGTATTATAGCTGGGAAGAAGAAACGATGATGAACAAACCTATTAAAAATAATAAAAAAACATATGCACCAAAACACAAAGTAATATTGAAATGGACAGCCTGCATCAAAATGAGTGATGACTATAAACGATGATGGATGAAAGGAGATTAAACAAAAAAATGTGAGATGATGTGAGTGATAAAGTAGATCCTGACAACGCAAATTGAGAAAAAACATTTCCTATATTGTTGCTTTTCTCTAATGAGGAGAAAAAAAGTAAGAAAAATTGAGAGATTATGTGTAAAATTATGGCGATTTTTTGTAAAAAATTGCCGTTTTTATGCAATGTCTTTTTTTGTAATTTCCATGAATTTGAATAGTTATAAAAGCTTATTAGTTTTATCTATAAATCCATAGTAGAAACTGTGTTTTTTATTTTTTAATTAACAAATAAGCACCAAGTGTGTAAATGATTTTAAAGATAGCTTTGCATAGCAAATCATAACTTAATCATGAAAACACTAATCAAAATTTTGCATTTTTTTCAATATTCTTTATAATTTCGGATTTATAATTCAGACTTTATCTTTTATTTGTCTTGATGAGCATACGGTCTTTTGAATAATAACTCAAAAACTTAATATTATAACAAAGTCACTTGAACAGTAATTGGCCTTGTCTAGCCTTGAAACCACAAAAGGCAGAAAAAATATTTTTAGAAACACAAAACTGTAGCAACTACCCCGAAAATATCCATTGCATATTTAACCATAACATCACAAGCATAAGATACAAAATTGCATGGCAACAATTTAGAGTTATCAATGCAATAAATAGAGATAGGGTTATAATAAAGATAAAATGTTATATTTCTATTATACAATAGTAGCAATATTGTTGTAAATATTACGTAGACGGTGGCTTTACAGTTTATTACCTAATATGAGTCAATGAATGATTATAGAATGTAGATATTTTTTTTCTCAAACAAACCAACAAACTTCTTAGGTATATGACATGTGCGTTGCTTCGATTTCGGGTCAGGCAAGTATCAATGCAACTTTTCTAAGTTTCTATGTACCTTCTTAGTCTTACCTTGTACGTACACCAACGACCGTGTTTCGGATGACACGATAAACTGCAGGTCTCGGCTGTCATTTTAACATCTTTGGCAGTCATTACGGGCAGTCAGAACAAGGAAGGGAGTGAGTGTCAGTATGACGAGTGAGAGGGAAAAATGTAAGCGGAAGACATATTGCGCCCACCCTAAATAAAATTGGAATAGGGCAGGGGGCAGAAGAAGAAGATGACGGGTAGACACGCGAAAGCCAATACTTTACCTTTTATCCAGGTACAGGAAGTAGTTCCCTCTGGACGCGAGATGAACCGCGGAATCCATCATATCATTTTATTATTGACATCATGACATACTCAAAGAATCAAAAGAAGCATTGTCATACAATTCAATGCACAATTTCCTTCAATGGGACATAACAAACACATATCAAAACCAACATAACATATTGTTTGAACCAACCCCAAAAGGTCAGTGGCACTATGTCAACCTAACGACATTTAATCAGAAGTCTGAAGTATCAGACAAGTGTCTGTCAGACCCAGCTCAGGAGTTGGTCTAACAATATTAAAACTATGCCTTGACGGAGGTCGGAGAGGAACAAGACCGTTCACGTGAGTAGACTTTGTTATTTTGTATGGGAAATCTGAATTACCCTTTAAAGAAAGGCTTTTTCAAATAAGCATATTTAGGTATACCAATCTTACTGATAGATAGATAGATAGATAGATATACTCTTTATTATGTACACCAATTTAAAAAAAAAAACAAAAACAACAACAAAACACTGATCTACAGATTTAAAAGTCGGTGACACAATGGGCGGTCTTATCGCTAAAAGCGATCTCTTACAGACAACCTTTGGATGGATTGAGAATAAAAAAGAAATAACTGTATTGCAGGTAGTTTTTGGTGTACTATGTATAATATTAATACCTAAAAATAGACAAAATAAAAAAATAAATAAATACATATACATATAATAAATATATATTTATAAAATAGCACAAATATGTATATATATAATATATATTGAAAGTTGCCAATAAACTTAGTGATACCTACTCCGCAACAATATGGTATTTTACTGGATTATAAATTGGAAAGGTAGTGCTTTTTCACCAGGTTCTTGAAGATTGCTAGAGATTGAGCCTGCCTTATTGTCACGGGCAATGCATTCCACAACCGCACAGCTTGAACGGTAAAAGATTTATCAAAGAAGCTAGTGGAATGCAATGGCATCTCTAGCCTCAAATTCTCAGATGACCTTAGACATTTTGCATGTGTGTCATTAAGGAACTTAAAACGTTCTTTTAGATAGGACGGGTTTTTTGGATTGAACAAAATGTTGTACAGTAAAGACAGGATATGAGTATTCCGGCGAAGACGTATAGGAAGCCACTTGAGTTTTGAACGGAATTCAGAAATATGATCATATTTGCGCAAGCCAAATATAAATCTAATACAAACGTTTTGAAGTCGCTCAAGTTTATCAAGCTGTGCCTCAGTGAGATCGAGATAACTGACATCAGCATAATCAAGGATTGGAAGCAGGAGCAAGGATTGTGCAAGCGCCATTTTGGTGGCTGTCGGGAGAAAGTTTCGTAATCTCCTCA
Organism: Helicoverpa armigera; assembly: GCF_030705265.1. NCBI lineage: Eukaryota > Metazoa > Arthropoda > Insecta > Lepidoptera > Noctuidae > Helicoverpa > Helicoverpa armigera. The sequence goes on along the minus strand of NC_087140.1, from coordinate 2,507,836 downwards.
AGGACCTGACAGATGCAAACACTTTCCGGCTAATTTCTTGAAGTTGGGGACCCCATGTAAAATTTTTGTCAATGACAATCCCTAGGTTTTTAACTTTGTCCCCGATTGAAATAGCAGTGCCACCAAAAAAAATAGGGGGAAGTTGCAGCCAGTCAATCTTTTGAATCAATCTAGAGCTACCAACTACAATGGCCTGAGTTTTTGCTGGATTGACTTTGAGACCATAAGCCTGACTCCATTCGCAAATTGTAGCCAAGTCGGTGTTAATATTAGCGATTGCATCTGCCAAGTCCGAGAATGCAGCTTGGCTATAAATTTGTAAATCATCAGCATAAAGGTGGTAGGAAGAAAGAAGATTTTTGGAAATAGAATTAATAAATATCGCGAAGAGTAAAGGAGATAAAACGCCACCCTGTGGCACGCCAACAGAAGTATAGCACCATGAAGAGTATGCGTCTTCTATGCATATACGTTGACGGCGGCCAAACAGGTAACTACGAAACCAGTCAATCGCCGTTGGAGATATGTTCAGAGAGCCAAGTATGCCAAGCAGGACATCGAAGTCGACGGTATTAAATGCATTACTAAAATCTAGCAAGCAGAGAACCGTCAGATTCCCGGTGTCCATGCCACGGCGTATATCCTCGGTAATATTCACCAACGCTGTAGTGGTGCTGTGACCAGGTCGGAAACCGGACTGGAAAGGATTCAGCAGGTTATTCCTACACAGAAAAGCATTCAGCTGATCATGGACAAGACGTTCTAGGACTTTGGAAAGGAAAGGTAGGATGGAGATGGGACGATATTCTGAAAACGAAGCAGGATTCGATGTCTTGGGTAAGGGATGATTTTGGCTTCTTTCCAAATAGATGGAAAGATACCACAGGATATGGAGTAGTTAAGGATGTGGCACAGGACAGGCAAAATTACATCAAGGATTGGAAGTATCATTTTCCGACTGATACAATCATCACCTACAGCATCAGAGGTAATGGATACTATACTCTTCTTAACATCACAATCAGAGAATTGACTAAAGACAAATGCAGGATAATCCGGAGTTGGTTGTTTTGAAAGATAATCTAAGGTGCGAGCCTTAGCTGTCCCACTGTATGAAGACGACGATGAAAAGTGTTGATTTAGAAGATCAATATTTAACTGTTTCGAAACTGGTTCTTGGCGTGATTTCCCAACTCCCATGGATTTTAGAAATTTCCAGACTTTTGCTGGGTCTCCATTCTCAACTGAATGATGGAAATGTTGGCGTTGTGCATCCCTACACACCTTGTTGCATCGATTGCGAACCTCTACATAATGCTCACGAGTAGACGTATTAGGACGACATTTGAACTTTGTTTTTGCTACAGCCTTCTTGTGCATGACAGTCTTGATGGTATCCGATAGCCACGGAGCCGGAAGATGCTTCAGTTTGATTGCACGAATCGGTGCGTGGACGTCATAAAGCCGTACCAGTGTGTCAGTGAGCAACGAAACTTTGTCATCGACCGACTCAGCGGCAGCCAGCGGTGCCCAATCAATACTGCCAGCATCTCTGCAAAGGTCATCCGTGTTCATGCCACCAAAATTACGCTGCAGAAGGATCCTGGGTTTAGGTTTAGGAGGGCGAATTTTGTATGAAAGGAATATTAAGTCGTGGTAGGAAAACATATCAGCTGCACATTGACCATGCTTGCTGACATGTTCCTTAGACGACACAATAGCAAGGTCCAGTAGTGAAGGGTTACAGTTGGGGAAGTGGTGGGTGGCACTTAATGGCAGGATTGACAGGTTGGACGATTCAATCGTTGAACATAAGGAAGACGAGCGGGAATCGTTTTTCAATAAACACGTATTAAAATCTCCCATAATAATGGTGTGACTGTAATAAGGCGTTAGGTTTTCGAGGAGATGTTCAAGGCTGGAGAAGTAATTTACACGTAAGGAAGGACAATAGAAGACACCAAGCAGAATTTTGGCATGATTCAGGTTGACTTCTAAAAAGAGATGCTCACCGGCACCCAGCGGTGGTGGTTGTGCTGACATACTAATAATAGAAAAAGGAATATGTGGACGAAGGTAAATGGCAACACCACCCCCACCGCCAACCGTACGATCATTTCTTATTAGCTGAAAACCTGGTAAAGAATAGGAAGTAGAAGGAAGACACGGTTTTAACCAGGATTCTGAAACAAGGATAGCATGAACATTCTTACAGTCTAAGTTAGCTAGCATGTCAGAGTAATGTGCCGGAATACTTTGGGCATTTATATGGACTACATTAAAATTCTTCGGAACATCAGAAAACTGAGCTTCAAGAGTATCAGCAAGTGTGGGAATACTGGCAAAACTATCACTGCTACAAGCAGATAAAAAAGTTTCGGCATCGCTGTCATCGTTACAGTCTAGCATTGACGATACTAATTATATATATAAAACTACAATATAATTCAATATATAAATACAAACAAAAATAAAATTAAAATGTATATCATTAATCCACCCGCCGGTTGTGTGTTTACAAGATTGCGACTTATTACAATAGTTAAAAGCAATTCAAAACACACAACAAAAAATAATAATAAAAATAAAATAAAAAAGCACTAAATAGTATTGAAATAATAACATCCAAGTAGCCAAAGAAAAAAGAAAAATATATCATAATAAAATTAAAAGTAAGCAAATTTTATAGAATTACATGAAGTGTTTCCGAACGAACGAACAAAAGCTAATATAGTTTGACTTAACATGAAATGACAGAAAGGAAATGACATCAGTTTGACATACGTACAAAAATAATAAGTTTAGTGAAAGAAGTTAGATAAAAAATAATTTTGGACAGTAATTTGAGGGTACATACAGTTCATCTAGAGCTACCTGGATGCCGCCACTTAGAGGACTAATTACTTTTACTGATGATGTTATTAATTCGTACTACAATTTAAAGCTGATGAAAAATAGTTTATTTGGTTAAAAAAATGCTTATCTCAGGAACCGCTGGCCCGATTTGGAAAATAGCCAGTGGAAAGTCTTTCAATGTTAGATAGCCCATGTAGGTAATAGTCACCACGCAACTCGGATAAATTAGAAGTACCTACATAGCTGGTGGAAGCTATATAAAAGCATAAAAGTTCTTTAAAAACTTAGAACAATCAGTAGGTCCCTACGCTGGTATTGCTTCCCTTTAATATTCCAAGAACATACCGAGAAAATACTTCATAACGATATATTGCAGTTATTATAATAATATTTGGGCCAGAACAAACGAAATATTTGGACGTGTAGCGCATAACATAATAAGTAGGCCACAGTTATTTAGCCGTAATCCGATTCATTTATTAAACGATTTACGAGTACGTTACTCGTGGTACGTTGTATTTAATAATGGTATTATTTATCGTTCTGACTGGCTAGCCTTGGGGTTCAGATTCCAGTACTCAACTATACGGGTTCAGATTTCAGTCTTACTTGGCAACTGAGAATCAGTGTTTTACATAGAGCAACTGCCTATTTGACCAACCCAGTGTTTCTCAGCCCCGTTATCCGGGAAAACTCGACACTTTAGGTAAGATTGGTTGTCAGATTTTCTGGTTTCTGACCTGTAACGACTTCCAAAGATGTTTAAGTGACAGACGAGATCTACCAATTTATCGTACCTTCCGAAATACGGATGAACTCATCATGACAAGACAGGTAGTCATCCATCCACAGATCGACCAAGCCAAGGTCAAGGGATTTTTTTGCATATGTTTTTTTCTTTTCATTTTTAATATAAGTAGGTACAAAAAGATCTTGTTACTAGGTACGTTCTTAGAACGTAGTTGCCTATTAAGGCATTGCAATTTATTGAAAGGTGCAACAAAATTGTTTGCATTTGCTTAACCTTATAATCAATTAACCCCAAAAAACTGAAACCACCTCAAAATACTCAACAATCTGTATAACATCCATTTACAAGGAATTTGCACGAAAACAATATCAAATGACGAACTCTCGATAAAACTGAAGTACGCTATCTAATGTCCTGAGAAATCAGATAAGCACCTCATTTATCGAGGAAGGCTGTAAACTACTTTTTATCCGGATGCTCCAAAAAGTTTATAAGAAACGTGGGTGAAACCGCTAGAAGAAGCTAACAATATGCCATCTTCGAAACCAGGTCATAACATCAGAATCTCAAAACATATACGAGATAACAACACGAAAACACATAAATTCAATCTCAAACATAAATCAAGCTCATTATAATTAGCCTATAAACTTTCATTGATAAACACCATGATTCCTCATAAACTACTAAAATGATTATTATTGTAGATACATCTGTGAATGCTTTTTATTATTCCAAAAATAATGTGCACTATATTTTCTCGAAGGTAATGACGAATGCATGCTTCAAAGAAATACAAATTACTCTTAATCATCATCTACCTAGCTTTTCCAAGATAATCCTTGGGTTGGGTTCCAGTCTATCTGGATGCTTTCCATTGTTTTACATGGAGCGACTTCTAGACCTTCTCAACCCTGTTTCCAACAACCTGATATGCCTTTGTGATACTGGTTGTCAGACTTTCTGGCTTCTGACTACCCATGGCGACTGCCAAAGTTAGTTTCTAAGTAAAATAATGATTACATATAAAAGAGAAGGAAAAAGTATCTTCTTCTTTCGACGACCTCGATGGCGCAATGGTCACCATGCCGGACTGCCGGACCTAAGGTCCCGGGTTCGATTCCCGGTTCGGTCGTCATTTGTGTGATGAGCATGCTTGTTGGCCGTGGTCTGGGTGTTACAATATGTATTTATAAATATGTATATATGTAGCTATATGTAGTATATCAGTTGTGTTAGCACCCATAACACAAGTTAATTAATAACTTACCATGGGGCTAACCGACCGTGTGTGTAAAGGTGTCCCGACATTATTATTATATATTATTCTTACTGTCCTGCTCCCTACTTAAATTGTAATAATATGTTTTCTTCTTCCATTCCTCTTTATCAATTAGTTTGTCATACTAACATTTACTCTCTTCTTATTCATACTGTTACAGCCTTTTTATCATCAGACTGTTGAGCTGCGGCCTCCTCTCACACGGATAAGAATTGAACATTAATCTATTGGTTAATCTTCTTACATTCATATTATCTCTAAATCAATCCACCTATGCTAAACTGCACCTATGTGCGGTCTTCCTATTTCTCTAAAATCTCCCCAGATACTTACATATAACTCTTGAATTATTATAGTTAGAATCTGCCTAGCCTTTTCCCAAAAATGTTGGTCAGTTTCCAGCAACTTGCGAGGCAGCAGCTTAACAGTATTTTAAGCTATAGTGACCGCCAAATAAAAAATAATTCCTGCAACTTTTCGCAAATCATTCATTTCCCCTTTTATTAAGAAATTCGTAATTTCACGTGCAATATTTCCATTCCTAGTACTATTTCTAGGTCATTCAAAAATCAAAATCAAAATCTTTTTATTTCAAACTAGCTGTTGCCCGCGACTTCGTCTGCGTGGGCAATTTGGAATTGTCAAAATACTACTTATGCCGTAGCGTAGGTGTATTCTTTTACATAACAGTATAATTAGGATTACCACTTAGCAGCAGCACGGGTTGATCAATCAAGGTGGTGTCGACGATTTGTGACTATTTATCTAAACAAAAGAAGTAAAGTTTGTGACGTTGTGGAAATCTCTAGATACGGTCAACCGATTTGGAAAATTATTACGTAATTCTCACAGAAAAAAAAGGTCTGACAAAGTTGTCATTTGTACATTTTCTGCAGCAGCTGCGACAAATCAGGAGCCAGAAAGTCTGTCAAACAATTTTACTTATCATGGATAACGCGGTGTCTAGTTCACTGGGTTGAAGAGATCAGATAGGCACTCCAAGTAAACATTGGTACTCAAAAAGATTCGGTTTGACTGGAAGCCAACACCCACACAATTGAGGAATATCTGGGTGGATGATGACTGAGTCATCAGGCAAGCGCATAGTTTCACTACTTGTATTTCGGGGATTTTCTGTGCATGTTATGTTGGAATTCCACCGAAATGTTTGCAGTAGTTCACGATCAGGTAAAGTATACGTCCGAGAGAGTAAGTCCAATTCGTGTGTTGGCACTTGAAGCCTGCAGTTCTTCCAAGATTTTCAAAATGTACGCTCGCAATTTGTCATTTCTTGATGGAGCCCGCAGATCAGAAGAAACATAAGTGCTGTGTATACTGTGCGTCACTACTGCACAACGGTAAAATTTCGTCTTTATAAATAGCACAAACGTTCGCTCTCTTGCGGAGGACGTTTCGTCACACGTAGGTAAACAGGACAACAGTATATTATCATCGAACCGCTTTCAAAGATCTGATGAGCGAACAGACCAGAACTGACTTGATCGCCTCGAGAAAATCAGAGCTCTATGAAGCGATCATTCGCTTTGGTTCCTACTGTTATTGTGGTTTCTGAAAATGTACTCAATTAACCAACGATGAATATAATTCTGAGCAGGCCGACTCTTTTGACTTCTCGAAAATCATAACGTTGGTTTTTGTGCAATGCACAAACTGAAATTCGATATATTCAATATTCACACATTCGATATTGACACTTCTACTGAATTGATATTAAAAGGTTTGACAACGGGCTATAGTAGCGTAGTTAAACTAACTGAAACAATTTTAGTGATCCTTCAATAAAGTTAGAGAAGCGTGATGAAGATGACCTAATTCATTACTATTCTAATTTGTTCATGTACCACAAAACTCAAGTGAAGGTGGAGAAAAGGATTACCAAGCTCCCAAAGGCCTGGGCATTTGCAACACGTTGCAAGGCATCCTGGAAAGTTACGTAATTCTCAGCCATCAGTTTGAGCAGCGTGAGGGAGTGTCAGGCTTTGGCCCCAGTGGGCCTCACAGGGGTTTGCTGAATCTCCTTGAGGGGCGCGTGAAATAACGGGTCTTCCAGAAGCCGGAAGCCGGAAGCAGGAAGGTCGATGACCCACTCAAAACTAATCGCTCACGCCTACGGTGGCCGGGAGTCGTCTCTCGACATCCGGCTTTCGTGGTGTCTTACCGCAGTGGCTGGGATGAGAGTTGGGAATTTTCAGTCGCTCCGCCGCCTCATTCTTTGTCATCCCATTTCTTCTCGCTCCGGATCATGGTTTAAACCGGGGTCGGGTGCGATAGGTCGCACAGTCCGCACAGTGGTGACACCCGGGCGCCACCTCCATGAGATCAGAGTTGGGAATGTATGTTTGCAAAAAGGAATAGAACATTTAGCGAAAACACGTTTGATAGTAATTCTGTCTTTGTAACTGAATAATATAAATGATATAAACGTGTGACTGTGACTGTTCGTAATTGTGAACGGTGTATTTGTGATATAATTCTTAGCTCGATGATTTGTGATCAGAAGTTGAAAGCAAGTATGTCTTTGGCCTGCGACGCGTAATTTTTACGTTTTCAGAACGAACGAACTCTTGTCTTCTGTTGACAAGATGTCTGTTGACGTATTGTGACAGGTACCTAGTTATTCCCATTGATGTTAATTTTAGAAGTGACACAATGTTTTCGGTCGTATTTTGCCTACATTCTTCATTACTCAAAAAGTATATTAAAACCAGGAACTTACTTTTAAGGATGTTTGAATATTAATTTCATTGTTTTTTTTTTATTATAAAAAAAAATCTTAGACTCGCAATGCACTTTCAGTGTGATGCATGTTTGTTATTGAATGAAATGAATGGATATTCATGTTTATGAGAGGTATAGCTTATATTATGTCAGAACAACATATGTAGAGTTTTTAAGAATGTGGGGAAGTTCATAATTTCTCCGGGACGTGGGTGCCGCTTCCCATGGGAACTACTGCCCGCACCGGGATAAAATATACCCTATGTTACTCGCAGATAATGTAGCTTTCTAATGGTGAAAGAATTATAAAAATGTCCCTGATGATGCGCTGATATTTCTTGTAGTGTTTTTATAGTAGCGAAATACACACGTTGTCATATAATTTTAAGAACATACCATGACAAAGTGAAGTCTGTTTTCATTGATATTTTACCTACTACCAGTTCTATGGCACATCTGTTTCTGCATGATTTTCTTCATCTATAATTTTAGGATATCATTTCTTTAAATTCAGTTTTTTGCTCAAGTTACTTATAAAAGCGTCATTTTCTATGTAAAGATTGATAATAGGCCGATAAACTTACAAAGTTCAACATTCAAATATGTGTCATTATTGCACCCGCTGTTGCAGAAACGTTAACAGAAATTATCGTTCATTGCTCATCCCCCGTAGGTGATAGCGTGATAATATATATCCTATATGTTGAACCGGCCCCCAGGTAATATTCATGCAAAATTTGATTTAAATATATGCAGTACTTTTCGAGTTCAGTGAGACCAAACATACAGACAAACAGACATACAGACAAACAGACAAACAGACAAAAAATCTAAAAACTATATATTTGGGTTCAGAATCGATAATAGATCACCCCCCAAGTATTCTTTTAAAAAAATATTCAATGTACAGTTTTGACTTTCCTATCATTTTATTATATGTATAGATAGGCCTTTGCAGGCACCTATGAAACGTCACATTAGTTGCATGTATTCACTTTATCTAGCAAGTGAAGATATACGCAGAAGCATATCAATCAGACAATAGCTTAGAGAACTGATTGAAAAACTCTATTGTCTGTGATTGGAATCAACTTACACGGTGCATGTAGAACATTTTGTCATGAAAAGAAATATTTTTTATTCCTATAGAATGAAAGGTGTATTTTTTCAAAAAACAACTGGGGTCAGTTTTTCAAAAGGAGCGTCTACTTATTATTCTGATTTCTACAAACCTGGCTACTACATTTCATATAAGCACCTTTTTCAAACTAAAGTAACTAATAATACAAGACTGACAAATTACAGTCCATTTTAGTGCATTTATTTAACTTTCAACATATTATTTATATTTTTTAATATTAGATTATAAAAAAAATAAAAATAAAAAAACATTAAAAAATATTTAAAAATAGATGGCCACCGATATCGGGCACAGGGTCCAAGGTACCGGTGGGTAGGGTCCCAGAGACAGAAACCTCCTCACAATACGCGCCGTATCAAGGAGTGCCTTCTGAATCAATCCCTTGATCCAGCCGCCCAACGAGAGCCTCCTGAGGTGTTGGTCGAGGCTCTTGGCTTACAGTCCATTATTATTAGATGTCTAACAGTGAAAACCTCGGAAATGCATTTTTGGTCAAATTAATTTTATTGCGATTCCAGGAAGATAACGTCGCAAAGCACATTCAATATCGTCCCCCTAAAAAAATACTTATTTTACACTTATGCAATTTTCACTCTAAGGTGTCTTAGTGCATTTAAAACAGCTTGTCTCTAGAAAAGTCATATAAGATTTTAATCCTCTCACTTTAATCCTAGTTAGCCAACAGTATTCCCAAAGTGCATTTTATTTCATCAATTATTTAAAAACTAGGTTTCACCCAGTACAGGTACGTTTTAATTTTAATAAAAATATTAATCAAACACATACACGAGAAAACAATATTTAATATTCAATTTTATCATTCACTTCGCGTCCTGTCAGTCAATCAGTGTCAAAATGTCTATTTGTATGCAAAGCAGCGACGTGAGCGAATCCGGGAGTCAATATTGTATGTGGGTGGTAACTTGCTACTCCCTAAAGGGCACAGTTTATTGCGGAAATTTTTGTAGGCCTATTGTTTTTGTAATTAATGAGCACTGATTAATATTCAAATTAAGGCAGTAGTGGTAGATAAAGGGCAAGAAAAACTAAACTTTAATTTTTTTTTACGAAAAACACAAAAAAATAAAATATTGAAAGCTTAAAGCTGGTGGTAATTATACCTACAAAATAATTATTATCAAAGCCTTAGAGCTTTACTAGAAATTCAATTGTTATCAAAAGATATTTATTGATAATATAAAAATCGTAGCAAAGAGTTTAAAAAAAGATGTTTTAATGGTATTTGTTTTAATAATTTTTGGACGAATTACTTGTATTAATACAATTGACATACACCTATTGTGTATGCCTATAATAATAAAAAAAAACATTTAACATTTTATCTATCTAAAATAATAATAAAAAATCAGTACTCACAATGTCATCATAAAAAGGCATCAGGATAGTTAGTATGCGCTTGATATGATAATAACATAATGTCCAATTCACTTCTAGTCCACCGCACACGGGCTGCTCAGGCAATGGACCATTATTCTCACCTATTTTGACCAATTAACATCTCAACACAAACATCGAAATAAACACTGCACTCAACTTTATAACACTCGAAAAACTAAAAACAAAAAAACACTCAAATTACTCTAAATTCAAAAATTATAAAACAATAAAAAGAAATTCTGCTCGGATTTGTTCGATCGCGGATTTTTATAACTTGTTTTTGTATTTATTATTTTGTGATTTAAGGGTGGTTGTTGAAATTATATGTAACTGAAAGTTTCGTAAAGTGGCCGCGCTGAATCGACGTGGGCTCGCTACGACTGCTGAAACCGAACTGAAGCGAGACCTGAAAATTATCTACCGACGACCAACGCTTAGAAATTCGCCTGCTCTTTTTTCTTGTTTTTATTTTGTGATTGATAAAATAAATAAGTAATTTTTGTGTTTATTTGTTGTGATTGATACTGTGAATAAGTTGATTGATTTTTTGAAGTGATTGTTTTGTTATGTCGCGAACTGGTTGGTTCGTTTTGAAATATTATTGTAATTAATCTCGTGTGTCGTTTAGGGAATAACCGTTTTTGTTTGACAATTTGCTATTGTTTTGCTAGAAAACTCAGCTTTGTTTATTAAATTGGTGACGAATTTTTGCTTGTGATTTTTTGTTAATAATTTTGCTTGACTCTTGTTATGATAAAGATGAATAGTGAGACATTTAGGTATCATATTGATTTTGATTTGATTTTATTATTTTACGTCATAATATAGTTCTGCTTTCAGATTTTTTGTAATTTTTTTGGTCACAAAAACCTACATTTTTCCTACTACAAAAATAACTGAGATAAAGCTTCTCTAATTAATTCTCATCTTTCCTCTATTTTCCATTGCTTACACAAGTGTTCTGAGTACAAAACGTTCAATATCAATTATGACCTTCGCCCACAATACCACTTAATACTTACCTACATTATCCATTGCGGCATAGCTACGTAGTTTGTAGTTGTTCTTGTGTACAAATGGAGCAATGAATAGGTACTCAGCTATTGTATGCTGGGCTATTATGCTGCATCGTCATTTCTGTAAGTAGTTCTATGACGGTGTTTGTTATAGTTCCGTGTTTCTGAAGGCAGGTTAAATAGTTGGGTGAACGATGAATTTCTTTAGCAGTCGTTATGGGTACGCAGTCTAAAGGAAAAGCTGACAACCGGTCTTAATACAAGTCATCATCTAACTAGCCTTTTCCATCTTTGGATCGGCTTCCAGACTAACTGGATAAAGCTGAATACTAATGTTTTACATGGAGCGACTGCCTATCTGATTTCTTTAACCCGGCAACTTCTTGGTTAGGTACTATGCATATAGGTATCATAAATAATGATCACGTGCTATCTGTAGGTAATTTCGATTTAAATAATCAAATTATGGGCAAAGAGCATGGACAAGATATATTATGATATGGGCAAGATTATGGGATTGATCCCTTGGCAGTCATAAAATGTGATGACATAAATTGTTTTATTTATTTTAACGGTCAATCTATCTGGACTGCGAAAAATACCTCTGTTTCAAACAGAATATCCCATTCATATTAAATTGAAGATATTCAGTCCTAATAATAATAATATAATAATAATAAAGCATTTATTTCAAGTAACTAGGACTCATATCAGGTTAGTAACAATATTTACATAAGACTATGTTAGTAAACTACAAAGTACAATTTGGTTACATAAAGAAACACTCACTACGAATCGCCGCTACAAGATTCCAGCCGAAATCCTGGAGCAACGATTCACTATGCAGCAGTCCAACCTATCAGCCACCATGCCCAGGATACCATTGGAGCTGGCCCGCACCCTGCGCACCAGGGATAATATTCTAAAAACTTAAACAGACACAGACTATTTTTTTAAAATATGGGTGTTTTCTCTCATAATAATAGGACAAGTTTGTCTAAAAAAGCCTTTGTCTAATTTAAAACCCAAGGTCTGGTATTTTTTGCTATGCCAGTCTAGACTATACTAATGACGTTTTACAACCAGATGTAGTCAAACAAAAACCATGTTTTATTATTATGGCTATAGTAGCATCTTTGCACACAAAGCAACTAAATGGTTGTTACCATCATAAAAATATATGTAAGTTGTATGTATAGCATAGGAAGTGATAAAGGGAGGGCGTTTTGGGAGATGCCTTTTGTTTTGACGTTCCAAAAGTGCTGGTTTATCAACCGAATACAAAGATTTTGAACTGATAAAGTCTCTGATAGTCAATCGAACCTATCTGACAGACCGACTATTACTTTTGGTTTCACTGGTCTCGGATAGCAATATCTGGCAGAAATAATAAGCAGTATTTATCTGGCAGATAGCATTAACTATATCAGGTAACTAACTGACACTTTAGTGACAGCCAGTAAAACCGACCCTGAAATTGTGCTTTGTGTATTTTTGGAAACATCTTTTATTTACCTTCACCGCTGTTTGTGACTATAATGAAATCTTAAAACTCAATTTTGGAGCACTTCCCACAGTCCGATTAGGATGATTTTTTTATGATACGATTATTTGTTGATGATATGTGGCCGACTAATCGCCTACTATGTGCTGACACTTATATTATAACACACCAGCTGCTCGTTATCAAAGCACTCGCGAAGTAAATTAATCATACAACAACAATGCACTCGATAGTTATTTACTTACATAATATATTCTGATAATAGTGTAAACTAAACTGTAGTGGATCTATCGTAGTGGGCACAGTGGGCAAATACCTAAACCACCCTAATTTATCTGGGACGCCATACTTATTTATGTATTATTTTTATGTACTCCCCCATTAACTCTCTAATACTCCCTTCTGTGCTTTCTTTTACGTAGGGAGACCCTAGTTACTTCCCTTATATACTTCCTTGTGTACTTTGTTATGTACTACATTATGTACCTTATACTTCCTTATATACTTTTTGTTTTTTCCTTATGTACGGTCCTTTCGTACTTTCTTATTACTATGCAACTCAATTATATACTTCCCTATGTACTCCGTCAAATACTTTCTTATATACTACCTTGTGTTATCTTTTATAAACCATTTTATGTAATCTCCTGCATATATATGTATACTCCTTTTGTATGTGCCTAGGAGCAAGGTATTTCGCAGGCAGAGCCTCGACAGGTGAGGTTGGCAATTGGGGCAGGACAGTTTTGTTCTGACTTCCCTACCTACCCTATTCCCAATAGCAGTCCTAATAACTATAAGAAAGACAATAGGAACCCTAGCCCTAGCATTATCGAAATACCTATATTTTCAGGCTACATCGACCCATTATTATCACATTTTACTAGAGGCCAAAACAGAAATATGGGACCTTATCATAATTGAGCGGAATTCCGCACGAATAACAATGCTTTGACCTTTCAAGCCCAAAAGTCTTCAGGCTAAATGTCTAGAACATTCTGTAGGACAATGAAAGGAAATTAAGAATTCATAAAGACAGCATTTTTATTGTTTTTAGTCCCAAAAAAAATAGGAAAACAATTGAAGACATTTTTTAAGTTCTCCTTAGAGCGTTTTCATACTAGCGGATTTTGTGCTTGGTTTTTCAGTAGTTTTGGCGTGAAAGCCGGACTGATAGGCATAAATTCTTTCGCTTTTATAATATTACTAGTTGATCTCCGCGGTTTCACCTACGTTTCTAGTGACCAACATCGAATAGATATGGTTTCCGGACATATTACATATGCTATTCGGGAATAGTATAGCTTCCCAACAGTGAAATAATTTTTTAAATCGGTCCAGTAGGTTTGGTACAAACAAAAATTGTTTTCCTCTTATGTTGTAGTATAGAAGTATAAATAAGTATTTTTTATTATTTAATAATAGATAAGTAATATAAGAACGGATAACTGGCGATAAAACCAGCATTCTCTCGATTGGTTTAAACACACCCTTAAACAAAAGAATCCATTGCTTCTTAAACATCAATAAACTCCCATTAGTGAAAGACACTAAAATATCTAGGCCAAGTACCTCCTTACCCAAGGTCAATGACCTTAGACATGTTTTTTCTCCAGTTCAATGGTTTGTATAAAAATACGGAAGTTTAAGGACGCCATGAATGATAGGCATTGTTTGTCCTGAATAGTAAGCAGAGTCGGTAACCTTATTAACCCCAAAACCAGGATGAAAATGATATAAAAGGATATAACTAGTTTTACATGGAACAAAAATAACACCATTTACCTATACTATTTATATCTTATATGCCATTTATATCGTCTTCCTGGAAAGTGATGATGATGGCATTCAAAGTTTTTAGTGGCCTAGTATTTCGCATGGCAGAATCAGTGGCGGCAAATAGGTCTTTCTCTGTGCAAGGATCGTGGCGCATTTGATAGTACATAATATGATACTGCAATGTTCGTGGTGAGATATATCACATCAGTGTAATGTTATAAAGTTGAAGCGTTTTTTTTTTGAGCCCTAATCGCAGAAAGTACAAGTGATCTGATTTAAAAAATTCGTTTAGTATAAGAAGGCCCATTTAAGACTTTGTGTCTGCCCACTACTGAGCGCTTCCGAGTATTCGTGTACAAAAATAGGTAATGCACATATTGATTTACACACACAAATAAAGCTTATCCGCTTTTCTGACATAAAACATTTTTAACCAAACACAGTAAACTCGAAACTCAGTTAGACAATGCAGTGTCAAATAAAATATAACAAACTACCGCAGCTGTTTTCATAATAAAACATTATGAACTTGCTACCAACATTATAAAAGAAAAATAAAAACCGGCCAAGTGCGAGTAGGACTCGAGCACGAAGGGTTCCGTACCATTATTTAAAATGATCAAAAAATCACGTTTGCTGTATGGGAGCCTTTCGAAATATTTATTTTTTTATTCTAGTTTTCAGTATTTCAGTATTTCTAGTAAAAGTCGTGGTGGCCTAGTGGGCAAAGAACCAACCTCTCGAGTATGAGGGCGCGGGTTCGATTCCAGGTCAGGCAAGTACCAATGCAACTTTTCTAAGTTTGTATGTACTTTCTAAGTATATCTTAGACACCAATGACTGTGTTTCGGATGGCACGTTAAACTGTAGGTCCCGGCTGTCATTGAACATCCTTGGCAGTCGTTACGGGTAGTCAGAAGCCAGTAAGTCTGACACCAGTCTAACCAAGGGGTATTGGGTTGCCTGGGTAACTGGGTTGAGGAGGTCAGGCAGCTTGTAAAGCACTGGTACTCAGCTACATCCGGTTAGACTGGAAGCCGACCCCAACATAGTTTGGGAAAAAGGCTCGGAGGATGATGAGTTTTCAGTATTTGTTGTTATAGCGGCAACAGAAATACATCGTCTGTGAAAATTTAAATTCTCTAACTATCACGGTTCATGAGATACAGCCTGGTGACAGACGGACGGACGGACGGACGGGCCGACAGAGGAGTGAAAACAATAGGGTCCCGTTTTCCCTTTGGGTACGGAACCCTAAAAATGAAAATGGCGGTACAGTGCATCAGCTGTTTCATTTAATTGAGGAAAAACGTCGAGTATTATATTGTAATGTTGGCGACACTGCTTTTAAAATGTAATAAAAAGCTATGCTTTCTTTCTGGTCATTAGATATTAAACTAACTTTTGAACATGAGTTTGTCTGCATTTATTTTAAATTTTAGTTCCATATAAGGGCAAAAAAATTGTTTTACATGAAATCCGGTATTTTACTGTTTTGCTGGCTATTTTTTAATCCTCAAAAACAGCAGTACTAATTTATTTTTTTATCTTCTACTCAGGTTTTTTGCAACTAATGGGATTAGCTTCCAGTCAAATCGAACATAAATGCCAATGTTTTACAAGGAGCGTCTGCCAATCTCCTTAACCCAGTTACCCGGGCAACCCAATACCACTTGGTAAGACTGGTTGTCTGTCAGACTTTCTGGCTTCTGACTCCCAGTTACCCAGATAATCAGATAGGTACCTTTTGGTAAGACTGACTACTTGTCAGATTTTCTCATTACGAGTATCGACTTCCAAAGTTGTTGGGAAGACAACCGCTATTTATAAGAACCAGCCGAAAAACGAAGGAACTCTGGCATTGTATAAAATATAGACAAGGTTATAGTTAATTTTAAATGCCCTTCACAGTATGCACGTGGTAGTTTTGGATCGACTTAATTGTTAAGCTGTGTTTTGACTACAGGAATTCTGTATAATAACCTAAAAGCTTAGAGTACATAAGCAATCGGAGACGCCATGTGCCTTCATCTGTCAAAAGTCTATGCTTCCCCAGCGGGGCCTACCCGGGCCAAAGCCAGCCGGAACTGCGGGATTGTTCGAAAGAGTTACCGCGGCCCTGGTACATAAAAAGCCTAAGAAGGAACATGATGGTTTGTAATCAGTAACAGCCTGATACTTCCTCACGCTGCTCCACAGCGGAGGTGGTCATTTGATGATTTCCCACAAAAAGAAAAAGCCTGTGTTTGTGTTTGGCAATGTTGTCGTGTGCGTGCGTAACGATGTGATCAAAAATGCTCGAGTAATCTATCACTATGATTTCCTATTGTGCCTCGGGAACGTAAATGAGTGGGCTGTTCCAGTTGGTTTAATACTCTAAGCTTCAAAGTAATTCTGGTCCTATTGTCGGGTATTCACGATGACAAAATTGCGCGAAGCCAGCTTTGCGGGTGCATTTCCACAGATGAAATAATTGGGTTGTATCTAAATAGTTGGCTGGTTGTGTATGTGGTATGTTTGTTTGTTAATTTGTGTGTAATTAATGTTATCCGTACTGCAATGTAGTTTGTTAGTTAGTTTATTTTTTTGTTGTAAAGCTAGAAAACTTGTAATGAAGTAGGTAGGTAGGGAATTTTACGATGATATGATATTAAATTAACTAAGGCTTGTTCTTTCTTTCAGAAGAAGATTGGTACAAATAAGTGTAAGGAGGTAAGAAGACTCTTACGGTAAAAAAAAACAAATATCCAGATTGTAAACATCCTCCTATTTGGGAAGTCGGTTAAAAGTCAGTTAGCTGGTTATTATTATGAGCTGTTTTAAAAAATCTCCAGTAAAGTATTTAGAAATTGACCTCGGAAATCGTGGTCAAACTCATGTCCCTTTGTAAACTAAACTCTATGAAGCTAAACTAATTGTATTACCTTTATTTGTTTAGAATGTTTAACAGACATCCTTTAGTCAATTAGTCAAAGCATTACAGAACCATTCTAAAGTACTTATTCCGTTACTCGTATAACATTGTTCATAGTAGGTATCATATTATCATATTATCTCCTCAATGAAAAGCACGTGCATATTATTATGACTTCAGAGCCGTATAAAATAGCTGGGTTCCGAATATCTATGTACACTCGAACTTGAAAATCTGGAGTTAATCACTCAAGCCACTCATTACCTCACTAAACTAAGACGAAACATCAGATTACGGGAAAAGCTGTTTATTATAAATTAAAACCAAGATTGGGCAAGGTTTCACTAAAATTCGAGCTTCTAAACAGTAAAAAAAAATTGTGGTTTCACAAAATTATTACGTAATTGACAAGGCGTGAAATTGGCCCAAGAGCTTTAATTTCCGCGTGATATTATGATAAGAAAGCATATTCAAAATTATGCTGAAACGCAAATTTTTTAACATCAACAAAAGACAGCTTTAGGAACGCCAACTCTTTAATATTTTTGCCTGGAGTACACAAAAATAGTGCATTCCTACGTGCAAGTCCAGACGCGTGCCCCCGGGGCTTAATGCGAAACACTGAGTTCACCGACAACGTAACCTATGTTTCCTTAAAACGGCTGCTATCAATATTCAAAGTAAACAGCAGTTGTTTTAAGACAGACATTTTTTTTTGGAAACCTCGACTGTTATCATAGTTTTCAGTCTTGTAATGTGCGTGCTGCTATTCATCTTCATACTGATCTATGACCCTAAACAAACTGTCAGCCGACAAAAATTTTCAGTTAGCTTTGGTAGGTTTAGTTCAGCAGTATAACATACACTAAATCCTTTCATCGTTATTTAAAAAAAAATGCTCCACTGTGCCCCAAAACCTGGCAACACAAATATTTTTCAATCCACAAAAAACGCTAAATTTAATATAAAGCGGAATTTTGAAATGAAATATTTTCAAGCTCTCCTGAAAAATGAATGTTTCAGGCTTAACATGAATGGAGGCCGTGGTTTGTAATCACAGGCACGGCTGGAATAAAAATAAGGTTTTCAGTCCATGAGCTCTTTAGTAGTTTCGGTTAGTTTTATGTAAAAAGTTTGTAATGAAACTTGTGGAAAAACGGTCTGTGAAAATGTATGTTAAGTTTTGTGATAGTGTTTTGTTTATTTCGTTGATAGATGATGAGAAAGTAAAGCATATCCTGAATTGGTAAAATAGTAATGGCTGAAACCCTTAAAAATCAATCTTATTTATTTATTAATTTAAAATTTTTGATCACACACATAATAAAGAAAGAAGACAGGAAAGAAAGAATTTACAAAGGTAATGCTTATTTCTAAAGAAATCTTACTATGGTCCGGAACCTAACTGTTACACCCTTTTTTATCGCCCCACTGCTGGGCTCAGGCCTCCTCTCACAAGGAGAAAGATTGAGCATTAATCACCACGCTTGCTCAATGCGGGTTGGTGATTTCAGACTATAAAGTCCAGGTTTCCTCAAGATGTTTTCCTTCACCTTTTTATCAGCCATTGGTGTCCAAGATATACTTAGAAAGTACGTACAAAGTTAGAAAATTTGCATTGGTACTTGCCTAACCTGGAATCGAACCCACACCCTCATACTCGAGAGGTTGGTTCTTTACCCACTAAGCCACCACGACACCACGCCGGAACCTAACATCAACTAATAATAAACCTTACATAAAATTGTTGAACCAATTGAAGTAAAATTTGGATATAGATGGCCCAGAGCTTGAAAAAGGACAGAAGCATACTTTTTGTCTAAGCGTGGGAAGTAGTGTTTTCTAAAAGTGGGTCGTATAAAAAGGAATAGCCCGTAGATATTTTTTTTACAACATTTTTAATTAACTTTTCATCCGTGCAAAACACAAGCTTTTCTTAGAAAACGGTATATTTCATCCTCCTGTATCACGTTTACGAAGATTGATTTCGAAAACAGTGAAATGAAATTAAGAATTATTTCAGGAATTTCATAAAACTGTGCAATTAAATCCTTCTTGGAAGAGCTGTCAAAACAAAATGTTTGGATAGCATATCTAGAGGGGTGATTTACGATGTCAGACACCGCTGAAAATCGGGTACACGGTTATAATCGGATAATGTGCAGAAGTCTCATATTATTTCCTAACAAATGAAGCTAAGCAACAATGTATTTGTTGCTGTAAATATCTTGACAATAAATCAAAATACATAAACAATAATTGCCATAAAATGTTATCGTACTTATTTGTTGCATGTCTGCCGAAAGTATGCAATCTTTGAAACGATTTGCCTGAATTTTCAGAAACCTCTCCGAATTAATTATAAAGAACTAGCTGGTGCCCGCGACTTCGTCTGCGCAGGTTTAGTATTTCGAACAATATGTTTACAAATTGTAGCCTATGTATTATTCTGATGTATAAGCTATATTATTGTAAAGTTTCATTAAAATCCATTCAGTAGTTTTTGCGTGAAAGAGTAACAAACATCCATACATCCATACATACAAACTTTCGCGTTTATAATATTAGTAGGACTAATAAAGAACTAATTAGGTATAAAGAGCTATGTATATACTATTTATGAATATGATTTATTTTAGAAAAAACTAAAGGCAAAACTATAATAACGAGACTACCATGTAATGATGGGGTAAAATGAAGAGCATTAAGCTTTTCAAAGTTTTGGCTCTGTGTAGCTTTTGATCAGTTTTTTTATAATGTTGATTTTCTGCCGTACCCCTGTAATATCATTCTGTCTTATTAAATTCAGCAGTACTGTTAAACATTCAATGTCTAAGGCACTAAGTAATAACAGAAGTTGAGATGTTCATGATATATTGTTTTATTAATTTCATACACTGCCTTGTTGGTCTAGGCCTGAAAAGCCGTCCAGTATTTTTGCGTAAATGAGTAAAAAAAGTTTTCCCCTTGATATTATTAGTGTGATAAATTAGTGTGTCCTTGTTAAAAATTGAAATAAAACGGCTGAAGTTATTTTAATGCATATTGGTAATGTAGGTAAATAGGACCTTGCTGTCAGTCGTTTTTTGGTGGTATAATCAGGTATTGTAAGGAAACGAGGAAACGAATGGTGATTTTATATAATATTATATAAAGTTATAGAGCTTCCTTGTTTCCTGTTGGGATGCTTTTATTCGGGTCCGCCTGTAAATTAATTCAAAACATAAATAAAATATACATTTAACTAACTAATATTAACTAAAAAGTTTGTTTGTTTGGTAGTTTCTGGGTTGTTATTGTCCAGGTACGTGAAGAAGGTAGTTCCCTCGAGACAGCTATGAAAAAATTAGTTTCAATTTATTAGAAAAACGAGAATAAACAAACTCATTAGTAAAGGTTTTCCAAAAATATTACTAGTATGTGTAAATGTACAATACACATGGTCTTATAGAAACACCTAATACTAAATCAAACACCCATTTTCATGCACACAAATGTTTAACGAGAATCGAACCCGCGACCTGCACTGTTGTAGGTAGACAATTTAACACTTAACCAATTTTTAACATTCGATATAACTTTTATCAACACTTATATACCATTAACATTACTATAACACTTTAGTATAACTATTTCCATAAATAACCTGCGACCCTGCTCATCCCATAAGTGTAATAGAGCGTGAAGATATCTCGAATCACAATGCATTTGAAGGTGTCTGATTATGGTGGTCTGATGGTGCCCATTGTGTTATAATGGGGTCCCATCGCATAGAAATATACCTATTGGTATGGCCTCGAGGGCTGCTATAATGTTTAGTGGCATTTCTTTAGATTTTTACAATACTTTACCTTGATAATCAAGCCTTTGCTCTTTGCAAAGGCTTGTATAATTGTGAAAATAAACTATTTCATCAATATAGTTATTCTTCGCGGTTTCGATTAAGGAGAACTACTTCCAACAACCGGGTAAAAAGAAGTAGTATGTTCTTTCTTAGGCTCTGGACTATCCGACTACCAATTTTATTCGATTTCATAGTTTTGACGTGAAACTGCGACGGGCAGACTAATAAACAGAGTGACTTTAACATTAATAAGTATAGCTGGGTAACAAACACTACTTATAATATTTTACAAGGGTGTGGGTGTTCTCAGAACGCGGGTGAATTAACTTTCCATTTTCCTATTAAAAATATTTAACCTAAAAATACATTTATTTTCCATATTCAAAATACTTAACGCGACCTCAAAAAAACACAAAAGTAACCGCTCACAATAAACTCTGGCACTACCCACAGAGTTAAGCTTGTAGCGTCGGCCATTAAAATATTTTCCACTTAAAGTAGCACACTGGAGACTAAATAGTCGGTCAACAGATACCCAATGCCAAAAATTTTTTTTAAAAGAAAATCTTGATTCCAGTTAAAGTTTCATTCGATCCGATTCTGGATGAATATCAGATCTTTGCAATGTGCATACTACCATTCCCCATCATCATCATTTTCCAACTATGTTGGGGTCGGCTTCCAGTGTAACGGGATGCAGCTTAGTACCAGTGTGCCACAAGGAGCGACTGCCTATCTGACCTCCTCAACCCAGTTACCCAGGCAACGAAATACCCCTTGGTTAGACTGGTATCAGACTTACTGGCTTCTAACTGCCCCTTATACAGATTTATGTGACTAAACAAACTATCGGCCGACTAAAAGTTTGCAGTGTACTCTAAATATTTCAACAACATCTAGCTTATGGTGCAATTAAAACGTTTCACCCACTGGTAAATAACGCTTGGATTATTTCAATAACCTAGTAACTTTATTTATGCTAATATTTTTGTATTAATTTTTATATGTAGGCTTTTAGCTTATAGGCAGCTTAAGCAATCACTTCGCACACCCGAATGAAAATACTTTTTATTTTATCAGGAATTTTACTACAAAAGTTTAATATTAATACAGCCTATGTGTACCTATTTAATTATCACTAGCCGTGTTCCCAAAGTTTCACTTTTGCCCATACCGGGATAAAATATAGTCATACCTATTAAGTACTTGAAAATAGTGTAGCGTTACAACAGTGAAAGAATTGTTCAAATCGGTTCAGTAGTTTCCTTCGGAGTATAAACAAAACAACAAAATATTTTGTATATGTATAGGTATATGGAACTATAGACAACGAAATGTTGGTCTTTCTTGAGAATACTAATAGCATTGAATCTCATATTACACGTTTATAATTCAAGTTTATTTTCTCAGTGCAACGAAACAGCTTTCAAAACAAAAACCTTTAAACCACATATCGGATTCCTGTGTACATTTTCTACAGTTTAAAACTTGAGGTTGGATTTTGTTGGAATATTTTATCTAAAAGTTTCGATAAACCTAAACTTATGCGATTTTTTTTCAGCGATATATTGGAGTAAGACGAAGTCAAACGATTGCAGTTACCTATCTTTTGTCTAGCTAAATGCTTACAAGATAAGGTCTGACAGTGAATAACTTGGCAATAAGTCTTTCAGTCACTTTTCACTGATAATGGCTATCTTCTCATAATATTTCAGCACAGAGAGGTAACTTTTAGAATTGTCAAATTAGTGTGAGGGTTCCATTCCAAATTTGGCAATGTACCAATGCTTTTTAAAGTTTGTATGAACTTTCTAAGTACGTACATGTATATTTGTTTTTTTTAACGATGTAAAAAATCATAATTGACCCCTCCCGCTGTGGATTAGCAGCAGTGAGGGAGTGTCAGACTCTTACTGACTAAAAACCGTCGTGTTCCGTCGTAGGCCTTTTATGTACCAGGGCCGCGGTAACACTTTCGAACGATCCCGCAGAAGTACCTACATCTTAATGATTGATTGGGGAAGGAAAACATCACATGGAAACCTGGACTATAAAGTCTACAATCACCAACCCGCATTCCGCAAGCGTGGTGATTAACGCTCAATCTTTCTCCAAGTGAGAGGAGGCCTGTACCCAGCAGTTGGACGATAAAAAAGGCTAATGATGATGATAAACTTTCTACATACCAAAGGTCGACAACCTCTTAAGCTAAATGAGGATATTTAATTACGAGTGGCTTATTTATTTTCAACGTACTTAGGTAATTATTTTTGCTATGCACAGTTTCTTATATTTCGCGTGGGTTCTTATAAGATCGTTCTGAAGTCCAATCGAATTACGCTTGCTTCAGATAGTAAGCTTATTTTCTGTGAAATGCTTGTCCGTAAATAGAGTTCTATTAATGAAAGAAATTGTATTAGTATTGCAGTTAATTTTCTTATATTTATTTATTACTTTTATTGGCATCAATTTTCAGCTTAACTAATATTATAAATGTGAAAGTAACTCTGTCTATCTGTTTATCGTGATTTCACGCCAAATCTACTGAACAGTGACAGTCTGAAACCTGAAAAAGGACATAGGATACTTCTTATTAACAGTGTGCGGGAAGTAGTTTCCTCGATACGCAGATAGAATCGCTGAAAACAACAGCTAGCAGCATCTAGATATTTCATTTATTTGTTTGCCTTTTAGAAGCTGAAGATTCAAACACTTAAATTGCTTTGTTTTAGGTACTATATTTTCTTCTTCCAAACTCTTCTGGGGTAATAGTAACGGCTGGGGTATGATCTCCTAGCGTTTATCAGAAATAAAACGTCAATTTGTATCACAATAACTTCTTGTATTTACTTATATAACACGATTTGTAATAGCAATCGTAAGAAAAACGTATTTTATCAGTCAATGTAGGAAACGCGCGTTCCATCTGTCAAAATCTTCAAAGGGTTGTCATCACAGTGGCAGCAGTGTTGCCCGTATAAAATAAAAGGATCTAACAATAGATCATCTCGGAGGTAATAAAATGAGTAAATTCTTCATGACCAAAATTCTCCTTGACCTTACAAATCTTCTATAATACTTTCTGAAGGTCAATCAGTCGTTACACTCAACATATGTTTTACTTCAATTCACAAGTTTTATTGCAATTAAAAGCAACCGGAGTATTTTTAGATGTAATTCTAAGTAAACAGTTTTTACTGCGGTACGGTATTGCAGTGTCTATTTTCCAAGTTGGACGATGAACTCAAGGATTCTATGGAATAAGAATGACGAAGAATTTGTAATGTGTAGGAAATCAAATCTACTGTTAACTATGGATTACTATACCAAGTCTTTCTATTAGAGATTGAAAGACAGAATCCATATACCGCTCATGTCAACAATCTATCTCCAATCGCAGAACAACGGATGGATCGCTTATTACAATCTGCAGTAGATGAAATTTCATACTAACCTTGAAACCACCACGCTTGGCCAAAATGAATTTGTTGTGTTAATAATTTAAAGAATAAGGAGCAAAAGCAGACTTTTGGTCAACTAGTAATTTCTGATCGGGCTTTTAATGAGTATGGCACTCGGTATTTTCGCATTGCAACGATCAGATGGTATCGGTCGACTAAAAAGTTTGATGTTATTCACAATCGTCTTCAAATTCAACTGTCTGATAAGTATCTGCTGATAGATGACCAAGTCAACAGTTTGCAGTAACTCAGTAACACAATATCTCTGCTGAACTTGTTCAAAAATACAAAACTTAAATTCAAGGTCAGAAATAAAGAATCTTCTTCAACAAACGACCTTGGAATGAATGAAAACTTTAGATCAATGTGCTCCCTCGACCGTCTTGTTCAAATTGTGAAGAACACCAAACAGACCCGAGTTTCGACATCAGCTTGGCTTTTGATGTTTATGAGTTAAGAAGTAATGGATGCGGTTTCAGAATTCTCTCTAGAATTAAGGAAGTTGAGTTATAAGATACTTTATTCTGTACTACAGATAACTTGTGAACAGTATTTTTTTTTCATACTGATATTCTAAAATACGCATAATCAATTACTATTAAATTCCTATGTTATTATATTTATTATTCCTATTAAGCACCTATGTCCTATACTCCATTAGAACAAGTCACCTAACTAAAAAAAACAATCTTCACTGTACCTTTAGGCAAATATGTATTGAACAAAAAATAATGATTGAGTTGTCGTTGTTAGTATATATTTAGTCAGATCAAGATTGCTTATCTTCCAGGGTTGCGGGATTGTTCGAAAGAGCTACTGCAGCCCTGGTACATACTCGTAAGAGGCCTACGACGGAACACGACAGTTTTTAGTCAGTAAGAGTCTGACACTTCCTCACCGCTGCTAACCCACAGCGGGATGAAATGACCCCCATTTGATGATTTTTGACGTCGTTAAAAAAAATAGATTGTTTATCTGAAGTTAAGTACGTACTCGAATAATGATTGAGTTGTCGTTGTTAGTATATATTTAGTCAGATCAAGATTGCTTATCTTCCAGGGTTGCGAGATTGTTCGAAAGAGCTACTGCAGCCCTGGTACATACTCGTAAGAGGCCTACGACGGAACACGACAGTTTTTAGTCAGTAAGAGTCTGACACTTCCTCACCGCTGCTAACCCACAGCGGGATGAAATGACCCCCATTTGATGATTTTTGACGTCGTTAAAAAAAATAGATTGTTTATCTGAAGTTAAGTACGTACTCGAATATAGTATAGGTAGGCTTATCTTCTTTTCAAAAGGTGTCTTTTAAATTAAAAGCCATATCGCCGCAATCATAGCTCCTTGTCGAATATTTACGATAATCCTCGCAGCTGTAACAACAAGCGGATTGCTACTCATTAGCTGATTTGTTAACTTGTTTGATGTACAGACATTTTTAACAGAAGCCCATTAATTAAAAATATCATGTAAATTAGTTATTTCATAATAATGGTTTGGTAATTTTAGCAGTTTACGAAATTCCATGCTGTAAGTATGTACTGAAATGTGGAATGATGAGATACAATATTTTTATAAGTATCGACCTAAGAATAATGGTCGATACCTATTTTTTTAACCCCCGACGCAAAAACGACGGGGTGTTATAAGTTTGACGTGTCTGTGTGTGTGTGTGTGTGTGTGTGTGTGTGTGTGTGTGTGTGTATGTGGCATCGTAGCTCCCAAACGAATGATCCGATTGTAATGCGGTTTTTTTTGTTTAAAAGGTATGCCAGTCGGGAGTGTTCTTAGCTATGTTTGGTGGAAATCGGTTCAGGTCTTCAAGGTCATCAGCTCGTTTGTTAGATGTGATAGGAATGTTACACGCTCAGTTTACTTGCAAGTATATGTGGGATCTGAAATTTGAAACACTAATGTCTTTTGGAACCACTGAGCTGGTCTGCTGTTAGGGCACGAAGGTAGGAGACGTAACCCTGAACTGCCTTTTAGTAAACCCATCGAGTTTGGGCTCGTTTAATTTGTCTTGACGAGTTCTCTTCATGTTTCTGATTGACGAGAACCTGATGCTGGAAATGGGATGTGGCGGATGAAACCCTGGAATACGGAATGAAACGGATAAACCGATTTATATTTTTGCTGAAAATCTAGAATGTCCAAAGGTCTTTATTGTTTCTCAATCTGTGCAATTCTCCCAGAGCCAGTTTGTCATGAGGATTATTAAACAGCTTCCTTTGGCCGAGATCGCATATAGCGACCCCATCTTAAGATAAAATAAATTAAATGAAAGAAGGAAAAATTAAGGAGCTCCTTTAAAAAGCATGAAATAAAATTAAATTATAAATTTAAAAAAACCCCCGACCCAAAAAAAGTACGCAATAATTATGACAAAAGGTTAAAAACGCTAAACCCTATAAAAAGCAAAAAATAACTTTTAACACTACGTAAACTAAATTTTGACGTGTCGGGGGACCGCTTTTTACCTTCATAAATACTTAGGTACATAAATCAAATAATACCTACCTAACTACAATTACATTTACATTCGTTTTAAAAAAAAACAAGTATCTAAAGTAATGAATTAGAGCGGTCCCCCGACACGACAAAATTTAGTTTACGTAGTGTTAAAAGTTATTTTTTGCTTTTTATAGGGTTTAGCGTTTTTAACCTTTTGTCATAATTATTGCGTACTTTTTTTGGGTCGGGGGTTTTTTTAAATTTATAATTTTTTTACTCGCTTTTATTAAGTACGTAACTATGTATTGGAAGATAAGGTAACGTATTTAACCATCTTTCAAGGATCGCAGCGTTATGAAAATTGTCAGCTGTATGTAGTTTTGATGACAATGTAATAACATGGTACTGTCGAACTGATGTGACGATGGAGCCGGAAGATATGAATGGAAACTTCATGATGGAATATCGTATGAATCATAGCTGTATTCAGACTTGTAAGAAAGATTTTGTATCATTATGACATTTATAAAAGCGTGTGTTTATATTGATATTAATTTATTGATGTATTAGAAGAAATCCAAGGACATTACAAAAACTGTGATTAACAGAAAGAAGACATGACAGCTATTTCCTCAAGGCTCCCACAGCCACACACACACTAACGTAGAGGTAGAACATTTCATCTTTCCCATTAAACTCCTAACAAACTCCATTCCCACACCATTGGAAGTTCAATTGCTTTTAAAATAACAAACGCACAAACCTACATATTTTTCCTCAGATTCCATCAGTTTCCGAGAAAGATACCAAACAAATAAACATAGGCTTCCGTTTTTTCTGTTTCTACAAGATTTTCTTGAGTTGAAAGACAGGTGAATAAGTTAATAGTTTGTTTGTGTTAAAGATATTAAAAAGAAGGCGTAGTTTTGTAGTATTGCGGACTTTTGAAGTTTAGTTTATTTTGTGTTTTTTTATAGTAGGTAAGTAGGTCTTTCTTTTTTATTATTTTGTATAATAATGCTTTAAAAATTTTGTATTGAACAGGTTTTTCAAACCATACAGACAGTGTTTTGTTGCTGGAGACTTTGTTCCACCATTTCTTCTTCCCAGCAAAAACACATAGGAAGTGGGTGAAGGGCGGGGGTTTTTGGGGCTGTCTTTTGTAAATACTTCACTTTTGTCTAATCTTTATCTGTATTTTTGATTCATGCAGGATGGCGCTTTAGATAAAACATTTATCGAGGAAGGCAACTGTTTGTCCAGGTGCGCGGAGTAAGACCCTCTGAAAATAGGTGAAACCGCTTACAAAAACGTCTTTGATTTTTCAACTTTTTCAAGGTTTAGCATGCTAAGCCTCGAAACTCGAAACCTTCATATTTTTCGACATTAAAATATTAGTATTACGTGCTTACTGCTTACCTAATCCCAAATCCGAGAGCATACCTAATAACTTCGAACGTGTTCTTATTATATTTTTGACCTTGAGGCACTAAGCTTATTTTGAGAGTGTGACTACAATCAGTTTTAAATTTTTTTTACGATACCTCATCATTACATAATACCTATATAATATATTACTACTGTAACTTCGAGAAAAATATTCAATTGTAATCTAGCATGAGCGAATTGGTAATTGCAGACTCAATACGTTTTCTTAAGGTTTCCTGCTTTCCTTAAGATGTTCTTCATCACCTTTTTATCAGTCATTGGTGTCCAATATGTACTTAGTAAAGTTTCATTGAAACATACTATTGTATGTAGGTATATTTACGATGTATTACACCATTTTACTTTAACGATAACCGAACCATTTTCAGTTCTCAAACTGCCAATTTGACGAATGGACAGGTATACGGTTGCTTCCGAGGCTGTGGGATTGTTCGCGTTAGTTACACAAAGGGCCCTGGTACACAAAGGGCTTAAGAAAGAACGTGGTGGGGTTTAGTCAGTAAGAGTCTGACACCCTCACGCTGCACCCACAGGGAGAGGGGTCATTTGATGGTTTGGGTCGGCCTATGTTGGGGTCGGTTTCCAGTCTAACCAGATTCAGCTGAGTACCAGTACTTTACAAGAAGCGACTGCCTATCTGACCTCCTCAACCCAGTTACCCGGGCAACCCGATACCATTTGATGGTTTGGTTATCGTTAAAGTTTCATGCTACGACTGAGTCTTAAACTACATTTCTCATTCTACACTGACATCTACAATAATAGTACTAGCAGTAAAACAGTTGAACGATGCAATAAAAACAATTGCAACACACGAACTGACGTTTAATCTTGTTTATACATATTGTAGTCTTGGTTAAATGGCTGTAGTTTGCCAAGATTGTTATGAGATCGGTTATATCTAAGATTTGGGAGATTCTGATGGTAATTTAGTAGGTACGGGGTTTGAGTCTGTTAATGAGTAATCATGTAAGATGCAAACCGTTTCCTATGGTTTTAACCACGTACAGGGATACCCACTTCCCCTAACCGTTTGAAATCTCCTTCATATCATTTCTTTAGAGCCTAAACTGTCTGTGTTGCAAATTTCATTAGGATCGGTTATGTAGTTTTGGTATTGAAAGCATGATAGACAGTCACAGTTACTTTCACCTATTTTATAATATTGGTAAAGGTTTTAAAGTGTTTATACGACGCTGGATACAAGTCGCCTCCAACAGGTATCTGTGGAGATCTAAGGGGAGGCCTATGTTCAGCAGTGGACGTGCTATGGCTGAGATGATGATGATACGAATCAACAGCGTAGATGCGATTATAAATAAACATACAACTAAACAATAAATCAACATTATGTCAAGCTTCTGCAAATTGATATTTCTATTATCAATAGCCAATTAACGCGAGTTTCATTGTGTATCTTTCAAATAGAACCGCTTTCCTCCACTTCTTCACTGAAAGTGCAATTTATCTCGTATTGTTCTTGGAAAATTGTTGCACCGTATTCTTAGAAATGCTCAGACGAATATATTTCTTATTGTGGAAGGTTATGTTTGTGAAAACTAACTAGGTATATACTGTGGTTTTATACATGCAATGAAAAATAGTAGTTTCCACCTGAAGATGTTGTTTGAAATTTTAGAAATGTGAATGTTTGTTTGTCAAGTTTTTACGATGAAATAGATAACCTTGGGTTGGTTATAGTATAGTAGCGTAAGCTAGCATTTTTACTCGTATCTCTTTGGGAACTGAACGAACGTTATAGATAATATTCCTCGATAACTGAGCTACCTAACACAGGGATAATTTGTGAAATCGGTCCACTAGTTCCTGAAATTAGCGTGTTCAGACCAGTGTGAAAACAGGCCCCGTTTGGCTACGCGCGACAAAAATTCGAGTTAGTGTGTTCAATTTAGTGTAAAAGCGTTGTAACTGTTTTGTTTTTAATAAGCATAGTCATTCATTTGTAACTAGCTTTCACCCGCGGCTTCTTGAACTATTCAAAGGTCCGCGATAAAAACTATCCTATGTACTTTCTCAAGGTCAACTCTATCCCTGTACCTTATTTTATTAAAATCAGGTCAGTTTTTTAAGACGTGAAAGCGTAACAGACAGGCGGAGTTACTTTCGCATTTATAATGTTAGGGACATGCAATCTATATTAATGTGAAAGGTTATGACTACTTACTGTGAAGGTAACCATTTCTAAGAAAATGTTATTAACTTTTACCTTAAAAGAAAATTCTGAAGATAATAAATAGAACGGTCAATTGGTTTGTTACAAGGATTCAATTTCATCAATTCACTTACTTGATGAATTCAGGATTTATTACCTTCATTGTAAACTCAGTACCCTGAAAATTGCAATCACTTTGACACAGATTCTTGTGATTACATTTTTAGGGTTCCGTACACAAAAGGTAAAGGGAACCTATTACGATCTATTACTAAATTATACTCTGACCTTCTATGATCGGGTGTGTCTTTCAAACCGTGATAGATAGACTGTAAAAGAATTCCTTAATATGAAAACTGCTCTCGCATTGACAGCAACAAACAAATCAAATTCAAAGTAGGCTGAAAAACAGCACTTTTTAAACGACAGAATTGGGATGAGACAAGCTGTTACCACCTCATGTGTTTTTGCTGGGAGGAAGACACACAAATATTAAAAACAAAACACAAATTTTAATATAGATTTACTTATGGGAAATTTCGATATGGCATAAACTCGAGATTCTTTTACTAATAACTGTACGGGACCCTTCGTCCACAAGTTCGTCTCGCATTTGACCGTTTTGTCCTTCACCTAGAAATAAATAGCTCATATGCACTGCACTCAATGCACCTATCCAAGGTGAAACAAGGATAACGTAATATCGCAGTAACTGAGATTTTGAGTTATAACTTGCTAGCTAGCTGTGTGAGGATATAGGTGTTTTAATAAGCAATGCAATTTTGTAGCGTAAGTACCTCGTTGTTTTCAAAATGTGTTTTTGTGTTCAAGAGTTACCTACTTATGATGAGTGTAAAGACGCAGTGTGAGCAGGCTCCAAAATAGATGGACTGACGATCTGGCCAAGGTCACCGGGAAGCGGGTTGCTGAAGATCGAGCAAAGTGGTGCAACTTTTGTCTAGCTGTCTGGCTTTCATGCCAAATCAAAGGAACCGATATAAAAAGAACAGCACTCATATAGCTCATATTTCTTTTATATGTTCACTGTGTACATAAATTGTTAAATAAATAAATAGCCTGATAAAGGACATAAGTTACTTTATTACGGTTCTACGGGGGTTGAGTTTGGAGCGGTTAGAAGCTTGTCACAAATAAAGATTTATGAAGATGAATAATAATTTACAAGACAACACAAAACGGTAACATGAAATAAAATATTGTCAGTTTATTTCAGTCATTTTGACAAAGTGATTTAACAGGAGCTGTGATTAAATGATTTTACGACGGTCTCACTTAGGCCCCGTTTTATATTGGACCGGGAAAAAAACAGAAGTGTCAGTCCAAAAACATATAATCTTGTTGTTCTGTGCAGTCTCGCCTACCGAGAGCACCACCACCCGCAAAGGGTTGAAAGTAATGTAAAAGCCCAGGTCCTACACTTTATTATTGTGTATTTTTATTAGCTTTTATTGTTTTGGCATAAACGCAAGACAGACGGACAGATTTATTTTCGCATTTCACTAGAACATTACGGTGCAATATTACATTAAGTAGTTAAGAGAAAAAAATGCAATTTTGATTAACTTTTATATAATGGAACTTCTGACTTTCCGTCTACATAAAAGACGTCCAAGAGCTTTAATTAAAATCTGTATTTTTTACAACTCGACCACGATCCGACATTTTAGACTAAATTAGATTTATGTTTCATTTAGTTTTTCCTACCGCTTTGTTTACATAGTTCTTTGCAAAGACGCGTAGGACGATATTTTCTCGACGTTTATTTGTCAGGAATTTTAAAGTGGTTTCTTAAGCATCTTACTTAGAGATTACCTTGAAAACTAGCGCCTTCCAACTGCTTTCCAAGAACTATTAAAAGTTTTGAGAACGCTTAGTTTTTGGGGTTCCGCAACTGAATGGAAAAGCGGGACCTTATTGCGAGAACTTCGCTTTCCGTCCATCTGTCACCAGATGTATCTATAACAATAGATAGTGCAAACTATATTATGACAAAACAAATCGTTAAGAGGGACTCCCATCTACAAAAACGTGATTTTTCCTTCTGTTTTTAGAAAACTGTACGGAACCCTATGTGCGGAAATCCTGACTGGCACTTTTTTAAGCACCATTTTTTTGTCTCCAAACGTTTCAAGCTAAAATATCCGCTCAACGTCAGACATGAATTAGGTACCTATATTTTTACCACTATCTGAAAAAATAAATTCCTAAACAAAAGTATAGAAATAAGTCCCCAATAGATGATCCGATAATATATCGGTAGAAAATAAACCGGTTAATATTAGATCAGTGCATTCAAAAGTGCCTTCACACCGCAAAAGGGACCAATAAGCGACGTGCACTGCATACGTGACTGGAATGCAAGTATTCGCATTCAGGAATGCACCTGCATAGCATTTTTATTAGCATTTTGTGTGTCTGTGAAAATTTTTCTTCAGAAAATAACATGATATATTTTTAGAATAAAAGTAGTGCTTTATTATGTTGTTTTGTTTGCGTAATTTTTAGTAGATACAGAAATAGGTTCATTTTTAGAGTAATAATACTTTTTGACTAACATGCATGCCGTTGTTTGAACAATTATACGTAGGCAGGTACTTAAACTGGTTCATTTTTAGACTAGAAAAACTTATTATTATTTCGTTGTTTGCGTAATTTTGAGTATGTTATTAGTTACTGGTATAACATTTGTTATTCTAAAAACAAGTCTAACTTTTAATAGAGCTTTTAGTTTTAGCTAATTTTAAATGTATTCCGCGTATATAATGTTTGTTATTTTATAATTTGAAAATGCTCTAAAAATATTTTATGTGGCTTTCACGAATAAGTAGTAACTAGTAGATTTCATTTAATTTATTTAGGTATTTAAGTTGGCCATATAATGTATTGCTAGTTTACAAAAATAATAAATATTCATCCGCATCGCTGTCAGCGGGGATCGTGCCCAAAAAGCTGGCTGCATTGCCACGCTGGAAGGCAATGCATATCCTTTATGGTATTTTACGTAATTCATTTTTATTGCAAATATTACATTAAAACTTATTTTAAGTATATTATTTTACCGAATATCTATGTTAATAACGAGTGATAAAGAAGAATGGAATCAGAAAACGTATTGCACCGAACCCGATGAATAAATTGGACTGGAAGAAATAGGTAGAGTGATTCATGGGTAAGATTTAAGTAATAATTTATACCCCTTGCAAAGGCAAGATGGGTCCCCATTCTTCTTATAAGTATATTTTCTCCTCAAAATCTCCGTTTCTATTCAGCATCGTTGAAAATTATAATCATCAGCCATTCTATGGTCCCACTGCAAGGCACAGGCCACTTCTCATACAGAGAAGTGTTATGTTCGTGGGTCTTGGACAAGTAAACACAACTGATGCACTCGTAAGTCTTGCACAATAAAACACCAAGATGGAGATCAACACACAATATTTAATGCGCAGAGTAACGCCCTAATCAACAGTTGAATAAAGTATGATTAATTTTATAATCTTCTACCCGCTTTATACATTTCACCATTGAGAGTCAATTATTGATTAATTACATTTTAGGATTCAAAATAATTACAGTTTACTAATAACAGTGCTAATTATTGTATGTAGGAATAATCAGAATGTAATTATGTATTTATAAGGTAAGTATCCATAATAATACGTCACATCCCTTGCGAGGCTATTGAGAGGTTGGTAACAGAAGGAATGAGTGTTATACATAACATACTTAAGGCAGATTGGCCATTTTACATTTCCTCAAAATATTTTTCATCACTTTTACTCAACCATAACATAATGAAGACCTCCTAGTAAATTATCGGCCATGATGGGTGTTCTTATGTAATCAGATCAGCACGTAACTTTGAAAAGTTGCATTGGTGCTTGTCTCTCCGGGAATCAAACCCGCACACACGTACTCTAGAGGAAGGTGCTTCAACCATAAGACTACCAAAATAATGATGGAAGGAAATAAAACGAAAATATCCTATAATTTCTTTATTATGTAAATGTTTTCATTTCATTAACATCTTTCTCTCTTGTAGACGTACCAGTCTGAAAACAGAAATAAAACATAATTTAAGTAAGAGCGCTCTCATACTGCCAACTTTTAGTAGGCCGATAGTATGTTTGGGCTCATAAATCAGTATGAAGATGAATGGTTGTACGCACATTACAAGGATCAGGGTATTTAGCCGGCATCAGACCAAGTAAAAACTTTGATTGGAGTCAAGATTTTTCTTATAAAAATATTTGCCAACTTTCGGGTCAACTCTCAGCCGACTATTTAGTTTGCAGTGTGCGGGTAGGGTAACTCGAGAGACTGTTTTTCTTTGATTTTCTTTTGAAAGTACTGAGTGCGAAAATGAGTCATTTTATACTTTAATCTACTTCCACAAGAATGTCGGTACCTAGTTACTTAAACTCTAAATGAATTTTATTTTATATTATATTGAACAATTCTTGGAGTACTGAGAAGTTTCTCAACTTGGTCTTGTTCAGAAAAAACGGATGACTGGAAGTATTTAAGATGATTCTAGGGATAAATATACGGCATATTCTTATTGACTTTTTCTTCATAATCTTTAAATTGGTGTTTCTTGAAATTATGGGTGACTAGTTATTCTCTACAGTTTCCTACACATCCCGGGAGACCTACTCCCCGCAACTGTATAAAAAGTAGGTATTCTATATCGTTTCTTAGGCTATATGTACATTACCTGTGTACCAAACAGCATTTAAAACGGTTCAGTAGTTTTGGCAGGAAAGAGAAAAACATACAGACTTTCATATTTATAATGTTCGTAAAGATGCACTTAAGTAAGATAACACACAGCTTGTAACAATAATCCATTTTTATTCCTTTTCCGATCAGAAACTGACAAACACATACATACAGTTTTATACAGTTATTGGAAAAAAACGCCTATAACATAAAAATGCTTTTTAATCCGTTTCATTTTCTTTGGCACACAGCCAGGTGGATAGTTAAGCTGAATTGCAGGTAGCCATACTTTAAGCATTATAACTTACAGGTAGTATTTAATCCTAACTTATTTCTGGCACAAAGCCAGCCATTCGTTTAAGTTACTGAATCAGCTTTATCGAGACTTTTCATATTTTTTTGTGGTATTAAATGGTTTTTTAAGCTAAGTTATATTATTTTAATGGAAATTCAATTTAAAGAGAAACGTTATAATCTGTCTAGGTAGACCTAACATATTATACAGTTACTAAAAGGCAGCTTTTTTTTTATTTGTTGGGGTTCGACTTTCAGTTTAACGGGATGCAACTGAGTACCAGTGTTTTACAAGGAGCGACTGCCTATTTGACCACTGCATAACAATTACCTGGGTAATCTACCGTTGGTAAGACTTTAGTTAAACTTTCTGGTTTCTGATTACATGTTAAGAGGAAAATTTTAGTAAATTAACATACACATTTTGTACGAGCCATAGGTACTATAACAGTTAGCAACATCATCATCATTATCTGTCCAGCCTTTTCTCATCTATTTTGGGATCGGCTTCCAGTCTAACCAGATACTGCTGAGCTAACCGATATTTTGACTGTTTCAATATAAATGGGCATGCCTTATTTATTTATAGATCTTCCATTAATTAACCATCAAAGTCAATTAG
Organism: Helicoverpa armigera; assembly: GCF_030705265.1. Classification (NCBI taxonomy): domain Eukaryota; kingdom Metazoa; phylum Arthropoda; class Insecta; order Lepidoptera; family Noctuidae; genus Helicoverpa; species Helicoverpa armigera. The sequence continues at coordinate 2,471,416 of NC_087140.1, read as the reverse complement.
GTTTCATCAATTTATAACCATCAGTTTCGGAGCGAAAACTCTCGTATTTCTATTATTGGTAACATTCTTAATTATTTACGAATAAATGGGTTTGGACAAACAACCTATTTTTAGGATTATTGCTGACTCGTGTATCCTGTGATATTGATAGAAATACTAATTATTAAAGTTTACACGAGAATAATTATGACAGTTATTTATGCATAATATTTAACTACCTTTCGACTTAATACATGTTTTAATATCAATATTAACATAGCTATCATTTAAATAAAAAGGTAAAGAATAATATAATATGTAAAAAATAGATTAGAAGCTTTAAAAAATATAAATTATATCTCGTTTTTTAAATCTAGTGAAATTAATATTTTTTTCCTCTTTCAGTATTATTTATTTTTTCCGTAACTGATTGATTTAGTGTTAAACAAACAAATCCTAACAACATTGTTACAAATAAAAAATTGTTATAAATATTAAATTATAATAAAAAACAATGAAAACCAATTTATGAAATAGGTACATGTATGCCCGGGGCGATTGGCTCGTATAGTCAAACATGCCTAAAATTGTATGATATTTATAACATATTCATGTTCAAAAGTCGTGGTAACCTAGTGGGCAAAGAACCAGCCTCTCGAGTATGAGGGCGCGGGTTCGATTCCAGGTCAGGCAAGTACCAATGCAACTTTTCTAAGTTTGTATGTACTTTCTAAGTATATCTTAGACACCAATGACTGTGTTTCGGATGGCACGTTAAACTGTAGGTCCGGCTGTCATTGAACATCCTTGGCAGTCGTTACGGGTAGTCAGAAGCCAGTAAGTCTGACACCAGTCTAACCAAGGAGTATCGGGTTGCCCGGGTAACTGGGTTGAGGAGGTCAGATAGGCAGTCGCTTCTTGTAAAGCACTGGTACTCAGCTGAATCCGGTTAGACTGGAAGCCGACCCCAACATGATTGGGAAAAGGCTCGGAGGATGATGATGATAACATATTCATATCACTTTATTTAGTTATTAAATTAATACAATGTTTTATGGATATTGTATTTTTTATATTATTCTATCAGTAATTAGCTTTCGCTCACAATTTCACCCGCTGTTTCCCATACCCGGATAGAGATTAAAAGTAATAACTATTTTTCCTGTTCCTAAGCAACCTCTCCCTTCTTTTTAATTTTGAACATAAACTGTGTTAAGTGTCTTATTCTGTTCTCTGTATTTTCCCTCATTTTGTAAAATTGTATTTTTCTATCAAAATAACACAAGATTCACCAAAACATTTTATTCATCGCTTTATTTCAAATAAACGATAATCGTTTTGCTTATAGGTACGTGTTTCTAACTTAAGGATGCTTACATATACACAGGTATAAATACGCATGGAGGTAATAAGATAAGCAAAAACTTTGAAACGTCGTGTTTAAAAAAAGACTTTAAATACATACTTGACTTGTTTGTAATAACACTGGACAATATGTTTTGTATGGCAGAAAATAAATAACATAACAAACTCCTCAGCAACACATGCCATCAGTTCAATCTACCATGTTATCTAAGTCAGTATTTACTACTCCCTAACAATTAATTTTCTCCTTCCTAAAAGATCTTTCTCTATTAATCTATCCCACGGAAGAAGGAAAGATGAGCGGAGATGCCATAAGGAAGGTAAGTCAGACGCCTTCTTCTAAGTAGGCCAAATACGTACGGTAGGTCAAGTACCAAGTAGGCGTGACCAAAACGGTTCATTCAATCAGTAACGAGTGGCCTAACGAGACGTTGGAGTTATTTGATACATCTGTCAAAGATTTTGGGTTTTCTAAACAAAATTGTATCCCATAAAAGGCAATAATGTTCCTCGTACACGAACACCCACGTTTTGGCGCGCTACTTTCTTAGGAGATTTCACAGGTCAACACGAATTTTGAGTCTGCGTTCTGTACCTCTGATTTTGATTACTTATGCCTAACTAATTAAAGAAAAAATATTATTATCTAATAAAGTTTGCTTTTGTAGTTACTAAAACGAAATTTATTTTTTTATGAAAAAGCTCTATTTTTTAATTTCAATTATATGTAAAAGGAAAACAGTTTTGAATTCATATATTTTTATTGACTTTAATTATACAAGACGGCATATATAAACCCACAAATACAAAAAAGAATCCAAAAAAGACTTTTAAAATGAACAGATTTGCTTTTTCTTCTGTGAAAGTTGGCACTTTTTCGCATGAGCCCCCAAATGTAGTTACCCATCATGTTTTCACTATATTGTCCATTATAACGCTTTTCAAAGTTCATTACAGCTTGGTGACAACGTTGCCCTTGCTCTTCTGAATATGAACCTAACTTGTTCTTAAAGTTATCCAAATGAGCATTTAGCATGTGGATTTTCAAAGACATTCTGCAACCCATAACTTTGAAGTTGTGAAGCATGTCAGTAATAAGCTCGGGGTAAATTCAAATAAGCTTCTTAGGCTTCACAAAGGCTAAACAATTTTTTTGGCTCTCTCTTTAATGAATTCGCCACAAATATGACAAAAAGAGTCCACGGGATTTTTGCACTTTTTGGAACACATTTTAGGCCTCACGACACATAAAATACGTTATTCCTTTGCAAAGCGCACGTGGATACTGTCGTTGACAGTTTGTCACTCCCGTTTTACACTCACAGTCCCCCACTACCCCTCTCCTGTATCTTATATGCAACGGCTCCTGAAAATAACTTCTAAAACACTATAATATTCGTTTTACATTGTTTAAAGATACAAAAGCAAACTTTATTTATTATAAATAGAGATTCTGTTTTCTTTTTTCGATGTATATAATCAGAAAATATTCACTAAATAACAGACTCAAAGAAAAAATTTTTTTTTGTTGACTTGTGTTTCCATTATGTCATCTCCGCTTGTTATTTTGTTTTTCAATGTGTGTCCTCATTAATCTCCATTTATTTATGTTGTAGGAGAAAAACCAAAACACATGATACCAATTAATAGCTATTTCGGAAGCTTTCGGAATAGTTTTGATGACTTTTTTACAAGCAATATGAGACCATTATTTGATATAATAGTCCATTTTCGTCTAGACTAGACTGTAACGTTTTATTGTTATGACTTTTCTATTGAAATAAGTATCGGCACGTTTCTATCGTTCGTCTTTTTTTCCCAACTGCGAAAGTTTATGTTTTTTTGGAAATTAATTGATACAAGAATTCTGCTCTACATAAGTTTTTGATTCGTTTTCAAGCAGCACTGTTATTATAAAGAGAAAAAATATGTAAAACTTAAAAAATACTAAAAAAAAAAATAACAATTCTTTCGACATCAGAATTACTTATACTTTCCTAAAACATACTTTTTTATTCGAGTTCGTGATGTAGTTTCTGAAATCGTAAGAAACATAGATAGTATGATATTTCGACTTACTTTTCCATGTATTACAATTCTCATATTGCATTTCGCAATAATTGTTGAAATCTAAAAAGTTGCCGTCGTAACTGCGAGCGCAGATTGGTTGTAATCTGTGAATATACATAAAAACATGTGTAAAAACTTAGTTTACATGTGAAGGAGGAATCGGTACGACTTTTTATTCTTATTAGATAATATAGAATATAGATAACAAACTAATCAAACAAAAAGTCTTATTTCTTGATTAGATGACTTTCTTGACAGACTTACTAGCAGTTTGTCGTCGATCCACCCACGCCTCTAAGGGACAACTTCCCTCACTTACATAAATAGTAGCCTATGTATATATCCAGGGATTTAGCTCGCTGCCAAATATCAAAACTGATCCAGCCCTTTCTGGGCAAAGAAGTTACAAACATATACACACACTTTTACCTTTATGTCTTTGTGACTGTGTAGTGCCTATCTATTGTACCAATAATTTTGAACAAAGCAACGGTTACTTGGGCTAAGTATACTTAAGACGTATCTTATTTATAATAAATAAATAAAATAAGCCACATACTTGTAAGCCTTAGGACATCGATCGAGGAAATTCTTGCATCCTTTAACAAAGAAGTCTGTTGCCCAAAACTCCGTGTCTTGTGGATACTTGATTATTGTCTTTCTGTATATCGATTTTGCATCCGTGTGGTGTAAAATAATGAAGATTGTGAGGAAACCTGGAAGAAATTGATGAAGAATTACCTCAAAGATAAAAAAAAACTTTTCTAATGAATATAATTAAACCATTTCTAAGTTAATCATAATAGACACTATTCGTGATAAAGTCGCAAAGGACTGTACAGATTTTCATATGGTTTTCAACTATGGATAGTGTTCAGGATCAATATTTATAATTTTAGTTAAGTTCAAAAATATTATTGTAACGGAGTTGTCTCATGGCTTGATAGATGGCGTTGTCGCATTTAAATGCGCGCTATGGTTTCGTTACCAGCAGATGCATAAGACACCAATTTTTTTTGTAATAAAAAAACCAGCTTAGAACAGATCACAGATGTGGTTTCATTTATATTCAACCCTTCTAGTGCATCTCAATTAGGTCAGCAGATCAACTAGTAGTTTAGCTAGCAACAGATAGAGTAATTCATGAGAACTAGTGACTCAGAATATATATATAGTACGAGTAACCGACTACGCATAAAGTAGAACCCCAAATCTGTAGCTCATGCACCACGTAACTATAATGGTAACCAAACCATAACCAGTCGTTTCTGCCACCAATTGTTCAAATCGTTACATGGACGATCTACGCTTAAAGAGGTAGTTTCCTTCACCAAAAAGGTTCAAAGCCCAACCCCAATTTAAGTAACATTCTCTAACTAATAATATCGTTAATTTTCAATAGTATATTGCTAGTACATTACCCACCACGCGCCACATTGCCTTTATATTGAGAAGTAAACAACTACTGTTTGAAGGGAATCATAAATTGTAACGTGAATGTTTTTAAATTGGCTCATGGAGAGTTAGGTTTGTGTTGTAGTGGTTAAGATGTGCGATAGATTGCTGTAGTTAGCTTACGTTAGTTTTATGATCTCAATTACGTGGGAACTACTTAGTACCTACATCCGAATTAAAAGTAGCCTCTCAAAAGGATTGCAATATCAAAAAGTGAAATAATTTTTCAAATCGAATCTAGTAGTTTCAGAGATTAGCACGTTCAAAATAAAAGAAATAGGAAATGGCTAGGCAAATGATAAAGCAAACAAATAAACTTTTGAGCTTTTTAATATTACCTAGTAGGTACTTTAGAAAATACCTACCTAATGTTAAGTTGCAGTACCTAATGAAGACGAATATCTTAAATCGCTTCGCTTATCAGTGAAACAACAGCCTAAACCATAACCTATAAATTTTACGATTTTAATAAAATAAACTCAGTTTTAAATCAAATTCTTAGTTTATCGAAACTATAATTTACCTTGTTACAAGAACTATATGCAAAAATAGACTTTCATACTTTATTCTTTTAACAACTTCCATGATTATGAGCTGGGCATTTCATCATGTGCCCAGCCTTTTGAAACTTACCTAGCTGGATTTTTTTTTTACTGAAATATTCCTTGACTAGTTTTGTACAAGTAACACTTTCAAAAATATTCAAATGCCAACCGAAACCCACAAAAACGTGCCTTCCGATACACTGAAGAACTCATTTAGGACATTCATACTCAATCGCACCCAAACATACAAACGATTTTTTATATTTGCGTAGGAAAGTACAGATTACGAATACGAATTCATTTTCTACAGCTTAAAAATTTCTCCCATAAAGCTTTCTATAGCTTCTGAGGAAAACTTCGATTTCATCAGCTCACGTATTCTAGATAAATACAGCAATTTGTTCGATAATCGCATATTGACGTGTTCTATGCGGGGCAGAAAATTATGTATTTTCGATCTCTGTCGACGGATGTTTTTGATATAATAGGATAATTTAAACCTATTCGGATGTTGATTGAAGTTAAGCTATGATTGTCGGCTGTTAGTCGGTGTGTAATCTATGTATTAAATCTTCAGTTTTACCGACAATCACATTAACTTTGGTTAGAAAGTGATATCCTGCAAGTTGTTTAAAATTAATAGAAATTAACTTTAATATGTTAAGTTCACTGGTATTCAGCTGTATCCGGTTAGACTGGAAGTCGACTCCAACATAGTTGGGAAAAGGCTCGGGAGATGATGATGTCTTAATTTAGTTAATTGAGCATTTTATGCTTTTTGATTTTCGGTCTCAAATGGAAGCATAGTAAGTGACTGGATAGTTCGATCGATAAGTTAAAGAATACTTGGTGCTGTCGGTCCGTTAAATATCAAGAAGAACTGAGAAATGTTTTTGTATTAGTTAGCCTATTTCTTAAAAAAGGTAATGATGTATTTAATACTATGCTTTCATTCTTCGGAATCGAGTAAAGAGGAAAAATCTTCGAGAAGGAAGTGCCATTTGGTATATAAGTGGGAGTAGCCGCGAGGCAAAATAAATTGATTTAATATAACTAAGTACCTTTAGTAGAACAGTTTCATTCAGTGCCCTGCGGTTTTAAAATTTGCTATCAATTCCGGATTTGGTTTGAGAGAAATTTTTATTGCCATTTCAAGATAGTAAATATTCAATTTTAAAGACGAGTTTTTTTCTGTTGACCGCAGTTATTATAGTAAGTTATTGATCTAATATAATAAATGCGAAATTGGTGCATCTTTTTGACCTTGTTCCACTTTTTTAAGCCTAATCATTTTTTGAAACAATTTGAAAATTGGCAGATTTGTGCAAGATAGCATTTTAGGCCTGTTAGCACTTAAGAAGGTTTTATTACGTTTTAAAACTCGTATTAAAATGAGGCTGTCCTATGTGTTTGCTAGGAAGAAGTGGGGCAACAAACGTAAACGCTGGCAAAAAGTAGGTATAGGTTTGAAGAACCAGATTTATACAAAACAAGTGCATCGAATGAGACTAGAACAGAGTTGGGAAAAGGCTTGCATGCAATGTCATCATCATCATCTCAGCCATAGGACTTCCACTGCTGAACATAGGCCTCCCCCATAGATCTCCACAGATCCAGCGTCTTCCCGCGACCTTTATAAGGTCGTCTGTCCACCTAGTTGGTGGATGCAATGCAATGTACCTACTTCTAAAATATTTACCATAGCTTTTTTCCCTAAAAATGTTTCACATTATTTACCATGAAATGCAAATCCGGATAATTATTTTAAATTACAATTATGGTGGTTTTCGCTTGTAATGGTAATGGAATGTCTCCCAAAACGTGTAATTTGTTTTATTGTATGCGGAAGAGAGTTCTGTGTAAATATGTTATAAATAATAATTTGTATGTGTGTGATTTGTGTTGTTTATTTTTCTGTGAAGGGAGTAAATGTTTACAGGGGCTTGCAGTTATTTGATAAGGTTTTGTATGTAAATAGACTCCCGCGTATTCACCCTGTACGCATTAAATATGTAGGTAGATACATCATGACACCTACAACTTACTAATCTTAGTAATATTGTAAATGCGAAAAATACAAGGAAGTATTTATAGTTACTCCCAAAAACTTCTGGATGGATTTTGATGAAACTTGACAATAATATAGCTTACAGTTCAGAGTAGCATATAAGTTACTTTTGTCCATGTTTCCGAAGTTGGCAGTCTGTTTGCGCGTGAAAATGAAACAGAGATACACACTCATAATCTTTCTCTTTTCATCATGATCATCTCAGTCATAGAACGTCCACTACTGAACATAGGCCTCCCCCTTAGATCTCCACAGATACCTGTTGGAGGCGACCTGCATCCAGCTTCTTCCGGCGACCTTTATAAGGTCGTCTGTCCACCTTGTTGGGGGGTCGTCCAACGCTTTTGCATTTAATTTATTATAATATTATAAAGCCCTACAAGCCAAAATTATAGCAGAACGTGCTTCTCATCAATTAGGCCGGCATCACATTAAACCTCCCACTTAAAGTTAAGGTCATAGTTAAGTCGGCCATTTTTCACGCACAGCTCTGTTTAACTGTCGGTCATAACCGGAAAACGGTTCGTTTTTAATCGCGTTTTGCATGCCACGAAACGCCCTTTTGCCCTTAGCTTCGTAGATCTTTAATTTGGGTGGAATTAAGTAGGGTTATAATATTTTTTGGGTGTTGTGAAAGTTGGTAAAAATTACCAAAACATTTTTACTTATTTATTCTAACACATAAAATCTCATGTTATTTATTTTCATCATATTTAATCTATAAAAATATTATAAAGAGGTATCATTTTTTGTTTGTTTGTACCCTAAAAGCTCCGGAACTACTAAACAGATTTGAAAAAACTATCACTGTTGAAAAGTTATACCTACAAGTTATACCTCTTCCCAAGTTATATTTATCCCGTACGGGCAAGAAAGGGTAAAACCGCGGGCAAACGACTACATGAAATATTTCGAAAAAAATGTGAGCGAAACCACTGGTAAGAGTATATTTTAAAAGAAATTTTTACAAAGGAAGATAAATCATTCCTTTCGTAATCATCATTAAAAGATAAAAGTGTTAATTTTTCATTTTCATGAAACACAATATGGCAATTAGAGTGTAATGCTCGATTCTATCTTTATTTTAAACGAATCTTTATAATTATGATGGCTTAGTCTTGATTAATGAAAAATGTATATAATCAAATGTCTATTCATATCGTTTTCTTGAAATAGAAAGTCGTTGAAAATTATCACTCTCTTGATTCATTTTAAAGTTATTTTAGATATTTTTTGTATTGTAGACGTTTTGTTGATGTCAGACTATTACTTCTAGCCCTTAATATAGCAGGTCCACGGTGATTAAAATAAAATGAAATGAATTCTGGCGAACAATCCTATAGCTCCGTTGTATTATAGGTATATACTAGACTCTCTATTTAATATACATACAATCCCTTTTCTGTGCGACCTTCTTATATAGAGAAGGTGCGAGCATTGATCACCATTTAAGGCAGATTTTCTTGAATAAGCTTAACAATGTCATACTTTTTTCACTCAGGTATTTTGTATAATAGGTTTTCTTCTTAGAAAATATACCGGCTCAAGAAGTCGCATAAGTAAGCACGTGACAACGATAAGTACCTACAAAAGTGGTGGCTACATTATTTATCCCACTTACCCACTTATCTTACGAAAGGAAAGCAAAAACAAATAATAATAAAAATAAATCATTTCCGAAAATGACGTTATCTAACAATTTATTGTTATGTGATCGTATCGTACACGTAGGTAGGTACTTAATTTATTTATGAGAAAAAAAACAAATGTGTGTTTTACCAACGGAAAACATTCGTATTTCATAATGCAATTACTAGTGATGAGCAAAGTTCAATATCCGCAAAACTGTACCTCAAAATATCCGAAAATGTCGTATCGCAAACCTAAATCAATTCAATTCACCATCAAATTCTTTAAACGAATATATCGATCAACAAAACAGATTTTAAAATATGATCTAGCTTCGTTACCAAAAGCATTTTTCTGTGCAAGATCACTTCTAGAATGAACTAGGAAGGCACGTCTTTTCTGAAAAAAGTGTTTTTTTGAGTTAACCCTCTTTAGATCTGGGTGTAAGATATATGTACTTTGTTTACTAGAAAAGAGCAAAAAAAAAACAAATTTGTATGCTACGGTACACGTTCGTATTTCATAATGCGATTACTAGTGACGTGCAAACTTCAATATCCGCAAAACTGTATCATAAAATATCCGAAAACGTCATACGGAAAGTTGTTTAATATCCGAAAGTCGTATTTTTGCGGTATCTAAAATTGGAGTAAACAAATTTGTATTTTGGAATATTGGAAGTTGCATCAATGTAAGTTTTTTGTAAAATATATTGGTTTACAGGAAATTGTGTTAGAGACAAGTAATTTCAATATTTCTTTAGTCAAGTCTCTTAATAAAATACGCATTTTAATACCTGAATTTACCATCAAATTAATAGTGAATCTACTAAATACATACACACAGTATATAAAAAAAGTATTATTATTTTATGCTGAAAAGAAAAAAATAAGTTACTCTCTTTAATTTGTTCTTCGATTCACGACTGTTAAACTCACATTTCTAAAGAAACTTATCAATTGGATTGCAAGTGAATTAACGAACTTTTATCCTCTTATTCACAGTAATAACTCAACAGCAAAGAAAATAATATAAAATTCAAAAAGTCTAACTGCTAAGAAATTCTTTCTTATTTTAGAACTAGTATATTTCTGAGAGCATAGCAAAGTAGTTAGGACTTGAGTAAGGTTAAATATTAGTTTTAGATCTTTTTCTAGGTATTGAACGACTGACTCAGAACGTGTTGGCATGTCTTTGTAATTATTTCCGTTCTTATTCTTAAGTTTACTTTTATATTTAGTAGTAGTTTTTTATGCAGTTAATATTTTTCTGCACTTTTCAAAATTATTGGTTCCGTCAAACATAAATTTTTAATTGGCAACTATTTTCTCTAAACTTACCAATTTATTTTGGTTAAAAAACTTAACGATAACCATGAAAAAAATAGACTGGCTTACTCTTGAATCTCTAAGCACATAGTATTCAAGTCGAGATTGAACATCAAATCATTAACAAAAGCACTAGAGATTAATCAACAACAGTTTTTAATAACAAAGCAATAATTCCAAAAAAATATCCGAAATGTTCGCATTGCAAATATCCGCACACAAATCAGAGAACATCACTATTCCCATACTGTTTACCTATATTTTATACAACATCCGCTTCAGTTACATTTTTCACACATTACTGAATAATTTAAGGTCGTATAGTACGAAATGAGTATTCTATTTAGATTCTGTTTACAACTGAGTTGCGTTTAGTTTTTTCAAGGTTAGCTATAAAAATTGGAAGTAGTGAGTAATGATGGGTGAGTGAGCTTCTAGTGATTGGAAAAGTGAAAGATTTTTAGTACTTATGTTGTTTTTTTGGGAAGAAAATCTCATTGATAATTGAATGAGTTTCTATTTAAGTTTTATAGAGATTAAGATTTTGTAATAAATATTTTTATATGAATAGTCAAGTTTCTTTTTAATATTTAGCATGGGTTGGCGTGAATAATGTTCACATTTTACGTAAAATGTCACATAAAATTATGCCGTTATTAAAAACAAAAATTATCATTATTTATGTAGGTATTAAAAAATAACAATTTTATTTACCCAATCCAAATTTTACTATCATCTAAAACGTTAAATTCCTGTACAAAAGTCCCCAACAAACTCGTACCTACATTGTACAAATATTTTCCATTTCTATCTAGACCCAATTCCATTTGGAGCCATAGTTATGTAAAATTCTCGCGACTAAACCAGGCAATCCACTTTGTCGCTACCCTCCGTATATCAATTAGGTATTGGGTGGTATTGGGTAACTAAATGTATTTAGGACAATGTTACCTATAATTTTAGGTACCGATTTTCTTATGTATTTTGATTTTTTCTACAGGACTTCTGGTAATTATCTACTTCTGGTAATTATATGTAACCCATAATGTTGCCTTTTAAAATAATACGATTTTCTTATGTATTTTGATTTTTTCTACGGGAGTTTTGATAATTAATTTTGTATTTTTGCAGAAAGTTGATTTTTAGGATAAGTACATGCATGACAAGACATAGCGTTCCTTTCATTATTATAGACATTTGTATGCTAGTATGCTATTTGATTCGTTTTGGATATAATGTGAAATGGAACGCATTATACTTTTTTGACAGAAATGTAATGTATTGAGAGGGTTTTGGAAAGGTTAACTGCACATCATTATTATATATTCAAAATTAATGCAAGATTTATGCGAAATTTAAATGTTGATACTTAATTTTATAAAGCCTTAAAAGTAAGCTGCAAATTAAAATGATGTAGGAAAATGGATCTATTTTCCGTTTTCCTCAATTAAATTTAAGATATTGAAGAACCTATATTAATTAAATCTACAGATCCTGCAATTATCAGAGAAACCGGCCAAATAATGAATTCCTTTAATTATTTTACTTCAATATATTTTCTTATTTGTTTTATTCTGAAAAGGTCACGAAAATAAAAATGTCACTTTATACTTCACCAGACTTCGCCTTTTCACTGACATATCACGCTCTGAACTTTATTTATTTATTTATACGTTCATACATTTGTAACTTGGCAACGACCAGAGTTCACTGACCTCTAAGTATGAGTTACTTGGAAAATGCAAGTGTAACGTAATACAAGGGAAATCGGGGGATCAAATGTATAGCTGTGTTTGTAAGTAAAAGTTGAATTTACTAGATTGTTGGGGATTTTCCATAAGCCTAGCCTTTTCTTAAATAAGTTAGGGTCTGCTTCAAATCTATATGGATGCAGCTGAGTATCACTGTTTTACAAGGAGCGACTGCCTGTCTGATCTCTTCAACCCAGTAACCCGGGAAATCCTTTATCCCTTGGTACTACTTTCTAGCTTTTAACTATCCGAAACAACTGCCATAGATGTTCAAATTACATCCGGGACCTATTTAATACTGGAATAACTTTTCATGACAAAATGGTCACCCACCCGACCATGCCAAGCATTGCTTATGATCAATCGGTCCATGCGGCTGTTACTTATCTATAAAAGTTATTAAAGCAAAATTATCCGAAATCTTGAAATACCACCAGTTTCCAAAAACCACCATAACCGCAAGCCGCTCTACTTAACACCATGAACTTTTACTATCATGGTAAAAGAACCTTCAATCAAAGATTATTCAACACTTAATACGGAATAAAGCAAAAGAAAAAGTGAGGGAAACCGCGGGGCAAACCATAGCTATGGCGTATCGTGTTATAGTTTCAATTCTAGATCATTTAAATAGCGAATCAGGAGCGTTCGTTTGACATTGATCTTGTAACCACCGGCGCTCGCGCATTGCAAAATAGAACTTTTTTTTGTTACATATTTATTTTATTTATTTGTTTTTTTTTTATTATTAGTTTGTTAGTTAAAGTGAAGTGTTGTGTACATATTTTTTTCTTGTGGGTTTGAGATTTTTTTTTAAGTGAGTATTTTTAATTATTTTTTGCTTCGGTTTGAGAATAGTTTGAAATAGGTATTGCCTAAACTTTTGTTTTTCCGCGCGTAATTTTGATGAAAAAATCCTAAAAGGCATTTTTTTGGAGTGATGTACTTACATACATTTTCTTTATTTTTTATGTTGAACTGAACTAAAGAATGATTGCTTATGATTATCGAGAGTATCAAAAACAGTTTCGTGACTGATGACCGTAAAAAAAATTGGATGCTATCAAATTGTTTAGCGAATCGTCAAAAGCCAATTTCATAGACAACTGGTAAAAATAATCTTCGGTTTTGATTCTTGAAAATGCTAACGTCATACATACATAGCGCACTTAGGTATTACAAATAGATACATAAATAATTCCTTTTGGACGTGGGTGAAACCACGGTAAAAGGCTAGTATATACAAACATTTATTACTTTTTCATTTATCCGATAATCTGTAAACACGTTACTTGTAATAAATACATACATTTCTTAAGCCTTTTACATAATCCAAAAGAAAAACGGAAGATTTCCACGTTTCGATTTAATTCCAAAGAGAAAATAAACCATTCCTTTTAGGTACTTTATTTATATATATTATTATTTTATTGAATACGTAAATCTTAATAAAAGCAGATTGAGAAAATAATCCCTTTCACAAACATACTGAATCGCTGAAATACAAAAAAGTAAATGTTCATTTTTCGTTTCTGAAAATCTTTAAAATAAGCTCAGCTTACATCTTAACAATTCGTAATTATGTAAACATACGTTTATTGAATAAAATAAAATATATAACGTTTGATAGGTACTTCATTTGTTTTTTTTTTTGTGAAAAAATATAATTCTGTATTAACAACATAAAACATCTGATAAGTCCCAGTTATAATGAAAAAAAAACATTTTAATAATTATAATTTTCTAACATTGAAATGATTGAAAATTAACCTGAATAGCACAGAAGTAAATCGATTACATAACCTTTAAAGACTTCCATGAAAATACAGATAAAAGGGTCATTTAAAATATTCAGAACAAATTATCCTTACTCATATGGTGGCACAGATTGAGCAAATGCCATTACATTTACAGTAATGTATAAGCGCTGAAATTCAGATATATTACGCAGGTACAGAGAGAATAAGAGGGCCCACAGACTGCAAACTTTAAGTCGGCCGATAGTTGGTTTGGGCTCGTAAATCAGTATGAAGATGAATGGCAGTACGCACATTACAAAGATCAGGTATTTAGCCAGTATCATATCGACTGAAAATTTTGATTGGTATCAAGATTTTCATTCCAAAAATGTTTGCCGACTATCGGACGACCTGTGTTCGTTCATCTTCGTACTGATTTATGAGCCAAAACAAAGTGTCGGCCGACTAAAAGTCAAAGTTAAATCATTTATTTCATTTAGGCCTTTACAAGCACTTATGGATGTCAAAAATATAACTAAGTTTGATTTTAGTTGCCTTTTCCAAAAGTAGCTTCCTATGGAGAAGAACGGGCAAGAAACTCCATGGTTACTCTCGAAAAGTTTGCAGTGTGCTCTGAAAATCTGAGATATTCCGTACTTAGGTACGTACAGAGAGACTAAAGCCTACATATTTGAAGCCTTGCTTGTTTCTCGTATTGCGGAACATAAATTGAATTTCAATCTGTGTATGAGTGGAGACGATTTGAGTTTTGTTTGGTTAGGGTTGCTAGACAATGCGTAATCATTTTTAGGGTTCCGTAGCCAAAATGGCAAAAACGGAACCCTTATAGTTTCGTCATGTCCGTCTGTCCGTCTGTCCGTCTGTCACAGCCGATTTACTCGGAAACTATAAGTACTACAGTGATGAAATTTGATGGGAATATGTGTTGTATGAACCGCTACAAAAATATGACACTAAATAGTAAAAAAAAGAATTGGGGGTGGGGCCCCCCATACATGTAACTGAGGGATGAAATTTTTTTTTTCGATGTACATACCCGTGTGGGGTATCAATGGAAAGGTCTTTTAAAATGATATAAAGTTTTCTAAAAAACATTTTTCTTAAAGTGAACGGTTTTTGAGATATCAGCTCTCAAAGTCGTAAAAAGTATGTCCCCCCCCCCTCTATTTTTATAACTACGGGGTATAAAATTCTAAAAAAAATAGAGGTGATGCATGCTAATTAACTCTTTCAACGATTTTTGGTTTGATCAAAGTACCTCTTATAGTTTTTGAGATAGGTTGATTTAACTGTAATTTACGGAACCCTTCGTGCACGAGTCCGACTCGCACTTGGCCGGTTTTTTTAATACAAAAAATCAATTTCCAATAATGACAATTTGATTGATGAGAAAATCACAGACAAGTCAGCAGTCAATTTGTAAGCAAATGAAGACATAATAGGCTGCAGCCTCTTCTTATATTGCCCACCAGCCGTTTTCTCGCTATTTAACTTGCGTCCCGTGGGATAAAATATAGCATACGTTACTCGGGGAGATTGTAGCTTACAAAGAGTGGAATAATTTTTCAAATTGATCACGACGAGTCATTGATATCTAAGAACCAGTTAGGTATAAAATAAATTAAGTTAAAAACAGATTCAGTTGTAAAAGATAATAATAACATTTCCTTATAGCCCGTATGAAAACGTAGCAAAAATATTCAGCATGATAATTCTAAAGGTACAGCCCTAAATCCCAGATGCATGCGAAATATGGTGATCACCCGATTTACGTGCGCCGCCGAACGCGAGCAAACTTGAGAACATCTGGCCTATAGCAGATCTGATATATCCATAGTAGATACATGTGTGATCATTTAGCATTACTTGCAAAACTTAAATGTGAAAATTACACCTATAAAGTTGAACTTTACTTCTTGGTTTTGTAAGTATGGATTATAATCAGATTTATCGATTTATATCCACGTTACGGCTTTTTATCATCCCACTTTTGGTCACAGGCCTCCTCTCACACGGAGAAGGATTTATATCCAACAAATTAATAATTTAAAAATAAAGATTATAGCCACGTAAATGGACTGTTAAAAAATTACGAGAGCTTTTTACGCTATCTATTTATATTTTGAAATCAAACTTACATGAAAGTGTTCTGAAATAATTCACCAACCATATTTTAATTTATCTCTACACTGAGTTTAATCCTAATTGGTTTAGCCGTTCTTCCGAAAAAGCAAACCGCAGGAAGAAGTTAACAAACTATAAAAATAATACGAAATTCACACCATCTTACCGCAAAAAAGTTCAGCTCATTTGTTAAACCTCCTATTTCACATTACTTATTTTCAACTCTATTCCTTTACCCACAGGGTTCACAATAAAACTCTTCCAATTTCGACCTGCATTAGACAGTTCCAAAGTATTATAAACTTTCTGAAAGACAGAATAAAGTTTGGAATACAAAAGCCGACTTGACAGTTTAAGTGGCCTAAAGATAAACTTCCTACTATGAATTAGCTTGGTTATAAATGATCGTTATTTTTTTGACGAATCCTGATTATGACGAGATGGTAAAAGCTAAAGTGTTTGTGATATTAAAAGGCGAGTCTCAAAAACGACTAGACCGATTTGTAAAAAATAATTCAATATTAGATAAGGCTCTTTTACTTATAGGAGAGTACAAAGTTCGTCCTTCAAAACAAAATAATTAGAAATTTTAGAATAATTAGAATTTTAATTTTTTATTAGTTTTTTGTCTCCACGGCATACTCAGTTTATCCGCAAAAGACATAAAAACCTTATTTACAAAAAAATGAATTATACCTACCTAAAACCTTCTTCGAATTCTGACAAAGTACTATGTAAAACTACGCTATACCTACATTTTACATACACATTCAGGTCAAACTAAGAACCTCTTCTTTTCAAGTCGGTTAAAACAGGATAAATTCACGATCCACTTTCCGTTGATTCCAGCCCACTGCATAAAGACAGAGATAACTATCATCTCATAATAACTTGACGCCTCGTTCCAAGATGACAAGTTAAACCACCAGTTAAAGTAGTTTCACGGTTACGGCGGCGAAATCGCAATCTTTTTGTAATTAGGAATACTCGCTTTTGTTAGTTAAAGACACTTGATTTAGATACTAGTAATTAGGTATTTAAATGTGTTATGTAGATGTGCATTTTCTAATGATGAACTAAGTAATAGCCGAACTGGTCGATTGACACTAAGGTTAAGCAACGCTTGGCGCAGTCGATTGGTGGATGGCTCACCGTCTCAAGACAAGTGTCTCAGAGTTTCAGAAAGCACGTTAAATTGGTGTTTTTGGCAGTCGTTGCGGGTTGTCAGGGTCTAAGCAGTGTTACCAAGTAGAATTGGGTTGCCTAGACAACTGGGTTGATCACCCATATAAAATTATAGTACCCAACTCCATTCTGTTAGACTGGGAGCTAACCTCAACATAGTTGAGAACAGATTAAGGCAAGCCCAGTTCCTATAAGCGAGTAAGGATTCGTTTTGTGGCATAAGCCTCATAGAATAAACGATATTCAAAATAATATGAGGTCTGTATTTCAAGTTTTTTTCTAACAAGTTTTCTAACTTAATCTTAATTTCTAGACCAGCTAGCAAAACATGTACAATTATAATTTCACTTATTTCAACGCGACGTTTTCTTTCAAATTGCATGGTAGCCATTGCGTGTTTGGAAAAAATAATTTCTATAATTTTCTCTGCGGTTGCAAAGTACGAATAGAGGGGACTTTCAAGAAAATTGTGGTGTATTTAAAATTAGCTTTTCTACTGGAAAGCCCATGGTTGATCGGTATACATGACTTAATTTATCTTTTACCTTACGAACACGAAAAATTGGAGGTTTGTTAATCTTTCACCCAAAAACGTTTAGTCTGATTTGAATGTTCGGTAAACACATCATTCATATATAAAATGATAATAATAATAAACTTTTCTGCGGTTTCACACGCGCCAGGGAGAACTATTTCTCAATCTTGGATGTGGATTGATATTCTATGTCCTTCTTCTGGATTTAAGCTACCTCTGCATACATTTTCTACCAAATATCTTCAGCCGTTCTTGAGTTAGAAATAGTATAACTAACATGACCTTCTTTTATAGATTTACCATTTTAAACTCCATATCTAACATTAATTAGAAGATAACACAGGGTCAGCAACCCCATAAATTTTCCCCTATCATGCCATAATTAATTGAAAGTAAACCATAGTTATTTGCTAACAGTATCAATATTAATTATATCTTGACACATTTAACACATGTTATCGTAAATGATCGGCAGTTGACCCTTATAATGAGAGTTTAATTAATTATTAGTTTGTTAAAATATGAAGGTAGTTGTTATAAGTTTTTGGTTAACAATTTAGGGACGGCTATTAACGTAAATAGTTTGTGATAGAGTGTTGGAAAATTATATGGAAAATTAAATACTACTTCGTCTTCCCAGCAGTAACACATAGGAACTGGTGGTTTTTGGGGCTATCTCGTTATTTTGACGTTCGATAATTTGACGTTTTTTTTCTGAAACACTAGATTTTTCAAATGTTTTTATTTTTCTCTATTTAACCGCTATCCATATTAAAATACTAGCACTCAGTTCCATCAGATAAGCAACCACATAATATAGCAACCATGTAATTGGGAAGGGTAAAAATGTGTAAAAAGCTAAGTATGGGCGGTATGATCTAACTAAATAAAACATGGTTTAGCCGTTTAAAATACTAATTCTTTGAAGAAAAAAACAATCTTAATGTGTAAAATGTAATATTCTAGTTAATATAAGAGTCAGTGACTCCTTATCTAGATTCTATGTATTGAACTTTCAAAAACAAAATAAAAACAAAACTTGAATTCTAAAAGACAATTAAAGTCAGTTATTTTAAAGAATTGATTTCAAACTTTTATTATTATTCAAGTTATGATAAACTATCTAGTTCTTGCGGTTTCGTACTAAGAAATATATAAAAACCATTTATTTACACAAAAGACGGCATTTCTTATAATTACAGCCAAAGTAACCAAAGTCGTGCTTATTTTTAAACGTATTTTTTTTTTCAAAATTTTTATATTAAGCTCTCGAGCTTATACTTTTAAAATCCCCGTAAACTTTCCATTTCCGAGTTAATTAATCAAAGAGTTTTTGATTTAAAATATTTTCAAGGGGAAACCGTTCATAGGCCATCATAATACTTTATCAAATTGGATTATTTATTTTTGAGATTAGTGCGTTCAAATAAAAAAAGAAATGTTTTATTTCAAATTCTGCCAAAAAATATGGCGTAATATGTGTAATTTAAACAAACACAAAAAGTTTTATTTGTTAGAATTTGTTTATGATTTTTTCAAAAATATTGGTCCGAATTTTCAATTAATAATAAATTTATTATGAAAGGTTTGTTTTACAGTACTTGTCTATCAATAAAATTCTTTTGACATTTCAAAATAATTGCACAAAAACAGTTTCTGAAAACTAAAAGGCTATTTGACTGAATAGTGAAATTTTCAGTGATTAATAATAAAACCTTTCAAAAGATTTTAATTGAAAAGTTTGTTTGTTTGTTTGTTCGATAACTAAATAACACAATCAACGAATATTATTTTAGAATATCGTTTAATAACTGTATTTCGAAAGCTTTTAATAGAGTTGAAAATACTTTTTATGTTACGTTTTTAATTAATATTATGTATGTGAAACTTTATCATAAAAACGTGTTTAAATAATAATAAAATAGTAGGTACATACTAAATTAAAAATAATTGTAATTTTTATAACTTTAACGACATCAAAAATCATTAAATGACCCTTCCCGCTGTGGGTTAGCAGCGGTGAGGGAGTGTCAGACTCTTACTGACTAAAAACCGTCGTGTTCCGTCATAGGCCTTTTATGTACCAGGGCCGCGGTAACTCTTTCGAACAATCCCGAAGAAAATAATTGTACCTAAAGTTTAGATTATTGGGGTTTCATGATTCATTTTTTTTTTCAATTCTGTGGTCTCCATGCTAGTTTAATTACCATTTAACGTTATTGTAAAGCAGTTTACATTGAGAAAAAGTCAGTTTTCTTTGGAAGTCAGTTTTTCTTTATTCCACTTCTTCCGTAGAAATGTCTTGAAACTGCTGTAATTACTATACAAACAGTCAACAGACGCTAATTAGCGGACCTCTCTTTTAGAGAAGTAAAAGTATGTTTAGTTTGGAGAAATAAGTACTACGATATTTCCGCTTTCATTTCAATTTTTTCTGGGAGGTCTTTTTAAGAATTTAAATCATTTCCTATAAATAAAGGGTTATTTCTTGTGGCAAATAATATTCGACACCCTGTTTGTTACTCTTTACATCAAAAATGTTCTTTCCAACTATCTTTAACTGCTATTAAAAATCAATAATCAAATACATTTATATTTTGCTATAAACTTGAACTTTAAAATGTACCCTTCCACGAAAACACACCTTAATTTCACCTTCACCTTTTACGAACGTAAACAAGCATTAAATTTCGCTTATCATTAAACTTTGAATATCCAAACTTCCTGTCTAATGGTCTAATAAATAATAAAGAAACAAAAACTTGCGGTTCGCGTCAGCAATAAACGTTAAGTTATTTAACCGAAGTTTAAAACAAACAGATTAAATAACCCAAAATAAGGTCATACGGATTGTAAATTGTTTAGAATTCATGGACTTTCATTTTTTTGCCTGCAATGTAAATCTTAGTTTCAGCGTGATTGTGCCAAAAAAAGGGTAATGTTTTTTATCTATGTTTTCATATTGGCCACTTGAATGACCACTAGAAGATAAAAGTGATATGTCATTGTTCATTGAATTGGCAGTAGTTACGAGTAGTCAGAAGCCAATAAGTCTGACACCAGTATTACCAAGGGGTATTGGGTTGCCCGGGTAACTGAGTTGAGGAGGTCAGAAAGAGCAGTCGCTCCTTGCAAAGCACTGGTAGGTTCAGCTGCACCCAGTTCGACTTTAAGCCAACCCCAAAATAGTAGGAAAAAAGGCTAGGCAGATGACTACAGAGGATTAAAGTAACCAAATCACCGAAATACTTCCAGATTCAGATTCCAGATTACCAAAACTACAGTGGCATTTATCTAAACTTATAAATTCTTGTTTCAGAAACCACAATCATGTTACCCAAGCCAGTACTATTACAAGCTATCCTACTTCTCACCTTGCTACAAAACATAAACACTCTAGAAGACGGATACCTCCGATACGTCAAAGACGGCTGCTTCCTCAGAGGAGAAGCATTATCCTGTGTCAAATACAAAGCTGTCAAAATAGCCAAAAACACCATTTTTGGTGATAACTTTAAAACTAATGAAACTATCAAAGCGAATAGTGTTGTCAGCCTAGTACCTTTAGATGAAGAAACAATTCAAGTACTAGGGATTAAGGAAAGTAAGGTAGCAGAGGTAAGGAGTGAGCCGAGAGGAATTTTGTCTGAATGGGCGGAATTGGCGAAGTACTTTATGAAGCTGGTGCAGGAGTTCTTCAGAGTGAAAGGCTTGAAGGTCAATCTGCCTGAAGGCGCGAGGACTGTGGAAGTTGAAGATGATAGTGGTAAGTGTAGTTAATACGAGTTCACGCCATATAGCTTTGCAATTCTGAAGTAAGCGACTCCTTACGCATTTATTGGTTTGGTACAAATGTTGTCAAGAAACTTTGCTTGCCCGAAATTTGGTACTATTGATATCACAATAGTAAAAAAAAAAAACTAACACTAGATACTATGCACGTAAGAGGAGTCAATTTGCTAACTTTAGAATTGCAAAGTTATTTGGCACGAACTTACACTAAGGCTAGACGGCTGCGGGTTTCGTGCGGCAACGGTGCGTTTATCGTCCGGTGCACGGACGTTCATTTGTTTTCTTAGAGAAGGCCTTAGAACGTAGAACGTCCAATTTGTATTAAAACAAGTGAACGTGCGTGCGCCGGACGACAACGCACCGTACTCGCAACAGACATGAAACGTCCAATTAAAAAAAAAAAAAAACTACAGTAGGAACGTTAAAGTAACTAAGTCTGAGTGATCTTTCCTTATTGATCTTTATCTAGCTAACTAAAGCTTTTCCATGAAATCTTGATTCCTCGATCTTCGATTTACAGCTAATTTCAATATTGAGCTTTCAAAGGCAATTAAATAACTTTATACGAACTGAAGCCATCAATAAAATTACTTGATAGCTAATTCTTAAATTACCTTCTGATAGTGACAGAAATATGAGAGGGTTGCTAACATTTATATTGATTCAATATCTATGAGTGTTAAAATTATAAAACAATTATTTGTAATATAGTTGTTTCCACTTATACCTATACAAAATGATGTACCTTATCATGGGATCTTTGAGAGTTTTCAAATGTACCTTAGGGTCATAGATCAATAATAAAGAATCGAAGTAAAAGCTAGCTAGCAAAGTGCAATATCGCTAACTACCCAAATTAATGTAGCTTTTAAGTAAATGATTCCTCCAACTATACATAGAATAGAAGGAAGTGTAATCAACAAGTAAATAAAAAAAACTGGTGCTAAGAAACAAACAAGTTTTCGTTAATTTGATTACTGTCAAAACGTCACAAATTTTGACAGGCAAGTCTATTGTGGTACACAAAATTGTACTTGACCTTTCGACTCAAAAGGGTAACGATGGAGAAAATTATAGTAGGTAAATTATTTAATTATAATTTCAAATTATTCACTGTTACTATACAGAGTAATATTCTTTAATATATGCGGGGTTCTGTAGATCGTGATTTTGATAAAATTCGGTTTAATTTTGTTTATTGTGGTTTAGTGTTAGTGTGGGGTAACACGAAGGTTAATAAGGTTGCTTAATGTGATTAAGTCACGTTTAAACGATGTTTTTATTTAGCCAAAGTGTCGATTTATGAATGTTATTAAAGTTATGTTTTTATTTTGATGAATCTTCCACCTTAAAATTATTATAAGTAGAAGTAAAGAGCCAGCGTAACTTTAGAGTTCATGCAAATAAATCAATTTTGAAGTAAATAAAATGATATCAATTAACATTATTTTATAAGTTGCAACGTCTAAAACACAACCCAACTATGCTATATTTTTACAAACGAAAGACCTGTCAATACAATTGACAGAAAAACCATACCCATTAACTACAACCAAGAAAAACAATAAATAAAGAAATCGATTAACCAATTAGCGGCCAAAGGTTACCCTTGTCTAATAAAATATACAATGTACCAAGGAGAACAAAATGACAATCGGAGATGTCATAACGGGAAATCTCTTAAGAAAGTAGCGAGTCAAAATGCGAGTGGTTGGAGAGGACGAGGAATGTTGATACCATCTTCATACCCCTTTTTTCAAACCCGCTCATTTTTGTAAAACCAAAATTCATCAACAGACACCTGGTTAGTTCACTCGTTACTGATCGTTTTAGTCACGCTCAAAGTTCGTATTTGACCTAGAAGAAAGCGTCTGACCTATCTTCTTTGTGACATCTCCGCTATCTTTCCTTTCTCCGTGTCAAAGACCCTTGTCAGTACTAAATAAATACCTTATAAGAACATCAAATATTTACTAAGAAAAACATTTAGGGAACAAAATTAGGAGCTTGAGATCGATGCACCAAGTAATGGAGTGGACCAATTTATAGAGGTCCGCGACTATTTGCTAACGGACCCCTAATAAAAAATTGGTTTACGTGATCCGGTGGCTTGTGGTTTGGTGCTGAATCTACGATATAGGGAAAAGCAGAAGATTCATGGTATTTGTGTTTAAAAGTAAGGATTATCAAAACAGGATTGTGGTAATAGATTTATCTTATTTCGTCTCTTATTCTTTGATTTAAATACTGGAATTATAACAATTACATTTGTTTGATTATAATTTGATTACTTAGGGTAATTTTCCTTATCTACCGTCCTAAAAAAACCAAAATTTCGATTTGTAGCTCGAACTACCTGAAAATTCCTAGGAGACCACATGAGCCCGCAAATTATGTAATTTATTTATTTGCTTCATTGTGAGCATTTGATACAACTTTCTTCCCCATATATTTGAAACGACAGCATAAATTATACTATGTAATTTGACGAATATAATTATTGGCCTTCTACAATATTTCTGTATATTACTTTCCATATTAGATACGGATGAACCGCAATATTGAAATACGCAATATTATATGGAGCATAAATTAGGCCTACTCGTTTGACAAATAATAAATTCCTGTAACATACTCATTTCTAGACTTTTCCACGAACAGCCTATAATTTGAATCATTGAAGATTACTTAGTAATTGTGATGGGAAAATATTTAATATTTTAGCTGCTTTTGTATTCAGTTCATCAAACAATAATTAGTTTTAAGAACTGAAAATACATAGTACTCGGAAGGGTAGTCATTTTTCTCCTGAAAACAAAAGGCTTAGTAAGAAATAAATAAGGCACTAGGTCAAAATGGCAGTCATTACGTGTTAAAAGTAAATTCACAGCTGCATCTATTCAGGCTAGCACCTAACCATGTAGTATATAGGCCAAAATAGGGTTGGAATAGGCCAGGCGAATAATGAATATTTGCTACAGTTTGAAATACACCTTCATCATTATATGGTTTTACCTCACTAAAAGGGAAATCTTAACTAATCTTAACTACAACGTTATGAAAAATATTTTCAGTTGTCAATTAGGCCAATGAGCGGCAATTTGACGTTTAGTTATGGTTTGTTATTAGCACAGTCAAATGGTGCAACTCATCAAAATGTTTGGCAAAATATTTGGTGTAGCACAGGAGTTCCCAGTAGCAATGTTTGTTATAATGTATTAAGAATAATACTCCGTAATTATGAGCTCTAATCCCTAACTTTCCTAGCCTATAATCTAGACATCCTAACTTCATAATTTTCTAAGAAAACTAAGCTTCAAAGAACATTCTATAAAACCCTTTTCTAGTCTGTTTTCTAAGATATTGGAAATTAAAATCTTTTCAACAATGTAGTGTAAACAAACTTAAATTGTCTGTAAATTGTTGATGGAAAACTTTAACCGACGTCAGAGAAGAGGTGTTATGTATTTCTAGCTTCTTTATAGGAATATTGATAATATGTTATATTGTTGAGAAGGTCTTAACAAGTTTGAATAGCAGACGTATGTTAAGAATATTTAAACTTTTATAACATGAAGGTATTTATAGGTAAGTAACTCAATTGAGCCTTTAAATAAAACTGGTTGTTTTTAAGTTGTTTCACGTGCCGGTTTATCTTCTTCGTAATAACTTTATATACAGCATGTTACAAAAGAAAACCGTAGGTAAAACGAGCTTAAACGTTCCTTTAAAAAGATTTCATTTATATAAGCAATCCGTAAAAACACTTTCAAGATACCCACCTACCAAAATATAAACTCTTCTTAAATACTCTAAAAAATAACGGTAAACGTTAAAGTATAACTAGCCTACTTACGTAGACATTTCTTATGACCTAGCAACTACAAAGCTTCAAGAATGAACTAAAATTAGAACAACTGACATTTTATCCAAGTCCACTTTGTAAGTCCTTTGATTAAAAATGTTTTGTAAGACAAGTTAGAAAACTCGCACACTGCAAATTTTAGTCGGCCGATAGTTTGTTCGGGCTCATAAATCAGTGTGAAGATGAATGGTAGTACGCACGTTACAAAGATCAGGTATTTAGACGGTATCAAAATCAAAAATTGTTTATTCAAAGGCTGCAAAACAGCATTTTTGAACTTCAGAAAATTTCCAAAAGACAGCCCCCAAAACGCCCACCTTTCACCACTTTCTATGTGTTTTTACTGGGAAGAAGAAGTGGCGCAATAAACTCCCCAGCAACACATGTCTGTCTGTAGGTTAAAATAACCTTTGAACATTGTTTCATATATTTTGTATAAAATGTGTATATTGCAGTATACAGAATGAAAACTTTGAATAGTAACAAGATTTTCTTACAAAATATTTCTTTGGTTACTAACAGTCGGCCGACTATTTAGTCTTTAGTTTACTCTTATTCTCAGTTTATCTGTTTTGAGGGCTGGCTGGATAAGCCGTCTTATCTAAGTCTTGTATTTTGTCTTTTCAATTGAAAATTATTTTTGCTCACTGAAGAAATGTTTTAGAAAGTTTTTGCTGTCATTTTCGTTAAACTGCCTTTAGGTTGCTAGGTGCTTAAATAAACTAATCTTTGTTGATAAATCAGTATTTTTGTCGTCCCACTGCTAGGCACAGGCCTCCTCTCACACGGAGAAGCGTTAATCACCACGTGCCCTTAATGTGGATTGGTGATTTCTGACTTTCTTAATGTCCAAGTTTTATCGAGATGTTTTCTTCACCTTTATTAAGTCTTTAGTGTCCTACCTACGTAGTTATAGCTAAAAAAAAATACATTGGTACTTGCCGGATCCGGAAACAATGCTGCACACTCATACTTGAGAAGCCAGTGTTTAAATCACTAGACCACCACGACTCCAAAACCACAGTAGATCAAAACATCAAATTATTTCACAATATTTTATTTATAAAGGTCAAGTAATTTCCCACAACGATGTAGGGTGAAAGCGCAAGTTTGCGGTCGCCCACAAAAACAAACAGAGCGAGCTACGTCTACGTCAGTCACAACTCATCGATCCTCTTGAAATACATATAGAGAGTTGCTACCTAATTGCTACCAGCTACCATTAGTTGCTACCAATTGCTACCCTCCTGGTTTTGAAGATATTCCGCATCCTAAGGTGACTGCCATTCTGATATCATGGCTGGCTGTCACTTTTTCCCAGTGTGAAGAAACGGCGCAAAAGTATTATGTTTTCTTTTTCACCCGGAGTTGCTATCTAATTGCTTCCCTCCAGAATAAAATTTTTGACCAGATCGATTACGTTGATAAAAAGATATTAAAAAAATGAGATTTTGCGCCTTGCCAAAATAAAACCACGAGGGTAGCAATTGGTAGCAACTAATGGTAGCTCGTAGCAATTAGGTAGCAACTCTCTATATGTATTTCGAAAGGATCGGAGAGTTGTGACAGGGATCCTGACGCAGACCAAGCTACGCCGATAATGATGTCGTTCACCCACCTCGACAGTGTTTAGATTCGAGCTGTTTAACCTACGGGTGCAAAAGAGGGTAATGATGTGTGCTTATCGACTTTGTGTGCGTATCTAGTCTATTACTGGGTTATTTATTGTCTTTTTTGAGCTTTAAATAGAAAGAGATATGTAATATTATTTGTCACAAAGTTCTGAGGTAAAAATTAAATATTAAAATTGCAAAGATCGTGATTCCAATTCAACAAACGTTTTTGATGTCTATCTTCGTGAAAAAAAAGTATTTCTTAATATTTAACCTTTAAAATTAAAACTATCACGATCTCCTTTTATGACGCAGAAACAAACTGTCTTATATCAAAAAAATAT
Source organism: Helicoverpa armigera (assembly GCF_030705265.1). Taxonomy (NCBI): domain Eukaryota; kingdom Metazoa; phylum Arthropoda; class Insecta; order Lepidoptera; family Noctuidae; genus Helicoverpa; species Helicoverpa armigera. The sequence goes on along the minus strand of NC_087140.1, from coordinate 2,444,008 downwards.
ATAATTTTTCTTAGTCACCTTCAAAAAGGCAGATTATAAAATTATCCTCTTTTTTCTTTGATTCCCAGATAATGACGATGAAGTTAAATCTGAGGCTAGAAGTATCCAGAAACGCGATATCGGTCATTCTAAATCAGGTTCGTATTTTCAAAATTTATATAAAATACTAGCCTATTCCCGCGGCTTTATCTGCGTCCAGTGGGAACAACTGCTCGTATTGGGATAAATTGTAGCCTATGCTACTTGGGAAAAGAGTAGCTTTCCAAAAATAAAAGATAGTAAAATCGGTCCAGTAGTTTTTGAGTTTATCTATTACAAACATACACATAGAAATACGATTTTTTCCTCTTTATAATATTAGTATAGACAATAAAAGTCAGCTATAAAACAAATAAATTGAAATAATATGCTTAAAAATTTGGCACAAAATGACAAAAGTTTGAAACTTAAAAATGTCTCAACGGGCTTAGATTTTATTTATTGTAAAGTTTTTTGAAAAATTGTGGCAATTTTCTAGTTCTGAACAAAAATATGTCGGTCGTTACTTATGTTATGGTGAAATTTATATTTTTCTGTTGGTCCATTTTTGTATTATTTTAAAGTAAAGCTAAGTACTTCAGTTTTGCAAGAATTGTGAGTATAACTGGACTTTCCTTATCATAGATAAAAAATTAACAACTAATATTGAACTAATCGTTTTGCCTCGGTTTCACTCGTGTCCCGTAAAAACAACTGCCTACGACGGGATAAAATATAGCCTATGTTACTCGGGAAGAGTGTATAGCTTTCCAACAGTGAAATAATTTTTCAAATCAGTTCAGTAGTTTATGGACACACAAACATTGCCTTCAAGAAAACACAAAAAAATAATTTATATTTAAACATTATAATCACCGTTTCTGACTTTTTAGGTCTGCAGACGTAAATCCAAAAACTTATCTCACTCGGACAAATGCTAGGTATTTTCAACTTAAAATACTTTTTCGGTCAATACACACTGTAGTTCTTATTCACAACAATACTTCAGAGAGCTTTTTTGACTTTTGGCACATCAAGAATTTGTAACTTGGCCAAATAAATGTCAGCCAGTTTCTTTAAGTTATTTCTGCGGTGGTTTCAGAATATTTCTGTTTGTAGTGCAAAACTGTTGGCAACTTTCTTACTTTGAGGTGGTGTCACACTTATCAAAGACTGGTTTCTGTCAAAGGTTTCTCTCGCGTCCCGTGGGAATTAATTGGGGTAACCGAACAAAAAGCGTCATTGTTGGCTGTCCAAAATTCAGTAGGTTCCTACCAGATTTTTTTTTATGGATATACTTACTTATTTGATGAGCTCGTTCAAAAAAGAAAAAGTCATTTAGCTTTATAATTCGTATAGAATAGTTTTTTTTTTGTCCAGGCAAACATTTTGATTTATTCGTTGAATTTTAAAAATTAACAGCGATTTCAGTTTATTAGACGTAAGTTGTATGAGAAGTTATCAAAACTGTATAGGTGTTGTAAGAAAATATTTGTTAAGTATACTACGACCTTTATTTATGTAATAGGTACAGCAAAGCATTAATTTTCGCTGTAAACGTGTTTCATAAAATCTAGAATTAGGTATTGAAATTGAAAGCTAGTTGAATTCGAATTGGATTTGCGATTTACAGTATTGTATTTGGATTACTTTGAAGAAATCGTTTTATTTTAGTTATTCTGCAATATCGCAATATTTTGTTCAAATATTTGTGAATATTTTAATTTGAATAGTCGAGACGAAACGTATTACAATTGTCGAAAAATCTAGAAAAGTTTATTTCTATATCATTTTGTTACATTTATCATTATTAGTTTTTCTAGTACAGAAGTCTAAGAATAGCGATCTTTTTTAAATCTGTTTCTTGAGAAATTAATGTTACTTCTAAAATATCGCTAAAACACATTTTTTTTCTGTATGAAGATACTTTTTGAGACACATAATCATAATCAAAAAAACAAAAATCATTTATTCAAACTTGGCTGCAAGACAGCACTTTTTGAACGACAGGAATTTACATAAGACAGCCCCCAAAACGCCCACCCTTCACCACTTCCTATGTATTTATGCTGGGAAGAAGTGGCGCAACAAACTCCCCAGCAAATAATAATTTTATATAACCTTTTTTCATACAAGCACAAGATAACTGATTCACTTACATACAGTTGATCTACATAAAATCACAACTCATTTCTACAGATCTTAACCACCAACCAAAAACCGGGGCAATTAGCTACGTAAATGACCAAGACATTGCCACAACCATGAACCCACGGGGTCATAACTATTGAGGTCAAGTCGTGAGACCTGACCCCTTTGAGCAGATGTTCCGAACTAAACTGTGTTTGATAGAATTTTACGTTACAATTGGATTGAGAGCGTGTAATGGGAATCGGTTGCAAGTCAGTGTAATGGTTTAATTGGTATTTGATTTGTTTTGCACGAGTTTGATGTTTAAGTTAGTAATGTTTTTAATGCTGAAGTTGGCTTCGATGGGATTTTTTATTATTTAGAATAATATTCTATGATCATTTGAATAACCTTCAGTCCCAGTGAAGCTTTTCAAATAAGGGTCTCAACTGTTTAGTTGGTAATTGTACCTAACAGTAAAGTTTAAGGTTCTATTTCCGAGCTCAGAATTATTAATTTGTGTCTGAAAAGACGAATAAGCCATCGGCTCGGCTTCTTTTACTTACCTGTGGTACCAATGGGAATGAGTATATGAAATTTCATCTCAATCAGTTCAGTCTTTTAAGTGAAGAATGTGTAAAGAGGATTTTCACGTTTATTTTAGTAAGGATAAGAATTCATAACTTTACTTAACCCTTTTCCGAAGTAAGCGTGATAATATAAAACCATTAGAACAATGCGAATAATCAGTTTTAAGATAAAATGTCTTGAAGAGAACTTTAATCATAAGTTCAAATACTTTTTAGATTATAAATCAAAAAGGCAATCTGGTATTCGGGTGGAATTGAAAATTACTTTTCATTTTATAGTATTCAGTAGAAATTATGCTTGCTTATCATTATATCTTCGGATCTTATTTTCTTTCAAATCAAAAGTAATCTTGAAAATCTACTTTTAAAGGTGCTTGATAATTATTTTTCTTCATATCTTTTCGTGGAATATATTTTGCTGCTCTCACTATTTGTCTGGAGCCAATATCTTGAATATTTGAATAAAATATATTTATCTTTGTGAAAGGGTAAAATTGTACAAATCTACCTAGCCGATTTTTCAAATTGATTAATCATTTTAAGTTGTCGAATGTGTTCCTGTATACAAAAATACTTTGTATTAAGTATTGTACTATTCTTTATTGCCCACATAAATACATTTTGACACTCTGAAAACAGAAAGATTATGCACAACGGCGAGCGCTTCTTGAAAGGCCTACGTTCTTGAAAGTACCACGTATACCCATACCAAATTAATCCAAATCTATTTAATCATTTTACCACAAAAATCTAACAAATAACTAAATCATTGCCTTACATTCTCTTCTCTCAATTCCAGCCCGAGGCAAGAAGAAGAAGCTGGCAGTGATCATTCCCCTACTGACGTTGTTCGCTGTTCTGAAGATGAAGCTACTCCTCATTCCGATCCTGCTGTCGGTGCTGCTCATCAAGAAACTGCTGCTGATTGCTGCGTTGCTGCTGCCGAGCTTGCTCAGCACTTTGAAGGCTTGCAAGGTTTGTATTTTAAACAATATTTTAAAAGAATTGTATTTGTTGAAAAGTAATGTATGTAAAAGTAGCCGTCCCATTGGGCTATGGGAGTGAGGGAATATTGAGTGCACCTGTGCCTGCGCAAATGCTTGTGCACTATAGGTCAGTAGATTACATAGCACCGTATAAATTATACTAAGTATGCAGGTGCAGTATTAAATAATTCTCATCAAGTAACTGCTATTATTCATTTGATCAATCGGCATACACAGAGCTCTGTGTGTTTTGTTTGTAAAGCCAACAGTAGACAACAGCTTCGTATAAGCTAAGATGATTGATGATCAATGATTTTCTTTTTAAATTATGAATTGATTTTTGTAACACTTCCGTGTTATGAAGATGATACCTGATGCTTCAGTAGCCAGTGTACTCTAAGAGCCAGATTTTTATATTTAAGGCACTATTAATAGGTACCCCGGTAGGGTAGCTTGATTCAATGATGACCTTATCAGCATGCTCACGAAGTAAAGTGCTTCCAAAAAATAGCAAAATAAATAGTTTAACATCTTCCCTACATTTTCAACCCCTTTTTCGAATTTTCACTTAACGCAATTAATTATGCTTGGTAATTCGGCTCCATTTCCCGGTTTCCGAGTAAAAATGCAAATTAATTTAAACGTGAGTCGACTTTCTAGGACCTTCTATTTTTCGTGTGCATTGTTTAATTAGACATTTTCTTTTGATTTCATTAAGGAAATTGCTAGAATGGGCTATTTTTATGTATACGTGGGGGTATTTGAATTTTCTCAATGAAACCGACCTTTTTAAAGTGTTGTTCATTATCAATGGAAATAGGTACTTAAATTGTTTTTACACTGGTGCAAAAACTCATTGAAAAAGTATTAAGAAATTGACTCAAACATAACATTTGTTTAACAATGTAATAAAAAAGAATTCAGTAAAAAAACTTCGAACAAATAGCATGGCATTTGAGACGATATTGCACCATAATTATGGTTTTATCGCTAAAATTAATGTGACATAGCGACCACAAAATGGCCGCCTGCCACAAAATGGAGGACTGACGTCACCTGCTGAGCCATCGTTCGTGGTTAGCATTTTAGGGGAGATTTAATGCTTTTAGATAAAATATGAATTGACCCAAGCAATGATTTTTTTTAATAATATTCGCAGTTAAGAGATTAGAAGAAAAATTCTGTGTGATTCTACCATTGCCATATGACAGAAAGATTAATAGTTCAGGTCACCCAGTAATTTTCAAAAGAATATTAACAGCAAGCAATATTCTTTTTAATATTTTTAAAAGTCGAAAAGATTGGAACAAAAGTCAATTTAAATTGAATCTGTTTGGTTAAAACCAAGTTGATTCATTTATTGCTTGGTCTGTCGCAGTTTCATTTCGTGTCGAACCAATTATTGGTACCGAGCACTGGAGGAAGGAAAGATAGTGGAGATGCCATAAGGAAGGTAGGTCCGGCGCCTTCTTGTAGGTCAAGCACCGAACGGTAGGCTTGATCAGTTACAGGCGTCAACAAGATCTTCGGGTTCTTTGCTAAATCAAAACCGTCTCCCGAATACATTTCCGCTCCACTCGTCATTTCGTTCCCCATGCTTGTTACAATGAAGAATAATAATGGGAACCCCCATACTATACAGCCTTCTTATACATAAGTTTCAACCAAGACCAATTTTTAACAGATGCTTCAAAGAACCCGAAGGTCTTTTTAGATTTCTAGTAACTGTTCATTTTGGTCACGCCCACCGTACGTATTTGACCTACATACTTGAGTTGCCTCATGACATCTCTGCTCATCTATCCTTCCTCCATAGTCCCAAGCAATTACAGACAGAATCCTCATAAAACCGTATTGTAGTTTTAATTAATCTGTGTATTGTCGACAATAATAATTAATTTTAGACTTGAAAGTGATCAGTATTATTTTGTTTGTTTATTTAGTTGTAAAGTTCAATAGATTGCTTTTACTATGTAGTTTGAGTTTCAAGAATTTGTGCTTTGATCATCCCTTCTTTGAGATTTAGGGTTAGGTACTTCGGTTTATTGAAATATTTTTTAAATTCATAAACATATCTGATATATCTGCTATTATGGAAAGAATATATGCATATTTCATTATATCTGCTACCGTTAAGTCTTATTGATTTTTTAAACTTTAGTATTCTAACCTGATATAATATTCCGTTATTTACTGCGTTTTAGGCTAAGAACTCACGAAGCGATTTTCACCCGCGACCGCCGCGGCTGCGGGCCCGTAGCTTCTGTAGAATGCAGATATACATGTAAAAAATTAAAGCACATTTCACGACGCGTTTTACGCCCGCAGTCTGCGCGTTTGTTTGCGGGTCCCGCTGCACCGGCGGGCAACTAGTAGAATCGCGCGGGCCGCGGTCACCCGCAGACTCGGCGGGTTGCGCCCGCGCGCTCCGCGGTCGATTGGCCGGCGATCGCAGTAGCGCAGAGGCTGCCCGTCTTGCGTCTTGCGATCATTGCCCGCCACGTTTGCGGGTGATAATCTCAACCGCGACGGCTGTGTAACCGCGCTAATAACCGGTCTCGTGAGTTTGAAATTAAAAACGCAGTTCCGCCACCGCGGCGGGCACGGTTCAAAATCGCTCCGTGAGTTCTTAGCCTTATAAATAAGTTTTTTCTCTCTCTTCTTTCTCTGAATCAAAACGTTTTTTTCATGTTTGCGACAATCAGTATAATATCAACCAGCTCTTAGCCAGTATCAACCGTGTCCCGTAGAACTATAACTTCCCTACAGTAAAAGAATTTTTCAAATCGGTTCAGAAGTTTTGGAGCCTATTGAGCACAAGCAAACAAAAATGTTTCCTCTTTGTAATTGTAATATAGTTTATATACATTTTACATTCCTTATATGATTCACTATTTCCTTTGAAAACCTGCAGTTACTCATAAATGATCTAAACCCAATCCTCCTTATCAGGCACTTCGGCGCAAACGCATCAAAATAAATATAAATTTATCTGAATCCACTTGATGCGAGCTTTCACAGATACGAACGTCCTTGGTACCAAATTGTTTTTATTTTTTATTGCAGTTTTTTGTTTGTTTGTCTGTTTTATCTATTTATACATATCTATGAATACCTATTAAGATGGGATATTGCTAGTTGAGCTCTGAGTCTTTTTACATCTAATTGTTATCTTGTTTGGTACAGTCATTTCACAGAAAAAAAATAAGATACAGACAGACAGATTATGCCAAGAATTATTTGTACTGATTTGCAAAAAAAAAAAATAGGATAGAAGAAAATATTGATAACCTCAGTTATGATTTTATCTTACTAGGAAAAAAATCCTATGGTCCTATTATTTATTTATTTATTTATTTATTGCTTAAAAGGTACATTTTACATTATAGAAAATATAAAATGTCCAACAAAACTGTATACACAGTTTATCTGTTGGATCAGATTTCTTAACTATTGACTTACTATTATAGGTTCTATTAAGTTGAGTTTACAATAACAATAAAATTAATATATTAGTATTATATTATATATGTATTAGTATTATATATGTAATATTAGTATTATATATGTTAAGTTATATAAGTAGTATTAGGAGGTTAATATTAAGTACGTAAGTATGAAAATCAAATGGTCCTATGGTGTGTTAGTAGCGTATATAAATAATTAAGTTAATTAAAATGCATATCTTTTGAGATGGAATCAATAATGGTGAATTTAAAGGAACGAACCCAAATAATGTAGCTAGTTTGATATGTTCATATATTGAGCTTAGCACTTGTCAATTCAATGATAAGCAACTGATTTCATGTTCTACATGTTGTAAGTAGTTTATATGCATTGTGCAATATGATTTTGTTTTGCTGACTCATCATACAATAATATTATGATGAAAGTAAGTTGGTAACCTTTTTGACACATCTAAAGTCTACATCTATAAGTAAAAGGTGTATTTTTAGTCGTTATTTTGTCTCAAAATCATAAAAGTTTTTTTTTTTAAATTTTATGCCTTTTCAGACTCTTTTCAAGTCTCTGACACTGTTATGGGGCTCCGAAATATCTTTCTAAACTTTTTCTTGAACACAAAGGAACAACACCTCCTTTTAGCGTAGTTAGATAAAAATATTCGTAACTTCACAAATACCCAAATATGACTAATCCATCCTTGGTAGCTTGGCAGTCGTTACGGGCAGTCAGAAGCCAGTCTTACCAAGGGGTATTGGGTTGCCCGGGTAACTGGGTTGAGGGGGTCAGATAGGCAGTCGCTTCTTGTAAAGCACTGGTACTCAGCTGAATTAGGTTAGACTGGAAGCCGACCCCAACATAGTTGGGAAAAGGCTCGGGAGACGATGATGGCACATCCCATACTCATTATAACCTTTTTTATGTGTCAAGTCATTTAAAAACTAATTAGCCCACTCAAAATGCAAAATCCCTTCCCACAATGCAAACTTTTCACCAAAAATAAATCTTTTAATTTTCAACGCGAGAACACGTAGGACACCCACGTTCTGTCAAAATGAATTGCTGAAATCCGTGATGCAAAATACCCGGACCATCTGTTTCGTGCGTGGGTAACACTGGTTTTATGCCCACGTCCCGGCACGTTTTAGTAGAACTTTTTTTTAAATGGGAAATTGTAGTTTCTGATGACTTCCTTACTAATTACTACATAGTATAAAACAAAGTCGCTTTCTCTATCCCCATATCCTTATGTATGCTTAAATCTTTAAAACTTTGGATTTTGATGCTGTCTTTTGTAATAGATAGCTAGTATTATTATAAGCTAGCTATTTCACTCGCATCCCTATGTACATATGTTATGCGGAGGTAATCTGGTTTCAAATAGTGAAAGATTTTTTGAATTGGTTCAGTGCTTTCAGAGCCTTTAGAGTACAAACAAACAAAGTATTAGGCTAGTGATAGTATTTAGTAGTGTAATGCGAGCGCAAAACAGTTTGAAATATTAATAGGTAAGATTATGCAGGTTTCTTCATAATGTACCTACATATGAATTTCATTTTTGTTAAAACATTCACATTATCTACAAATTATTTCTACCTCTAGGTATTTTGATTGAAACAATAGACTGCTGATTTAGAAGTTTCTCGCCCTTACTTCTGCGAAAAACAAAGAAAACAAATAATTATGAATTCAGAGGGATTGTTCTTAATTGGGATATTATTTCTGTTAGTTTGTGTCATTATCAAACATGGTTGTTGAACTAAAGGCTATGGGTTCAATGCCAGGGTCGGACATAGGGTCATTGAGTTTTATATAGTAATATAATATTTTTTAATGGCAGCCTTGACTTTGAATTTGAAGGGCAAGTTTATGATAGTTTCGGATTGTAGGATTCTATTCAAGTGGACTGAAGGTTTATACATATAAAATTCTTCAAATTATTCGGATAACACTAGAGAATAAAACATGTAATCAAAGATGTCAAACATCTATTGTATTTTTATTTTTGTCATATCATCTTCGTAATCGCCCAATATAGACAGACAATTTCATATTTTATTTTCAGCACATTTCAGTTAAACATTAGACATTAGACTTAAAAATTTGGTTTTTAGCTGCTCCCGCGAAGTAGACTAAATTGTCGGCCGATATTTGGCCAGATGGTTGGTTGATGTTCATGAACCCTAACAAAGTTTTTAGCTATGTGATTCCACCATATTAGATACTGATTTATGATCTCGATGAAACTATCGACCGACTAAAATTTTGAAGTGTACCTTTTAAGCCCCTTAACTATGTAACACATAGGCGTATATTTTTCAAACCAGATATTTTTCTTCTTCCCCAGCACTCTCACCACCCGATGTCCTACTCGTACTTCGGCAGCAGTGACTCCAGCGACTACTCAGCGGACTACAACAACAACTACGCGTACTCAGCTAGCGGGGGCTACGGGAAGGACTGGGCGTCTAACAGGGCTTACAACATGAAGCATAGGCCTACGCCCTCGCCGGCTTATATTACTGCTCCTGGGACTGTTTAACGCCATCTATAGTGTAAAAACTGGGTCTGTTTCTTCATTTCTGGGTACATAAGCGCGAAAGATGTCTTCAAGATTTTAACAACGTTTAAAAGCTGTTTAGTTTCTTAGTTGAATGTATTAATTTCAAGAACTAATGGCGCAATTTGAAAAAGTATTTCACTGTAAGATGGTTCATTTATCCTGTTTCTCCATTTGTTGAATTAGAAATCATCATCTTCTCAGCCATAGGACATCCACTGCTGAACATAGGCCTCCCCCTTAGATCTCTACAGATACCTGTTGGAGGCGACCTGCATCCAGCGTCTTCCGGCGACCTTTATAAGGTCGTCTGTCCATAATTAGGAATCGATCGTTTATATGCCAAGCAAAGCTAATAAATAACATGACGGAAATTAGAGTTTCAACGTGACTTCATATTCATATTAATCGCGGTTTTGTTAAGATAACTCATTATTGAGGAAGATATAATTATGTTTCATAATTATGTTCTCAAATTATGAATTTTCTTAATTATCTTTAATCAGAAATGGTGAAACAGATCAATAATATAATTTATTTTGGATGAGAGTTATATTTATTGCTATGATATAATGTTAAGTCAATATTTAACTGTACCTAACTTATTATTTTCATTCATTTATTATTTTGAACATGCGTATTATTGACTTTGAATATGTGTATTTGATTTATGTTTTGCATAGTAGTTAGTTACAGCCTATTTATCGTCCCACTGCTGGGCACAGGCCTCCTCTCACACGGAGAAGGATTGAGCATTAATCACCACGCTTGCTCAATGCGGGTTGGTGATTTCAGACTATATAGTCCAGGTTTCCTCAAGATGTTTTCCTTCACCTTTTTTTATCAGCCATTGGTGTCTAAGATATACTTAGAAAGTACATACAAACTTTGAAAAGTTGCATTGGTACTTGCCTGACCTGGATTCGAACCCGCGCCCTCATACTCGAGAGGTTGGTTCTTTGCCCACTAGGCCACCACGACTTCCCCACTAGGCCACCACGTCTTCAATAATAAATACTTTAATAATTTAATTTGCATAGTAATAAATACTTATTTCCTTCGACACTTCTAAAACACTTGAATGTAAGCTTTGTATCGTTTTCCAATAATTCAATACCTTATTAACATTTTTAACCATTACACGACGTGACAAAGTTAAAAAACGTTTCAGAATTAAATTTCCCAAATGTATGGTGACGTCACCGTCCATTCTCATTACAATGCATCATTACCCGCCGCAATACGTGATGATGTCACCAATGCATGTACAGTCGAGAACATTCATGATGTCAAAGCAAAGAGCAATCGGTCGAACAACTACATTAACGGCCGATATATCAACTATAAGTTCAATTCCATTTGAGAAATGAATGAATGAATGAATGACACAATATATTTTATATAAAAAAGCTATCGTCAATAGCGTTAGCTCCTCCTCCGAGCCTTTTTCCCAATCATGTTGGGGTCGGCTTCCAGTCTAACCGGATTCAGCTGAGTACCAGTGCTTTACAAGAAGCGACTGCCTATCTGACCTCCTCAACCCAGTTACCCGTCAATAGCGTTAGCTATCCGTTAATTTATTTATCACTAGCTTCCACCCGCGGCTTCGCCCGCGTCGAGTTCGGTTATATCGCGTTTCCAAGAGAATTCTTCAAAAGTCCGGGATAAAAACTATCCTATCTTTCTTACGGTCTATCTCTGTACCAAATTTTATTACCTAACAGACAGACAGACAGACAGACAGAGTTACTTTCGCATTTATAATATTTGTAGGGAATAGTAGGGATTGATTTTTTGCTAACGTCAGAAATCAGAAGACTACGAGTATCCGAGTTTGTGTTAAAATTAAAGCTGAAAAAATGCAAAGGTTTGTAATTTTAAAGCCCAAGCTCACCTACAACCTAATCGTATAAAACATCTGTTTTTTACGCGTATGAAAACAATCACAGTAAACCGTATACAGTTGTTTAAGACAACTTGACGTTTATGTCGTCAATAAAATTAGCTCAATCATTTATGTCCGCGACTGTACATCAGTTGGTGACGTAATACTGCAGTGTTGGAAACTTTAGTCACGTGACGCAACGGAATATGCATGAGAGTTGATTATAATGCCTGGTTTTTGTGCTTTTGTGAGTAGTTTTATTTTGAGAGTTAAAAAAGATCCGGTTATTCTAAAACGTATTTTTACTGGGTTAGATGTCCAAAAAGACGTCTGTAACCCTGTGACTGCGTATTTTGTGTCAAATATATATTTTTGTGTTTATTTATTTGTGTGTATGTTTATGTATGCTGTGATTGAAGAAACATTTATGCAATTATAAGGTATTTGTATGTATTTTATTTATTACTCCTATGCTGGGCACTCATTAGTGCATATTTCTTGTCAAATAACTCTGCCTCTCTGAATAACATATTGTGAATGTATGTATGGGCAATGTAACTTATACATTTTGATTTTAGTGCAACACTATGACTGTATTTATTTAATTTAAAATAATTAATTGTAAGTACATTAGGATAAAACCCTATTTATTGCATTTAACTTAGAAATAATTTTAATATACAAATTAATTTATTACAAAAAGTGTACAAAGTTTTTATAATTTAATAAATTATTTTAAAAGTATAGCTTTCAATTTTATTCATATACCTAAAAAATGATTCAAACTACTATAATAATTATTCTGAAGAAACCAAATAAAAAATATGAAATATGAATAGAAAATATATTTTGTTACATTCTGTATCTATGATAGATAATTAAACTTAATGCTACAGTATATAGCCATTAAAATACCCATAATCTATACCTAGATTATTTCAAAATAAAAGTTTTCTTTTTATATTTTATAGTACACATGGTTAACCCATAAGATTTACCCACTTCTAACAATATCTAAAGTTTCCTTGTTATACGGAACCACGAAGGGTTTCTCGCAAACCGTTTACGAGTCTATAAAAACTTCTACTATTTGCCCAAATAGACCCTTTGATCTTTTGAAACTAATTTAATACCCTCTTGTTTTATTGTTCGTTCAGTTAGAAATCTTGTTTGCTAAGGGTTGTTTGAACAATATAGAGAAACTTTATGGTAGAATCTTTGGAAAGATAATATGTTTTGGCTATTTTATAAAACACATAATGATGTATGTATGTAGCTTTATATCTTGAAGACGCAGAGTGGGCAGGCCCCCCACTAGATAGACGGGTGATCTGACCAATTTCGCCGGGAAGCAGTGGATGCGGGTTGCTGAAGATCGAACGAAGTGGCGAACCTTGGGGGAGCAGCAGTCCAGCAGTGGATGACTTTTGGCTGACACGACGACGCTTTATAAGAGTGAAATGTTAATCTGAAACATGCCATTTGCTCCTCACCATTGAATTTTTTTTTTTGTATGTTAGTATATTAACTCCAGCAGCGTTAGTTTGAAGCCTAGAACAATCTTTGAAAAATTTGAGTATTTTTTACAAAACAATAATAATTTTAAAAACCTTACATTAAAAAAAAGCTACGAAACAATATTTACAAATAAATAATTTTTATGTTAACTTATCATAAAAGCATTGAAACACCCAATAATTTAAACCAGAAGTACCAGGAGTTCATAAACGCATTGCAAGTGACTTCGATTCCACTCCATTAATGTTTAGTGCACATTCCCAACGTTTTATTGCGTACCAATAAATAAAACGAATTGTCATTTGCTTAGAGCACCACTTCTCTTTTATGCACTCCTGGTAGTTGGATTTATTTAGTTCACTATTTCTTTTACCAACTGTTCTGTTCAGCAGATGTTTTGAGATAACTCGTTCGCCGCACCCGGATAAAACTAGCATTTGATCAGGCTCTGGACTGTGTACCAAAAATTTCATGTAAAAAGGGTCAGTAGTTTCGGTGAGAATGGGGGTAAAAAGAAAATGCCTTCATAATGCTGTAGTAAACAAACGTTTTTTTTCTTCTTACAAACCTTTTCTAGGTAACAAATTAACACCTCACAAAAAATATCATAGATCTTTTATGACAAATACAATAGCAACTTTTCAGCAATAGCTATCAAAATTAAATCTAAGTAACTTCATAGAAAACTATCAGTTCTTACAATAAGTACAGTATATCTCATTCTCCAAACAAGCAAACAAAAACCTAAAAGGAACCAAAATAAAGAAGAATCTCTCTAAACAAATACACATCTCTCAAGACGAACGAACAAACAAACAAAACGAACAAACACACTACGTCATTGTCGTTGATACAGGTGCCTTCAAACTTCAGGAGGTGCTGAACAAACATTTGCTGTTCTTTACAGGTAACAAAATAAATGTAGCTTATTTCTAGGTATACTAGAACTGAATTCGAGGAAATATTTGTTGTGAGAAAGAAAAATATATAATTTGTGAGTATACACGTTGTATCTCATGAAAGCCTGTGAGCCATACTAGTGTGTGTAAATGTACAGTCAACTTCAGGTCAGTGGTAATAGTTTTATAGGAAAATCGTACTTATTACTTTTGAGTTAAGGTGCATGACAGTTACCACTGATGTGCAGTTTACTGTACATGCACCTCGTCTTTGACTCATAACATAATCTATATGTACATTTTACACACACATATAGATTCAACATTTGAAACTGTGTTTCATAATCAAACGAATACATCAACTTTGATAAAGTCTAAAACAGAGACAGCTGATAGCCTGAAAACATGGCATTAACATCGAATTTTTAATAATACACCATTGAAGGGTGAAAGTTACTTCCGATACAGTTTAATTCCTAACTCGGTCAAACTTAAACTAAGTAAGATTTTTTCACGAACTCAAAAATTAACCCACAAATCTAATTCCATGAAAATGAACCCACATAAAAATGTTAAAATCTTTCTAAGCTAATTAAATCTTGGTAATTAAATTTTCAACTCTTTTCCGCCGTTATTAATACTTTCCCAGTAAAACCCTGAAGGCTTTATTCCGACTGCCACTTCCGTTTCAATTTAAGGCTGTAAAAAAAACATAATTCATTTCCTGCCCTTTTTTCATGGCTTTTTGAATTTTGCGGAAAAATTAGGAAGATGGTGGTCGTATTACAGAGGAATAAGTATCATGTTATGAGGAATGCGTTGAAAAGAAACGTAGATGAACAAAGAAAGGGACGCATGGATTGTGTAAAAATCTTTATAGAAATAAAAATGTTACTTGTGATACGACGGCCAAATAAATTGGGATTAAGAAGTGGATGTCGATTTGCAAATTATTGCTTCATACCTTTTCACCGAGGTTGAGGAGTAAGTCCCAATTAATTAACCGTAAATTAAGTAACTATAGTTTTAGATAACTGGAAATGTTTAAGTTACGAACGAAAGTAGGTACTAGAAAAGCAAAAACTTGAAAAGGAACTTTACAATCAAAATGACAATGCTTCTTTGATAAACTTAACTTGGAAAATATTTTGAACTTGGCCAGACAGCTGTCTTACGTCCTAAAAGACTTACTATAGGTACTTGAAACTTTCAGCTACTCTAAAGAAAATAAACTTAGAAGTACCAAAATATAGAATGACATTTATTACTGCATAAGCACTATGAAATACGTCTCAAGTGACCACGCGGTTTAATGATGTGCCACAAATTCCCGGGACACGGGATTTTGTGGGATACGGGAATTCATTACTCTCTGTTTTGGAGTGACGCTTGAATATGTAGGATTGGATATAGCAAATGGTTAGACTTAAGATAAATGGTTGTATACAGAGACAATTTTACGGGAACATTAATTCTTGTGCCCCGGGAAATTGGGTTGTCGATATTTTTTTAATGTTTTTTGATGTTTGCTGTGGTAAATTGTAGGTCACGGCTGTTATTTAAGCAGTCGTGTTAGTTTTAGCAGTCGTTACGGTAGTAAGAAACCAGAAAGTCTGAGAACCAGTTTTACCTAGGGTTATTTAGTTGTCTGGATAACTGGGTTGAAGATGTCAAATAGGCCAACTGCCTATTCCATATTATTCCTCGACTAGAAGCCGACCCCAACATTGTTGGGAAAAGGCTTGGGAGATGATGTGTGTACATATTTCCGACTACAGTGTGAACTGAACTCTCATTAAAACATTGAAATAATTTATTTTTATTTGACAACCACTTAATTATCTTTAATTAAAGTTGTTTATTTGTAAACCGCCATAATTTGGAGGTTAAATGAAACAACAAAATTCAGGCTAATTTATCGCTAGGTTAACCAAACGAAATGTAATTGGCTTGCTGATAATAATGTGAATGCATTTATTACACGTATTTAAAGCTTTTTGGCACTCAAAAATTCATTAAATTAATATTTAAGTTATGTTTGTGAAAAATAATTAAACCACTTATTTATTTACTAGCTGGTGCCCGCGACTTCGTCTGCGCAGGTTTAGTATTTCGAACAATATGTTTACAAATTGTAGCCTATGTGTTATTCTGATGTATAAGCTATATTATTGTAAAGTTTCATTAAAATCCATTCAGTAGTTTTTGCATTGCATTTAAATAAAAATGCAAATTGCATTGCAATTAAATAAAAATATTCATTAAACCTATTAAAAGATTTGATTTTGACTGATATTATATTAATAATCCGCTGGACATAGGTATCTTTAACATGTAGTCAGCCCCACTCATTATTATAAATGCTAAAGCAACTCTGTGTGTTACTCAACCTACTACTGAAATACTACTGAACCGAATGCAATGTAATTTAGCACATACCCAGACAGGTATACACAAATAAACCGGCCAAGTGCGAGTCGGACTCGCGCACCGAGGGTTCCGTACAAATCCTGTATAGATAAAAAGCGAGTCTCGCGTCAACCGCAACTTTCCACATAGATAGGTTTTGACTGCCATTGTGGGATCGATAGCAAAGATCAGATATGGTTATGGGAACTCCTTTACAATTTATAAAGTAACCTTGTGTTGGAGCTTATTTTATTTTAGGTGATGAGAATTCAGTACTAATGGGATCTTTTATTTTTGAGGGATTAATCACCTAACGAGCCCCAGTTTCAGGTTTTTTTCGAAACTGCCTGACGACTTGTAACTGTCGAATTGTAACAACGACTGCTAGAGAGTAGGATTCGGGGCTGCTGGCTTTATGTTTCTAGAGCCTTGACAAAAGTGTAATTCTGTCCCTTTCTTTGTTTTATAAAGTCGGCTTTATTTTATTTTGTAGCATTTTACAAACAAATCCAACTTCAAACATATAAAAAAAGCAACAAGAAAACAAAAGCAAGAAAGAAATTAAAAAGATGTTAGGTGCATCGGTCTAGAAGTCGGTGTCTAGAGGATGCATCTATATTTATTTTACCACCGAGATCTAGACCGATGCATATAAACAGTTTTCTTGTTGTTTTTAGAAGTTGTTTATTTTTTGTAAAAAGTTTTTATTTTTAACTTTTGTGAAAAGTTCTCGTCAATACGAATAATATAAGCCCAAACACGACGTTACTAAATCATACCGTTGAGGAGTTCTCTCGACTTTCTCACGTCTCCATCATCAAGAAAGCTCTAAACCTTCACTGTTTGATAGTATCACCAGACATACATCTGAGAATCAAGTTTTAATCCTATGCATGCCTACAATTTCTGATAGTTGCCCTCGATTCCTCAGGATTTCCATCATCAGATCCTGACCTGATGACAATGGAAATAAACGGCGAGTATACTCTTTTACTACAAAGAAATGATTTCTCAAATCCGTCAAACTTGGTCGTTTAAATTCCTCATTGAAATGAGGAAAATATTTGATTTGATTTGATAATATTTTCATATTTTATGTAACTTCAAATTTATCATTTTCGCAATTTTTCCTTTATCTGTACTATATAACGTTGCTTCTTGTCGAATTTCAAGATTCTGAGTTCACGGGAAGTACCTTGTAGGTTTTGATTCCCTAGCGTGTGACGGAAATTCGTCTAAGGTGTCGGTATAACTGCTGTATCTTTTGATCGCGTTAACTTAGATGTTTGATTTTTTCACTGCCTAAAGGGACAATAGACCTAGGTATTTGGTATAAATTTCAATTTGATACCTTTATTTGTTCGTGAGAAATAAGGTAGTAAGTTTCATTTTATTAAAATATTTTTTTTACATTATATAACTAAAAAAAATGAGATTTTCGTAATTTTTCCTATATTTGCATTATATGACAATGCTTCATGCCAAATTTCAAGACTCTGAGTTTACGGGAAGTATCCTGTAGGTTTTGATTCCTTTGCGAGTGTCGAAAATTTGTTGAAAATATCGACATAATCGGCTGTATCTTTTGATTGGCTTGGCTTAGAAGTTTGATATTTTCACAGCTTAAAGGGACAATAGACCTGAGTACTTCATGTGAATTTCAGCTTGATACGTCCACGCGTTCTTGAGATAAAGGGTCTTGACAGACAGACAGACAGACAGACAGACAGACGGACAACAAAGTGATCCTATAAGGGTTCCGTTTTTTTCCTTTTGAGGTACGGAACCCTAAAAACGGACAGAGGCTTATTTATCTAGGTGATAGGTAAATAGTTTATGTAACACGGATGACTCTACGGATGGGGCTATCTCTACATAGATGAACAAAAAACACAAACATCCAGATTCGTAAAAACAGAAACAGTAGTCGAAGTTTTGAACAAAGACTAATTAATGAATCTTTTTTCGTCCTTAGGTACGTACCTACATAATCCAAAAGTCCAATAAAGTGGGATAAAAGTATCCCAGTACATCCCTATTTTATTTTAATACTATGGTAACTTTACGACTTTACTTAAGTGACCCGCGACTTTTATGCGACCTTTGTCGTGATTTTTCGACGAAACTAATATTTTATATTATTTCGGAAACCCTTCATAAAAACGTCGTAATGATATTTTAGTTATAATGGCTTTTGTGGAGTGCGGTATACTGAAATTAAAGGTTTAGAACTTTCGGTGTGGTAAATAATTGCGCCTGAAGTATTGAAATAGCAATTCACATGTAAGCAATATATACCTAGAATTCACTATGTATGTTGTTAGGAGCAAATAGTAGGATTAATGAGAACTAAGAATCTAGAATTATAATGATAAGGTACATATAAGTAATTCTACCGTTATCTTTTTTTTATTTACGTACTTATTAGGCCGAAGGAAGAACTGGTGGCTCGAGTAAGTCTGATAACCAATCTTACCAAGGGGTATCGGGTTGCCCGGGTAACTGGGTTGAGTTCAGATAGGTAGTCGCTCCTTGTAAAACCCTGGTACTCAGTTATTTCATGCGATTAGACTGCAAGCCGCGATCCCATAGTAATTGAGAAAAGGCTAGGCAGATGACGTAGTCTAAATATCTGAGCAAAATACTAGGATTTTATCTACGTAGATCTTCCTTCATATTTATTTAAACAAATTCCCCGTCTGCCTGAAAGAAGTTTTATCCTAAGCAGATTTCATATAAATTCTTTGGCGACGGAATACAAATGTTCAGAGCGCAGAGTGCACTCGGATTTTCGTCGACAGATATAAAAGGCTATGATAGTGAATACCTTAAAATTTGTTCCTGTTTCAATATGGAACACTTTTTTATACTCACGGGATTTTAGTTAGTCAGACATCTAAGTATTGTAGTGTTTTTTTTGTGTACAAATGGTTTAAAAAATGTTTTTTTTTTGCTAAAAAAAAGCTGATAATAATATGTTTTTATTTCTTTGTCAAAAATTTTATATTTATACAGAAAACAGCTCTTCATGATCTAAATAAATTGCTCGTCTTATTTCAACGAAAATTACTGGCATATATTTATGTGATGTTCTTAGACAATTACTTACCATTTTCCACTTTGAATCAAAATTATCATTTTCTTCTTCATGTCACTATAAAAAGTTTTCTCTTATTATCATTTAACCGAGTTACGAATAAAGACTTTCATGTTTGGCTGTTCCAATTCTGATGCGGTTTTCAGCATAGTATTTTTCAGACTTTTAGGAGAAGGTTTTAGGTACGTACATTATTGAAGTCGGTTGTTTCACTCTTTTTCGAAATATTTTTTTAGTATATGTAAATATGCTATCTTACTTTGCAACCAGTGTGTCAGCTCACTGGGAGTGAGTGTAAAAGCTTTCAGTGCGTACATTGTTCAGCCAGCATTGTCATTGAGCGCCGCAATAACAGCTCACTATTACACACAGAGTACCTACTGACATATGATGAGCCTACTCTTTTTGCATTACAGTGTAGATAATTTTGATAATATTGAGACAGGTTATGGAAAAAAATAATATCGATTTCTAACACTTACGTGAATATCAAAATAAATAAAACTACTTTTACGGATTTTATCGCGGTTATATTATTATTATTTAAACCCGACGTTTCGTATCCTAGGTAAATGATATTGTCCTCAAAAACTACACGTTTGCATCAACTTCCCGTATGAAAAGTTGTTAATTTTTGAGGTGCTCGTGGTTAAGTTCTAGCTATAAGGTTTAGGGCATCAACTAACTTGGGAGCCAATTGTTTGATCAGGCTCATAAAACAGTATAGAGATGAATGGCAGTACACACATTGCATCGACCAGGAATGCGGCTGACAAAAAACTTACCAACATCGGGTCAACTACCGTCGACAGTTTATTCTGCAGTGTGCGTGTCTCTTACAGCCTTTAATTAAATCAAATAGTGTATTTTGCAATAAATATGAGGACAAAATATTTCCCATAAAAATCTGCTTACTAGAAACATATTTTTTACATAATTTGTGTAAAGCCTTAGTAGGCTGGCATAACGCATCAGCGTTTAAGCTTCATACAAATAAATGATTAAAAAAAAATATAATTTTGACAATAACCCCATAAAATTGATGTCACATTCTTATCTCTCTCTAGTAACCAAAACAGCAGTTAGTTCGAATATTGGGAATGGCCACTAATCTATTAAGATTAGGCATTGCATGCTTCGGTCCGTGAACATCGAATTCACTCCGAGTCATTGCTCACTGGCACTTCATGCTTCAGCAAACACAATAATCTGATGATTTGATGATCACGGCTTCTGTTAAAGACGAAAATCAGATAGACAATCTTACCTTCTTATATAAAGCCTTGTATTTATTACACAGTTTCATTCGGGTTATCTCTATAAACAAACATCTTTATGCATATACAAAGATATACAGCACTCAAGATTTCACCCGTTCCTTTTTGGCATGAACATCACGTGGCTTGCTTATTCTAAATGGAAGACCCTTACTGAATAAAACTTACTTTCAAGTTCCTCCAAATTGGTTTTAGCATTGCAGGATCAGTCATAGTGAAAGCAGAAGCTTCTCAAGTCCCAATGTAATTGTTCTAAGTTATAGGTGCATATATCATTCACTTTCTAAGTATATCTTATATACTAATGACTGATTAAAGGTGAAGGCAAAATATATTCAAGAAACCTGGACTTTAAAATCAGTAATCAATCGAGCAAGCGTCGTAACAACGCTCATTCTTTCTCTGTATGAGAAGAGACCTGTGCCCTGCGGTGAGACAATAAACTTATGGTGATTATTCCACAGTCACAAGCCCCCCTTTCAAAAACATGTTGATCAAACCAATTGGAATCCAATTATGATATCCATAAATAAACATAGGATTGTTGAAAAAGAATGAGAGTCCTCTGGCGGCGGTATGAATAATTAACGCACATTACAGCGGGGAAAATCGCATGAAAAACTCATCAAGAACGAGTATTTCACTGTGAGCGGGTTCCGTTGCATTTCTCTTTAGATATTTATGTGAAAACTGGTGGTAAATGATACATGATGTTTATTTTGCAAGGTTGACTCCAACACGTAAAATTTTCTTTGAAAGCGAGATGGAGTCGGTATTTCCTATCTATAAAAAAAAGTACCGAAACCAACACAAAGGATGACCCTTGAGTTTGTTGTTTGTGAAGATTTTCGTGTGCATTTTTTTTTCGTTTGCATTAGTTTTGAGTTGTTTATACAAAAATGTATTAGTGTATGATTTAATGTTATATGGCCATTAGATCCCTGATTTAAGTAAAAAATTGTCGATGGGCAAATAGAATGAGCATTGACAATTTTAAGGAAGCACACGCAATATACGTGGTATGTATATAAGTTTAAACTTCATAACTTGCAGTACATTATTACGAACATATACAATACAAACAATCTTTGCTTCATATTTTTATTTAAATTCAATACACTGAATGGCAGCCTCGGGCAGATTTTCTTTTGTTCAACCTTTACTTTAAGCTTTTAAACATAACATACAATTTTCATTGAACAGTTTTTCTCTAGTTAAAAGAATATTTATACCTACTATTTGAGACACACATATAAAAATACATATATTCGTTTGTGTTCTTACACAATATGTTATATTTTAAACAACAGGAAAAATTTACATAAAGCAGTTTTATTCCAGTTTAAAGACTTTTTGTATTCAGAAATACATATTTTTTTACACAATATGTTGTTTTCAGAGACTGTGTTTTCATGCTGACTTAAGTCAGATATTTTTCAATATAGTTTGATATTCCGAAATCGCTCTCAAGGTAGGGATAGAATATTAAAAGAGAAAACTGTAACAGATGGGGTTTAGGCCAAAGGAAAGTTATTAAACTGGAGTTTCAAAGGTCGGTGCTGTCGAATATATAAAAGAAAACGTGAAAATAGTACTTTTTTGGTGTCTTTTTATGTTAGTTTCAAAGTTTAGGCTAGATCTCTGGTTCTGAATCTAAGTCTAGGCGTTTTTTCGTCATAGTTTTTGAGATAAAGGCAATTAAGGTTTCAAATTGCTGTTCAATTTGTAAGTTTTAAATAAGCAATTCTGAAGTGTAAAAGAGAATCCTAAAAAGTGTATGAAAGTTTAATTTGATTGCAACTGGATAGTAGAAAATAGTGAGGCATTTTTTTTAATGTAAATGAATATATTTATCAAGTATGTAGATGTAATCGGTAGATTCCTCTAATACAAACAATATAAATTACTGAGTAATAAAAAGTACAGTTAATACAATCACAATTAATCACCTCAGCCTTTTCCAACTATTTCTAGTCTAACTTAATGGGTACGATCTTGAATAAAACTGTTTTTCAGAAACACATTTTCATAAAAATCTACGGAGGATCTCTAAAAAAATTACTTTCGAGTCGCACAGATCTAGTAAATGTTTCACGTGGAAAGTATAACACGACAGGCGCGCACGCAACCGAATGCCTGTATCGCAATTATGTATCTATTATGTATACAGAATACGTGAGTAAATAGAAAATTGTATTAACGGGGCTATTTTTAGTAGGGGGCTTACGATTTCCAATTTTGAGGTCTTTCTTTTTCCAGAAGGGCCCAGTAGGCCTGCCGGGGCTGCGGGATTGTTCGAAAGAGTTACCGCGGCCCTGGTACATAAAAGGCCTATGAACACGACGGTTTTTAGTCAGTAAGAGTCAGAAAAAAAAGGTCTTGCTTTTTGCTGTCGAAGGAAGCTGAAAATAAAATGCTTTAGCTGTGTGCCAGATATACCTCTAGATTGTATGCTTGTATATCTATTATGTATACAGAATACGTGAGTAAATAGAAAATTGACTTAACGGGGCTATTTTTAGTAGTTGTTGCGATTTCTTATTTTAAGGTCTTGGGTTTTGCGGTGGAATTGAAAAGTACCTATCTGGAAATATAATGCTTTCGCTGTGTGCATACTCAGTTTATAAATTGTACAGACTTAGATAAACATTATGAGTAACAAAACTTATGTAATTTTTCTCTTAAAGAAAGTGATAAGAAATGTAAAGAAATACACTGAGCTATGCCCTCAGGTTGCTAAAGAATCTCTTAAAGAACATTCCTAAAAAAAGGTGTTTGTGCTGTTTTTTTTTTACATTTTATCTCGGTTAGTAAATTCATTTCAGGGTACGAATGAAATTACAGCAAAATCCTAGTAGATAAGTTTCATTTCAGTATTCTTATCGAATTTGGTAGTATAATTTCAGGTTTCGGGGAAAATTGCAGGATAAGGCTAGTAGGTTTAATTTCAGTATCCTTATCGAATCCGATATCAGGAATTCCTTTGTTTTAAGTAGAAGAATTAATAAAATTTGTTTTCCCTCTGTAGATAAAGCTACAGGAATAACCAGTCACTATTAAATGATTTTAAACACAAAACAATATTTGTGTAAATAAAGAGATCGTTGTTTTACTCCGCTTTGAATCAATATTTGTTTTGCTTTTATATGCAATATCTGCAATTTCAATGATGTTTAATATAAATGGATTAATTGCAGAACGGACCACAGCTCGTTTTATTGGTTTAATTAAACTTTCTGGATTATAATGCCTACTTTCATATTAATATAACTTTTTAGGGTTGCGTATCCAAAAGTCGAAAAAGCGAATAACCCTACTACTAATACCTGTTTGTCTGTCGCTAGACTTAATCTCAGAAATGTAATATTAGAACAGTTGAAATTTTCATAGTAGATGACTATTTTACTGGTGTTTTACATTGTATTTTTGGGGATAACAAAAGTGTTTTTTTTTTTCATTTTCTATTTTTTTTTAATGTAGATTGGCTGTCTTAGATTAAATCTGAAAAGGGTTTCTGTCTATGTATAGGTACCCACTGACTGTTCTAGTACGTATGTTTGTTCTTATAATTATTTTTTTCATGTACTTATCGTTAAAACGGTACTGAAATACTTACTACACCATATTTTACTATCGAAATTAAATTATGCTTTATAAACAAGGTAGGAAAAATATAACGGAGATAATAAATTAATTTTATCCCTTAATCATTGCAACCTCGTTCGTTAAATTAATAACTGTTATGCATTGTAAATATTCATTATCGCAAATATATAAATGAAAAACAGTTAATAGTTTCACCGTAATTGCATTTATTTTCTAAATGAAATTATTATTTATTAGAAAGGTCAGTTTTGCTCAAAGTGTTTAGCAAAAATTACGAATTATCTTGAATTTAAAATTGATCATTTAATTCGTTTGTGACTAACATAAGGCCTATGTGAAAAACCTTTTGTTTTTATTCCTAGTCATCGTTATTTTTAGAAGACTAAAGACATTAAAATGATTCCTTTGACATGAAAATTACAAAGAAATGATTGATTACACAAAATTAGTGCATGATCTGACAGTGAAGGAATCAGGAAATAATAACATTATTTTGTCATAAATCAATTTATGACAAACGCTTTATTAATGAGATATTTTAAATTTTTCAATATAAATAACTTCGTGACTTTACACCAACTAAATTTGGTCAATATTAAAAAAGGGGAGCTCGTGGATTAGTAAAAGCTTCAAATACTGTATCGATCATAAGGTTAAGCAAAGCTTGATGCAGTTAATCCATGGACAGGTGACTATTTTTTAGATAAAAAGTCGCTCCATGCAATACACCAGTACTCAGATCTATCCTGTTAGACTGGAGGCAAAACGGGCTAGGCAGATGATGTTATGCACTGCCTTTAGGAAGGTATGACTTTCGTTCTGACGGAACATTATAAGCAACCTTTTACAGGTAAATATCAATTTTATAATAAATAAATGTTTTACTTACATAGATATTTTTATTTTATTTTATTTATTTATTTTTTTAGGAAAACCAACAGCTATACAAAAAAAGAATAGAACACATAAAAAAACTATCCAAGTAAAACAATAAAAAAATAAACTAAATCTAAAAATCGTCAAAAAATTCATCCCCGTCGCTGTCAACTGGGAGCGTACCCAAGGCGCTGGCAGCTTTACCTCGTTGGATGGCCATGCTGATCCTTTGTAATAATTTTACAATAATAATACAGGGCGAGAAACTATTAAGGAAATCAAAATATTTACATATGCACGGAACCATCAAAATATCAAAGCTACACACAACACGCATTTAACAAAACACTTTCGCCAAAAAACTCGACAACACGTCGAATAAACGTCCAAACGTATTCACACGCAGGCGTTCAAGTTAAGAGGACGAATTTGAATTTTTGGCGCCAAGGATGTCAATTTTTCTCAGTAAATACAAAACGGTTCAAAATACAACTTGGTTACCTGAAAGTTCATGACATAAACCTTATTTTGTTAGTTGTAGAAACATGATTAGGTAACTTTTATAACAGAGAAAAATATATCAAACATACCTCTTTTTAAAAAGAGATTCACATATTATGGGCAAACGGGACCGATTTAAGCCTCTTAACTTTTTTAGTAGTTGGGTATATACATACTCTTTAAAATTGTAGTAGGAATTTTTATTAAATTATCATTTCTAAATATTAAAATTACAAAACCATTTTGTCGCTTACGACTTTTAGTTATAAGCTAGCGCGCGTATTGTTATCCTCGCCCCGCTCAGACGCTCCGACCCCTTTTGGCGCCTTAGATGCGCGTGCCGGTTATGGAATTATTGTTGACCAATTCCTCGCCTTAACAAATAAAAACAAAAAACAATAATAATTATAATATAGTCACGCAACGAATAAACTGCAGTTTTATGACTTTTCCAGTTTAATATCAATTTACTGTCAACTGGCACGCGGTTGATCTTAACTAAGTGTTTCATTCGGATTTATCCGTTTAACTAGGGCTTTACTACCTACTGCTGTCTCGCAGTTTCACTCGCGTCCCGTGGGAACTACTGCCTGTACCGGGATAAAATTGTTATTGTCCTATAAATGTAAAGTATATGTGTAGCAAATAAATGGTTTAAAATATAGAATATGTAATTCGGAAAGAGAGTAGTAAAAATCACTGTTGGAAAGCTACACTAACCCCGGTTTTATCCGCAGAAGGAATGACTACAGTGACTTGACTGATTGAATGCTAATTAAACTGAAAGACAAGCAATCAAATGCACATTCACATTTTTAAAACTTACTAGCAGTTTTCCCGCGGTGTCACTCGCGTTCCATGGAAACTTCTACCCGTACGGGAATGAAATATAGCTTATGTTACTCGGGAAGAGTGTAGCTTTCCAACAGTCGAAAAAAATTTCAAATCGGTACCATAGTTTTGGAGCCTTAAGGGTACAAACAAACAAACGTGTTTCCTCTTTATTATATTAGTATAGATTTGTTGACATTGTCACGCGCGAGATCCAAACAAGTTAGTCATTGCTTAGTGCGAGTAATAAATCAATTTTATTGCTTTGTAAAAACTGCATGGCCACTCTGAACTGTTGAGGTGTGTTTTGAATACTAGCTGCTGACTGCAACTGCAAACCGCACGTGCCGTAACTGCAGGAAAACATCAAACATTTTTTTAGCGATGGCAACAGTCATCAAATGACCCCTCCCGCTATGGGTTAGCACCGGTGAGGGAGTGTCAGACGTTTACTGACTAAAAATCCATCGTGTTCCTTCATAGGCCTTTTATGTACCAGGGCCGTGGTAACTCTTTCGAACAATTCCGCAGACCCGGAACATTCGATATCTGGGGGCGGTTTCGTGTATTGCCCATAGGTCTTGGGCATTAACAATAATGGCCAGTCTTTATTGATAATGCCCAGTTAATCACGTTGCCTATAACATACATATAAACAAACCAGTAGTTCAGCTGCGGCCGATTTAATGTCGGCAGTTGCAGCCAGCCACTAGTGTTCAAGACGCACCTTTATACTAACGATAATTACTCAGTTAAAATAGTGATATTTATGACTCTTAATTATGAAATAGTCATGATTGAAAATGATAAATAAATAGCACCTATCATTGTTAACAAACGGTATTGATACACTTTCGTGTATTATATCACTTTCTGAGTGAAAACTACTTATTAGAGTCAAGTTGATTAGTTTTAGTGACGACCTGTGAAACCAACTAATCAGCTACCTAGCCTTTTTCTCATATATTGGGGTCGGCTTTCAGTCTAACCGGTTCAGCTGAGTACCAGTGTGCCACAAGGAGAGAATGCCTATCAAAAGAAAATCAAAATTAGTTTATGAAAATTTGTTGAAATCTAAAAAGCAATTTTACATCAAAATAAGGGTAAGACAGCCCTGATTACTTCATATAACTTTTCGTTAAAAAGAAGTAGTGCAAACAAACAAACAACAAACTCCCCAGCAACTATCAAAGTGAAAGAATGCAACGCTATCACAACTTTTTCCAAAACGCCATATTTCAAGAATACCTTGACACCAAAACCTACAAGTTTCGTGAAGAAAACTTATATCAAACGTTCTATCATACTCCAATATCGTAACATATTTCCTATTTATCTCAAAACTCTTCAAAATCGTTCATCATTTCAATTTTTGGCGCGACGCCAGAAAATAGCAAAAGTTTTTGGTCCCTTCCTATCTGGGTAAGCCAATAAAATGTTATACTAAAAGTCAAAACGAGAGAAACTTGTTCGAAGCATTTTCCAATAGTCACAATATATTATTGGTATCGAAAAGTGGGCGTTTAAGATGTTGTTTTTAGGGTTCCACGTACACGTAAGAAATAAATTTCTCAGAAGCAATCAAACATATTTGCACACGTACATAAATATAGATGTTTGTTTGGTAGAAAAGTGGTAAAAAAACCCACAAGATAAGAAGTCTAATCCGGTACAAAACTATGATCACACTAATATCTTATTATCTGTGTACCTTTTCCCGCTCATAGGTAAGACAGTAACTCTTAGCTACCACAAGCTGCAAACTAAACATCCCTATGGTTGGTCGACAGAATATAGTTAAGTTTGTAGATTAATTTAAAAATCTAATTCATTGTTTTAATCGGTTTAATACTGACCGCCTGTCATTGTACCGTTCACACTATAGTTCATATATATGCAGAGTGATTCATTAAGGGAACCCTTAAGCAAAAGATTGATTTACACTTAACCAGTGCTTTCTTATATAGAAAAGTTATTATAAGAGTTTTCCTGGCTTTTCTCGGGCCATTGTAGAACACACATTCTTTTTCATTCATGTTTAGTTCCGTTTTTTAGTTTTGTTGTTGAACTTCAATATAAATAAGTAGTTATGAGTACGTTGAAGTTGTGAAAAGAGTTGAAAAATATTTTGTATTCATGTAAAGGATTTTAGTAGATGTTGCAGATGTTTAATACTTGAAAATGGGTGAGCAATAGCTAAGTGTGTGTACAGAAAGGTATGTACATTGTCTTGTGATTTGATGTCTGTGATTTGGCGACTCGACCACTATTGAGCCATCCCCATCTTAACATAAAAATAAATAAACATAACAATGCAACAAATTACAAGTTATATTATCATGATATAACAACGGCAAAAAATGAATATTGTTTTTAAAAACATTGCACTTATTGCTCATTAACAATTAATGCAAAGGAATTGTCTTATAGCAGCAGAAAGCCTTTATATAAAGCTATCTAAAGAAACAAAATATATTTTTATAAAAATACATGATGTAACTGGCCTTTCCCCAAGCTAAATTTGGGTCAGTACAGTCTTAACTGGATGCATCTGAGTTCCAGTATTTTACATGGAGCGACTGCTTATCTGACCTCCTCATCACAGTTAACGGGGTAACCCGATATCCTTTGCTATGATTGGTTGTCAGTGGTTTTATAAGTAGCCCTCTAAAAAATCCAAGACTAAGTATTTATAGACTTTCTTGCTCGTTCTACACCTAGCTTTTGACTTTTCCTGAGAATCTCTATACTCAATACTCAATTCTTTATTAGCATTTCATAAGTTATAACAGGTGGTAGGTACATTTAGATTAGTGTCATAGGTCTATATAATCTGCGATAGGTCTGCATAGTTTTTATATCATGTCTTTGACTTCGAAAAACTTGAATACTACTTACTTGAGTCTTCAAACTTGTTCCCCGTTGGTCAGCTGACTTTTACAAAATGGCGGGATGAGAAACAGCTGATGCATTCTGTTACGCCAATACGGAATACACAATACATACCTTTGTACGCATGAGTAATGTTGGTGCTGCGGGTTTGCTTGGGATTTTAGGTGCATAAATTATTGGCTTGGTTTTTAAAAGGGCTGTAGTATTTTGTAGTAATGTTTAGTTATTTCAATATCTCAAATAAATATAAAATAAGCTTTAGTAATCATTAAAATATTTTTTGACAGCTGACGTTTTGACAGCTTTTGTATAGAAAATATGTCAAACTGCCATATTTATTCCTCAGATAAAAGCCTGGTAAATAGTTCACTGATGATTGAAAAAAAGACCCTTATATAATTAACATAGTCAAATTAAAATTATTTTCCCAACTTTAAATTTAATTCAAACGCAAATACACAGTTCAATTTATTCATAATCAAAATGGCCACCACTTAAGCAAAGATATCTCCAATTGAAGTCCTAGATTGAAAACCAATTATATTGACGAACACTTCTACTGAAAGGCTTCGTAATGGATCAGCTTCGTGAATTGGAACGCAAATTGAGTAAAGATCAGTATAAGTTCATATAATTTATTTGCAGATGGTAGATTTTTAGATTTTATGAAAATTAAATAATTTTCGTATAAGAAGCACCTGCAGTTATCTACGTAGATAAATTAAGCAGTTACAGCGTTAGCATAATTGTAGGAATATTAGTAGGATACTAATATTCCTACAATTATTAAAAACAAATATTAAAAATGTGACGGTTTGTGACAATGTATGGATGTATGTTTGTTATTCTTTCACGCAATAATGGCAGGACCATTTGGTTGAAAATTGGTATGTAGATAGGTGATACCCTGGATCAACACATAGGCTTTTTATCAATACAAAACACGGGCGAAGCCGCGAGCAGAAGCTAGTATTTACATAATAATTATTGCTAGGCGACAAATATAACTGAAGCAATCAGTGTTACAAACCTAAGTAATAAATTCTTACCACTAAATTGATCATCTCTAGACACATAACTAACACAGGCAAGTTTGACACATTTTCTCTATTTAAAAGTATATCATAATCTATTTACTATTTAAACTTACTTAAAATTTTCATTGTTTTTTTCCACCTTTCAGATCTGATAAAATCGTAAGTACATGCTCATAACACAATAATAAGAAAATCGATAAAAAAAAAACAAATATAAGACTGATTGTTTACCAGAATTGAACGAAGACTAGCCAATTTAACACACTAATTGGGACTTATAAAAACAGCTTATAATCTTAATAGCTAATTTTATCTTTATATTTTTACTCTTTTTCTTTGTAAAAACGATACTTTAGGCGTGGGATACCCTTTTACCTGTCTCGGATATTATATTAAAAACATTTTTCCAGAAGTTATTTTTGTATAATTTTTACCTACACAATGGGGAATAAGGGGGAACAATTTCAATTTGTGATTTTTGTAGAGGAGTAAAAATAAAATTGCACACTGAAGACTAAATAGTCGGTTGATAGTTGTCAATTTTTTTTTATAAAATCTTAATTTCAATCAAAGTTGTCAGTCGGTCCGATACCGGCTAAATACCTGATCTTTGTAACTGAGTACTACCATTCATCTTCATACTGATTTATGAGCCCAAACAAACTATCGGCCGACTAAAAGTTTGCAGTTTAGGAGTAATGTAAGGGACTATAAAAGATATAAAAATAGCGACATTATTGTAGAGTATCTTTGTGCCTAAATGGAAATACCTTTTGCCTTTGATTCCGTTTTAGGGGCACTTATGTTGAGTAAATGTGGGTTCACTTTGTACTGTTCTAGGAATTGGTAAATTGGTAATTCGTTTTTATACCGAAATACTGTTCATTTAGAGTACTTATAGACCGATAGTTTGTTTGGGCTCATAACTCAGTGTAGTAATGATTGTACATTACAAAAGTCAGGTATTTAGACGGTATCGGACCGACTAAAAACTTTGATTGAATTTACGATTTTCTTTAAAATAAATACTATTCAGTCGGGCTACAGTTGGCCCGATTTAGTATGCGGATACTTTTATGGGCTAAAAATGTATTGTAATCTCCAAATAATTTGCTTCATTTATAACACAATTTAAGGGAAAAACTAGCCCAAAAAAATTGAGAAATCTGTCTAGCAATGTTTTTGCTTGTTGACGATTGACAGACAAACAAACTTAACTGCACAATTTCTCAATAGTGCATTGAATGCCCCACTGCAGAAAATCAGTGATGCGTCTTCATATATAAAACTATACCATCAGAGTTTCAAGCATTTGCTATATGCGCGTACCAATTGAAATATCGACAGAAATTGTGTTAGTGAAGTGAAAAGACTATAAATATATCGATAAAATGAAGAGCGCGTACCTATTAGCGGTCCTAATTTTCGGTATCGTGAGAGCGAGTGAAATCGATAAAGAGGTGAGAAATTGTTGTTTTTTTTTGTATCGATAAAGTGTGTGAAGTTTTCTTAATTGCTGTTAATTAATCATTTGGAATTTTTCACTAGTTTTTTTTAAAGATGTGTGATGTTCATTTTTTTATAAGTTTCTTGTCTTTTACTTCTCTTGATTACGCAGATACATAACTTTTACATGGTTTTTTACCTATTATATATTGTGAATCTTTTGATGAATATATTTTATTATCTTATATAAAACTGTGAAGTCTCGAACTAATTAAATCATATTAATTTATCACAAATAATCGAATTACAATGATTTCATTAATTTATCGAATGCTCTTTTACTGAGCTTTACAATATTAATCAATTAATAGGATACTTCGAATTAACGTTGCCGGTACTTATTGAAAATAAATGAATTATTCATACTTCACATCATTTAAATGAAAGTAATCAGCGCCTCTCAATTTCCTTTGATTCGGATTTCCGAATAAATGAGAAGTCACAATTTTACTAATGGAATCAATTAATTGGAAAGACAATTAAAAATTATTTCTGTCGCTGTTGTCGAACTTACGATAATTTTATTACTTATATTAATGAAGAACTTTTAAAAAGTCATATACAAACAATAATTGTTAATTATAAAAAAGTCTTATTAAAAATATCGATTCATTTACTAAATGTTAGCACAATATGGCCGAAAAAATCGTCAATTTTACTGTTGATGTGTATAAACCGTTTTGTTTTCTTATCGTGTGTGTGCTGACGGCAGCTAACGTGGCCCGTGGGTGAAGAGGCTCGGGAGATGATAATGGCCTCTTGATGATGATGATGATAGTCATATGATGAACTCATACTACAGGCTAAACCGTAGGCAGAAAGTTTATTTTGAAGGCTATCGTTAATCCAATCAAACTTTTTACTTCGTTTGATACCTAATGGTTATAAGCAGCATAACCATCCATATCGATACTGATTTATGATCCCGATCAAATAATTGGCCGACTAAAATTGCTTGTAGTGTGCAAAATACAATATCTCCCTAAATACAAAATTCAATGGAAAATCATAATACCTACATACATTCAGATATCAGACACACATTTAAATTATATCTGAACTGAATATTTTATCGCTACTCGTTTAATCCTCATACTCATATCTATCGGAAAAAGGATTTTTCATAACTCAAGTAAATATGGATAATCTGCAAGTATTGTATACTAACTGTTACCCGCGGTTTTACCAGTGGCTGAAGAGAACAATTTCTTGTAGCAGAATTAAAAGTAGCTTGCATCCAACTCAAGAGTATCTATTCTGTGAACTAAAATTAATTTAAATGAGTTTTGGTAAAAGCGTGACATACAGACAAAAAGAGAGAATTTTGGATTAGTTATGTTAGTAAGGATTATTGGAGAACAAATATAATACACAATATACACTTATTCGTATTTACGCCGATATTAATCTCTTTGAGCGCAGTTTGCTCTCAAGTGTTATTTGTGAGGAGATCTTAGTACCTATCCCTGACTCCACAGCTCCAGAACATCACTTCCCTAGCCTTTTCCTAAGCTTCCAGTCTTCCCAGATGCAGCTGAGTAGGTATCTGTATTTTACAATTCAGTCCTCAACCCAGCTACCCTACAACTCAATACCTCCAGGTAAGACTGGTTATCAGACTTACTGGCTATGTTCAAATGACAACCATTGAAGTAGAGAAGTTTTTATCCAACAGAACAGGCAATTAATCAATAAAACCCACCCAATTAAAACAGATTGTCGTTTAACGCGTAAAAAAGTGTGGAAAGCTAACTGGGCAATATAGTTAATTATCACATGCATGCCTACAAATCAAGATTATCGGTATTTGACTGAAAGCGGTGCTCTGGTACACTTGAGTGCGTTCACGCAACGCTTATGAATTTCCTTTGAATTGTTATGGCGCATTATAGTGTGATATACGGGTGGGAAGGACGGCCAATCATCATCATCATCATCATCAGCCTATCGCAGCCCACTGCTGGACATAGGCCTCTCCAACGCACGCCACTGAGATCGATTTTCGGCTTCGGATGGCCAATGGCCAATAACAATGGCTGTAGTAGGCGGTCATAACTAATTTACTTTAAACACTAGTCGCTTCCAACAGGTATCTGTGGAGATCTAAGGGGGAGGCCTATGGTCAGCAGTGGACGTCCTATGGCTGAGATGACGATAGAAGACTAGCCAGCTGAGTGACAATAGAATAATCTAAGTTAAAAAGTAAAAGCAATAAATTATATTGACATGAAAGGTTTTCATGTTACACCAAGTCGTGAATCGGTCAATGGTTGTTTGTTTGTGATTTAGTTTGCAAAAGTTTTCTAAATGTTAAATTTAAACATCTGGAATATACCTAAGTATTTAATTATTATATACTCAAAATAATATTCTTCACAATTACTATAGAAAATAATATAAATAAATATATTCCCCAAACGATAGATTTATCACAGCTTTTCAAAAATATTCCTAATTTATAGGACTTAACAATATATTTGTCCGTGAATAAACTCTTTTGATATGAAACGTAAATTGTTAACATAAAATATGATATGTCTGTTATTGTACTCGTGTCTATTCTAAGCTTGTAATATGTTGCTTAGAAAATATTTATGTGGGTACATAGAAACAGTTCAAAAATATATATCATTATCCTTTTTGTTAAAAAATGTTTTATTATTTATTATTTTGGTTTGTTTACCTAGCTCCTATATTGAACTATAATTGATAGTTAAGATACTATAAAATTAAAATAACATGAAATAAAATTGTCTTTTACAAAAAAAATATAAATTTTAATTTTCAACCACACTTACTTTGCACATTCTTCTTCTTCCTTCGAGTCGATGACATGTCATATGAGACTACACTATGTCAGCCCAATATTCCGCCACAGCGAGAGCACGGCCGGATGCGCTCATTAAGTCATGATTTGCACATGATTTTGGATATTTTGGTTTGTTTATAAATATAAACAAACCTACTTACACCAGTTTAAAGCAAACATCTAAATACACTAACACCTTTAAGTCAGACAAACCGACAAAATGTTGGCCAACAAGTCAACCAACTTAAACATCTGTGTGTAACATAACGGACTCTAGTTACGCGTGTTTTAATTGAAGTTACTGTTAACTACTCGCATCACATCTCAGCCATGTATATTAGTCAAACAGTTAGTCGTAACTAATTAGTTACCTGCTAAGTTAAGTTGCTGAATTGTATCTAACAATGATTAACTATTGTTCAAAATTCTACGTGTAAAACGGCTTTTCTCGTTCTTGTTGCGTATGTCAAGGGACACTGCCTTTTCGAAGGGATAATTTTGCTGGGGTAACTGGGTTGAGGAGGTCAAATAGGTAGTCGCTACATGTAAAACACTGGTGATCATCTTGCTTCAGGTTAGACTGGAAGCCGACCCTAACATAGTTGGGAAAAAGCTAGACAGTGATAAGTATACTGTGTCTACAGCGACAACAGACAAGACCAATCAGATATGATATTTTTACTGATGCCTAATTTAACCGCAGACAAAATATGCCAGAAAAAAGAAACCTGAAGACAATTGAAGGGTTTTGCTAATTGCATTTTAATGCGCAGCTATTTTTATGTAACTTAAAAGCATTTTTTTCTTAACTATTTCTACAAGGTGTTCTAAAATGACAAATAAAGGGCATCCATTACAACATTCTTCAATAAAATGCTATAATTTATATTAATAATGATTACCTACAGCTTTTAATGTAATTTCTCTACTTAGAGCCACTTTATGGGCACTGCTAAAAGTGCTTAATATTATTATATTAGCACTATCATTAGTTATGACATCTTTTATTATGATTACTTGCTACAATTTGGTTTGTTTTGATAATAAATCTTGATAGGTACATAGTTATACAAGCTGTTTTTTTGTAGTCTTTTGTAGTCAGAGCTTTATGCACATAGGCAGAAACTACATTAAGCTTCACATTTTCAAAATACCTAATAATCTACGTGTATTAAGTAGTGTCAACTTTAATAAAAATGCGTTGAAATGTTTTCATAATAAGATGTAGCAAACGAATGCTATTCAAAATTGGAAACAAAAGCACAAACTTTGGACTTCATAATAGACGTCTGATATCAGTTTAACTCCAAATACTACAGTAGATACCCATACCACAAACCATGCGGCACCTTTTATGCTGCCCACTATGCCCCGACAGCTGCATAGTGGATGACCTCTATAACGCTACTGACAATGCCGTATGCGTAGCGAAATATTGGGCCTCAAAAATTTAAGTTTGCCATCGACTCGCGAAGAAGAAGAGAAGAAGTAGATACTGTTAGAATTCAAGTACATAAAACCACAACAAATACCCAGATATTTCACATACACAAACCCCTTTGTGTATCTGAAACCGTATGCTACAGAATCTGAGCTAAAATACTATTCCTATATCTTGTTTTCCTAATGTACCTACTACGATAACAAAGAAACCTTGTATATTTATGATCCCTAAAGCCAAGTTAAAGATATTTATTTATACTAAAATACCCTCAGTGAAATACGGAAATTAGATCTATTTTGTACAAAGACATATCCTAAGGCGCGGTTTAAGCTTCAATGGCAATTGTCTTTGATAAAAGATAAGTCACTTAAATGCGATTTTGTGTTAATTGTTTTTTTATTTATTGTGCCTTAGGGTAACCGACTTTTAAGAAATGATATTTGGGGTGCCGAAGTTAATAAATCTTTTGTTATGAGCGAAGTGAGACATAATACATCCCGGTGTTTGGGAGGGCATGTAAAGCCGGCGTCCCTGAATGCTACTCAGTAGCAGTCGTTGTTACAATTCCACGTCAGAGGCTGTCAAACGGATTTGAGAAAACTCTGACACTGGGATTTATTAGGTGATTAAATCTGCAGTTCACTCGATAAGAAGAATAGACGACAGATTTCTTCACAAATTCTTAAATATTATTATGCCGAAGTGAGGCAGGCCTTATCTTAGTTCAATTCAATCTTCTAATTGAATTGAAACTTCAATCAAAGGACCGCTAGATTACATAAACTATCAAGAAACGTTAGATAAGTGACGCCTTTGCTGTCCATTGGTTACTTGGAAATTCTAACTTAAGTTAGTACTAAGTTTAAGTTGACATTGGGCATTCAGATTTGAATTACTTAAGGTTTTCAATGGTTCGGAAGGGTCCGATTACCTTTTGATCGAATTATAAGGTGTTTGATTATAATGGATTGAGAAAAAACTGGTGATGAAAATGATGAGTTCGTGGCTAAGTAACAGCTACAATCGATCATAAAGTTAAACAATGCTTGGCACGGTATATTCGTGAAGGTGTGACCATCTTTTCATAACAAAGTTCTCCGTATTTCCTCAGCCTTAAATGAGCTCTCTAAGCTGTCATTTGGCCATCTTTTCGTCAATCGTTACGAAGTTACAAGCCACCTCTGACAGCTCGTCTTACTAAGGATATAGGGTGGGCCAAATAACTGGGCTGAGGAGGTCGAATAGGCAGTCGTTCCATGTAGAACACTGGCATTCCTTTAGACTAGAAACTGACTTTACATTGTTGGTTAAAGTCTAATCAGATGATGAGTTAAAGACGTCTAAACTGCTAAAAACTTACTAACATTAAGAAAAGCGATCAACATTAATCTCGATCCATAATTCTTCTTTGGATAACTGTTGGTAACTAACCCGTGGTTAAACATCGGAACTTTATAATTACGTTTTCACTTGTCGCTGTAATTATCAACGAGTCGCCGTCGATATCCAAGTTTCATTAACATTGTTTGATGAGTTTGTAAGTTGTGAGCGGGGAGCGATTTTATTTAGTAGGATTTAGTATTTAGTAGGTAGATATTTTTTTTTTGGGAATTTAAAGTAAATTATTATGTAGATTGTGTGATTATGTAGATAGGAAAATGTGTTTTAGCGGTATGATTTTGTCAAGAGCAAAATAAAAGCATACATTTGAAAATGTGTGTCTTAATATTGCCCGTAGTATTGCCTCGTGGAGAGCCATTTTTCACACGTGTATAAAAAGTAGCATGCATGCAAAAATGTAATGTACCTAAACTATAATAATACGTATTACTAACAACTTTCATCACTATTCATCCGGTACTAAAAGCATGCAAGAGCAACAAATATTCATACATCTTTACTAACTATCGCATTCATTATTTTAGTTGTTCCTTTTCTATTTATCCCTAATGAAAACAGTAGGTACTAACAGCTACAAAAATATTATCTGCCTAGCCTTTTCCCAACATTTTTCTGGTCGGCTTCAATTTTTACCGGATACAGCAGAGTATCAGTGTTTTTCAAGGAACAGCTTTCAACCCGATACACAATATAAAAACTGGTTCATATTTTGCATACCATCTCACCCCTCTCCAATTAACCCACTAGACTCATAGGTATGTAATTAAAAACAAACCAGCATCGAAAGTCGCTTTCCCCCGTACCTTGGGCTCCGTCATTGGATATAAGGTATCAATTGTCAGGAAAGTAGGCCAGTGGTGTAGCCGTGTGAATAGAACCAGCTGTTAAGGGTATGTCTGTGGGAGACTTTATTTTTATTTTGTGGGGCGTTTTTTTTTTTTGGGGTAAGGTTTCTTTGAACGACAGTGACATGTTTATTTTATTTTATACTAGAAGATTTTTTGCAGTAGTACTTACTTCCCGCACCGGGATAAAATATTGTATATGTTAAGTATTCTAGAAAAATGTGCCTTTCCAAAAGTGAAAGAATTTTTCAAATCGGTTCAGTAGCTTCTGAGCTTTTAGGGTACAAACAAATAAAAATACGTTCCCTCTTTACTATATTAGTAAAGATGATTTTTAGAAGTTTTTACCTGCTGATTATGAGAGTTTCCTTGGGGTGTGAAATAATTAATTAAGATATATTACGTAAATCTTCAGCAATAAAAAATCTCATTATTTTTCTCTTTCTCTTACACAAAAGAAGCAATATTTCAACACGTGTCTTTGTAGATTAAAATACACAGAATCGTTCTAAATTCCCTTTCATCCCTTCTTGTATTCCATGAAAATAAGGGACAAGGGAATTATGCAAAGCGTTCGTACTATTAAATTGTAAGACCTTGAATAAAAGGGTCTATAAAAAACAGATAAAGGTCATAATTTCGGACCCAGACCCTTATTTTGTCGGTAAAAAGTAGCTTTTGGTTAAGCTACGCCTATTTTAAGTAATTTCAAAATTAAGGACTTATATATTTTAAATAGCAGCTGTCTATGACATCTTTTATAAGTGTTTCCAAGTTTCATTTGGAATTTAATTACGCTGCTAATAAGAGATTTTATAGCGAAAAACTTAACTAACTTTTTGAAGCTGTTGGCTTAAAACTTAATACTGGATTCTTTATTAGCATTCCATATGTTATACAGGCGGTACATTTTAATAACTTCTTCCTAAAATTAAAATTGCTGAAAAGTTATTGCTTGCTTGAACAGGATAATATCTGATTTAAAAATTCTTACCGTATCCCATTTATCCTGCAAGACTAGTCTCCCTTTTATCCATATGCGCTAAGTAGTTCTATCAGGACGCGGGCAAACTAAAGGCAGAAGCTAAATTAGTGTACTTAACCTTAAAATCCACTAAGACTAACAAGACTCAGAAAGGAGTCACTAATTTATCTTTTGTTTTTTTTTTTCATCTCACCTACATATTTATTAATCTGGTCTAAAATACCAAAAATTCAAAACATTTCAAGCAAATTAAAATGAATTAATAAATCAACGCTTAAACATCGCATTAACAGCTACTTTCATTCTAACAAGTGACAATGTCGTCAAACCATTGTATGATAATCACGACAATTACCAACAGTTAAGATGATCTTAAAAAACTCACATTAATCTACTTCTTGTGTTGTTTTACTGAGAAGAGGAAGAAAATGTCAGTTGTGTATTTGAAAGTGTAATTTATTGAAACGTACGTCCATATTGTTTCAAGAGGCAGTTATGAATGAATATATATGAAATATATACATATGTAAGTTTATTGAAAGAGGTGAAATTATTAGTCAGTTTTAGAGGTTTTTAGGAAAATAAATAGATAAACTATGGTAGAAGGGAAATGGGTAATATTATTATGGTAATACATATACGGGAAAATATTTTTGAGCTATTGCTACGTAAGTATGGACCTGTGCATTATGGTGATTTTATTTCCACCCAGTCAAATTATTTTAAGGAAAACATAAGCTTTTCGTTATTCTTCTGCGTTCTCAAAAATTCTAAACCTAGTACTAGAAAACTATGAAAGGATGCTCTTTTGTTTTTGTTCTTTTGTTAATATAGGTAGTAAAAACGCCACCTAATGGAGCTTGCATCAAAGCAAAAATATGGACATGTCTAGTACCCAGTTATAGCATGACGGTAGAAGCATAAAATCTATCCATAAAAATTTAATATTTTAGCTCCATCCGCTTGCATACTATAGTTTTACAAAAGAATACGCATTTAACACTAACCACAAACAGAATATCTAAATAAACTTGATGATTTTGTAAACAAAATGTGTTCGAAAATAACTTTTGGTTCCCCACGGACGGTTGCTTTTAAATTATTCAATCAAAATCCTTAAACCTCCCTTTTTAGCAAGAGAGCCAGCGACTGTAATACATTAGTTATTTTAAATAGAGATAAAACTTTGTGAATGCATCTATCTCACAGTGAGTATGAACATGTTGTAGGTAGAATATTGGGAACGGCCGCATAAGTTAATCGAAGTTTGACTGACTGAAATTATACATTTTCTTTGGAATATATTTAAAAAATCATAAACTGCGGATTTCAATAACCAATTGAGACTGAAATTTGACATAATTTATATAAAGCTCATGTCAAAATTCAGTTTCTAATCGCAAAAAAATTATAGATCGATTATCGAAATACACTCTAACCTAACCTATGTTTTTTTGTATTATGTCTCAATTTAAATTAAAATTTACGTCAATATGGAACACTTTTTCTAGGACAGCAATATATCAAAGTAACGAAAGCCTAGTAGTACCAGGCTCTTGGTCTACCCGGGCTTTGTCCAAACTATTTCAGCTTCACAATATCCTGCCGGAGGTTTTAAAGGCTGAATCCGGATTATTGTACCGATTTCCATCAGTTTTCAGAACTTTGACGTTTCAAATTCTGTACAAGGCTTCTGATGTTGTTGTTTTAGTCCAAAATAGGGACATTGTGAATGTGAATTTGAGGTTTATAGTTGTATTACAATTTAGACTATAATCTGTTGTGTAATGTGGTAGGAATTATAGTGTTTTGATAAGTACTTAATACCACTTATGTTGTTAATATAATATTTATATTTAAGAAATTGTTTGGTTTTTCGTCTCAGAAATTACTTAATTCTCCGATTGAAAAGTATCTTTCGGATTTAGTTAACTTAAGTATTGGAAAAGTTACTTTTTTCTTGGAATACTGTAAACCCGCAGGCAACAACGAATGATTTCATACTCGCTAAGCAAATTAATTCAAATAAGAGTACAATGATAATTAGAAATATTATAAAAGCTTTTAATTTAACCACATCAATACCGCCGGTTTTACAAATTATTTTTGCAATGTAAATCAGATATTTATTGTTTTTGTGGTTTGACTATTGACAACTAAAACAATTTAGATACCTAATTTACATGTGTTATTTTGATGATTTTATAATGATAGGTATTATTTGAAAAACATAGAAAAAAATATATTACAGATCAGTCAATCTTTATTGGTAGGTATGTATTTGATTGAGATCAAATCAAAACTGTAAGAAACTTTCAACTTCACAAATGTATCTAATCAAGAGTAGACTAATATTGGACACATTTATCAACTTTTACATATAATAATATTGAAAAATCATGCTTTGTTTAATATAAAAATTTAAAACTAAAAAGAAGCATTTTATTAAATTGTTGTTGAACTTTAAACGCTGTTACTTCAATTTTTTTTTTTCACTTTTAAGTCAAAATGGTTATGCTTATCATGGTCAATAATTTTATTGTATGTTTTGATTTTAAATATAACATTCCAAATCGACTTAGTTTTAACATTTAGATATTATTTTTAGGGATCACAAAGACGGAAAATAAATTAAGTTCTAGTCAGTAAAATAGGCTGGTTATTTTTCGACTAGATTTATTATGTTTTCTAGAAATATATCACTCACTTTCAATTCCTACTTAAGCAGTTTCTGTACTTTCCATTCATTTGGAAAATAAATAATGTTCCATTAGTTCAAAAGCTGCTTTTCTAACCACAGAAACTACGAATAGATTTATGTGTTTGTATGAAAGAAGTAGGTACCAAAACTTTAGGATACCATATATGATTATATTTAATCTTATATTATGTATCAAAATTACCCAGTGCATAATAAAGTATATGATAATGTATTAAGCCTATTTATATGCCAAAAGGTCAATGGTATATACCATTTAATACCTCTAATAATGTTATTTCTGTAGCAAATCATACCAACGTTCAATCTATGAAGGAAAACATCGCGAAAAACTAATATTGAACAAAAATAAAGAAAGCGGAGAGATAAATCTATAAGAAAAACGTAATAAATGATTAGTGCTATGATCGTTACGTATGTGCAGTTTATCAAAATAATGGATTATGTGGAACTAAATTATTTTTGCCATATTTCAGATTGTTTTGTAGGTTATTTATATATACCCATTTGATTATTTCGTTCGTAAAAAAGTAACAACCACGAGTGGATCGATCATAAGGTGAAGCTGGTTACTGGGTTGTGAGGAACAGAGCATAGTGCACTTTTATTAATTACTTAAAAACATTATTGATTAAGATAGGCAGTCGCTCCATTTAAACTAGCATCCATTCAAACTGGAAACCAACCTATCATAAAGGCTAATAGGCGGATAATGATGATCATTATATATTTTGGCCTTTATGAATGCCTAAAATATGCATGTTTGGCATTTTTTGTTTAAGTATATTTTTAGTGCAATACAGCCACACACAGTGGACTCAAAAGCATAATCCTAAATCCCTCAAAAAGAATATTGTACAATTCATTTATACCAGCTTTTATTTTTGAGCACCTATGTGTATTTTTTTTTATTTCAATGTATTGTG
Source organism: Helicoverpa armigera (assembly GCF_030705265.1). Taxonomy (NCBI): domain Eukaryota; kingdom Metazoa; phylum Arthropoda; class Insecta; order Lepidoptera; family Noctuidae; genus Helicoverpa; species Helicoverpa armigera. Next base: position 2,400,799 of record NC_087140.1, on the reverse strand, counting down.
ATTTATTTCGAACTAAATTATTGCAAATGGAGTACTTTGTTTGTCTCTTTATGTGTTATAACGAGGTATAGTTTGGGAGATTGTAAAATAATAATTGTTGAATATAACAATACAACAGACATCGTTGAACCTGTATGAAGTTATATCATAAAGATAATTTTACAAAGCTGAAGAATTAGTTTGTAAGCCTGAATATGCTATTCCACAGGAACAAGATACCTAACGATTCTGATACTGAAAATTTTGTGAGCCCATAGTCTATGTGTCGAGGAAGGTTATTCACGACTTTTATCCGGATGCGCAATGTAATTCGCACGGGATCGCGAGGGAAACAGCTACCGAAAGCTATTCATAGATAACCATTCAACTAATCTTCTCTAACCTTCTGTTCCAGAAATCCCCAGAAGAGATTCTAAAGCGAGGCCTGACCAACAAATGTGTTCAACGGGAGACATCCTCGTGTATCGCCATCGAGCTGGTGGGCTACGTGGATCGGATGCTCAGAGCAGCCTCCTTCCAGCTCGGGGAAGATGTCATGATTGTTGATGAGAGGTGAGACCCTTATACTATAGTTTACTAAATGTTCCTTGTGGTTCCACTCGTGTCCCTAGGTAATAGTCCCCAGGCCAGCGAACAATTTTTTTTTGATACATATACATTTAAGACTTTGTGAGTGCCTTCCTTACGATCCGACAAACTTTTCGAATGCGCAAATTTTGGTGCCGCTGCGTTTTTTAATGCTTGACTCCTGAGAGGTCATGTGTCCCGTCTCCGGGTCTGCTCTAGCTCTTCTTGCAGCCAAATCGGTTCAGTGTTGAGTTATAAGTAGTGTAACTATTCTTTGCGCTTTTACTTGCATCCTGCCTGAGGGGCCTACCTAGCAATTAGGTAGCAACTCTGGGTGAAAAAAAACTCAATACTTTTGCGCGGTTTCTTCATACTGGGAAAAGTGACAGCCATCCTGATATCAGAATGGCTGTCACCTTAGGATGCTGAATATCTTCAAAACCACGAGGGTAGCAATTGGTAGCAACTAATGATAGCTGGTACCAATTAGGTAGTCTCTATATGTATTTCGAAAGGATCGGTGATTTGTGCCGGCGGTCCTGACGCAGACCTTTTTCTCCCGGATAAAAATAAGCACAACCTGGGTTTTCTCGAGATCTAGACTATCTGTGCATTTTTAAATTAAATAGTTTCAGTAGTTTTGTCGTGGCAGTCTGTGTAAAAGAACGTTATTTCGATTTATATGTATATAGCTATAATAATGTACTGCTAAGATTTGTCAATGTACCTACGTTCAGATGTTAAATCATACGAACAAACATCCAAACCCACAAACTTTCTTATAATCTTAGTGGCATTCAATATTCTTCTCAAACCCCTTTTTACCAAACAAATTATCCTGACCAAGCAACGATAAAAACAAGAAAGAAGTTTCGACTCTACTCATAAATTAAAAAGGGGTAGTTGGACAGAAATGAAATATGTACGAACAATGTTTACAATCCCTTAACAACGGAATAAGGAAAGATGACCGGATATGCCATAATGTAGATAAATCAGGCGCCTTCTTCCAGGTCAGACAGTGGACATGACTAAAACGACCAATTACTAATGAAGTAAGGAGGCGTTCGGGTTCTTTGAGATCTTTGTCAACGATTTTTGATATTACAAAAAATGATCGGGTACAAAGAAAGCGTATAAGGGCGAAAACAGTAACGTTCCTAGTTCCCCGCTCGCCTAGATTTTGGAGCGCTACTTTCTTAGGCTATTTGCCGTTGTGGCACCTCCGCTACCTATTTTGTTCTCCATGTCCCTAAACTCTTGGGTTGTTACCAAAAAGGTTTGAAAGCATAAGCCCGTAATTTATTCCGTCATTAATGAAAAACTTTTTATCCTAAAGTACGGCAAACTGTTTCGGGATTGGTTGAATGATCAGTGTTACAAGAGTTTTGTAGCTTTTTTATATTTTATAGCCCACTTTTTTTAAAAATTTTCCATGTAAAAACTGTATCGGTAGTCGTTTAGTTGATAATTGTATATTGAAAGAACCCAACTCTTCGTGATACCTACATACAAAGAAATGCTCAATATCGCTTCGGTACTTAAGTAAGCACCCATGCGCATGCTCATCATCATCATCCTCCTGCCCTTATCCCAATTTTATTTGGGGTCGGCGCAGTATGTTTTCTCTTTCCATACTCTTCTATCTGCCGTCAACTCACAAGTTACATTCTTTCTTACCATATCTACTTTCATATAATCCATCCATCGTTTCTTTGGTCTTCCTCTTCCACTATATCCGTCCACGTTCATACTCATTACCGTACCTCACAACATGACTCTCATTCCTCCGCATCACATGCCTATACCATGACAGCCGCGAAACACCACATATTTCTCTTAACATTCTCATCTCTGCCGTACGCAATTCAGAAAAAAATATTTTTGAACGTTGAAGTATGTTTTCAAAAAATAATCAACAGACAATTGAAAAACTAACAAATTCTAACAAAACTTCCAGCCACGGTGCCGCAGCAGAAATCCCCATCAAATCAGAAACCCTCGCCAGAGCCGGTACATCATTAGAAGACCAGGCTCAGCAGCTGATCATGGACAAGCTGTGGTACTTCGTCAGCTCACGGTCCTTGAGGTACCGGCTGCTGAATGACGCTGACCTCGTCATTTCTGGTAAACAGGAGAAGGATGGAAGCCTTGGTGTTGGTAAGTTTCATGAAGCTGAAGATAATGTTAAGGTTTATAATGTTTGGTCAGTTCTTCTACTCTGACTACTTTATTTATTTATTCACAAATTTTTGTACACACACATAATAGGAAAGATGACAGGAAAGAAAGAATTAACAAAGGTAATGCTTATTTCTAAAGACATTTCTTTCAGCATACCTGTGAAAGGAAAATGAGAATTAATTAATGACTTCTTATCTTTAGTTTTTCCTATTTTCAAAAATACGTACTAGGATCTCGAGGGAGCCCTATCTCTAATAGTACCTACGTCACAACTTTCTACACAGAAGCTGTTAGTAAACCCTTTAATAAATAAATAAACTTTGTCTTAAGTTGAGCATTAAAGCTGTGAAATTTCCAAAGCATGGAAAATGTTATCTGGTCTGATGTGGAATGGTTCAAAAATATAATAACTTCATCGGGTATGCGTTTTTGAAGTGTAGATAACACTTATAATTGAGCCTGTAGTGGCTAAAGTCTTAAAATAATTACTAATTATAGTTACTACTAAGGCATAAAATACTAGCCCAAATATACCAAGCTATGTTAATTCTCACCAAATGGGTGTAAAATGACCTATCAAGTAAAACTGCCCATTTATCTTAATGTCAATTTGAAAGGCAATTGTTTTGTAATTTATACCTTTGAAATAAATATATTGCAATTGATTCAACCTTAGTAGATTACTTGGGACAGAGAATCCCTAAGGATAAAGCCCTGTATTTATAGTAAACTTGTGTAATGTCCAGGCAATTATTTACCAACATTTATCATCATCTGGCTAGCCTTTTCCCAATTATCTTGGCTTCCAGTCTAATCAGATGCAGCTGAGTACCAGTTTTTTACAAGGAGCGACTGCCTATCTGACCTCGGCCAACCCAATACTCCTAGATAAGACTGGTTGTCAGACTTACTGGTTTCTTAATATATATTTTTTAATTCCAGGTGTATCCATGAAACCACCAAAAGTATATGAAAGCGGCAGAGGCCGTCAGAAGCCATTCGGGCCAGTCCTAGCATTAGCCGCATTGAAGTTCGGTCTCTTCGGAGCCCTGACTTTTAAGGTCTTAGCCCTCATGGTCGGAAAGGCCCTGCTGATTTCGAAGATAGCCCTGTTATTGTCAACCATTATTGGACTGAAGAAGCTATTCTCTTCTCAGGTGACAGACTAGATCATATAGCATGTTGCATGATTAAAGTTTTTGGAGTGACTCTTTTTTGTTTTTGTTTAGTTTTCCGACTTTGTTTTGTTTTTTTGTTTTGATTGCATGATACTGCATGAGTGAAATAAGAATTTTATGCATGATGATGAAATGGAATGACAAGGTATTTTGTAAATTAAAAAGACTATTGAGTTCGATTCTCAAATTCATTTTATTAAATGACTGAAATGCACTTCTTGCATTTTCTACAGAGTGAAACAAAAATAAACAAGGGTATTGATACATAAAAATATAATATGATGCATGAAAAAGGTTTTGCATGTACACCACATTTTTGTACCACATTTGTCACATGCATGATTTGCACAGAAATGTTGTTTGTGAAACATTATTTTTACTAATTTTAAAATATGGTAATGCTCTCCTACATTTCACAATAACGAAATGAGCAGTTTAAAAAAAATGTCGATCTCTATCCTAAATCTAAATGCATAGCCAATAGGTAGTATAAAAAAAGAACCTTTCTTTCATTTGATTTTCGTATTAATTCATCAATTACTCACATTCCACAGTTACAGGGTACCTTTGTATTAAAAATTAGAGCAATTTTGAATTCTCACAAAAAGGGAAGCGTAATTAATTTTTAAATGTAAGACTGATTACCCTTTTCATTTTTAATTTCTCATGAGTCAGGTAGCCGGAAAACGTTGGTAATTTGAAAAATTAAAATTCGTTGTAAAAATTATTCAAATTGTTATTTCAAAAGTGTCTGTAAAAAAACTTGACGTAGGTATGTTTATTTTTTTGTGCCGACCATAAATTATGTGTATAAAAAGATAAAGAAACGAGTACACTTATTCACAAAATACTTTTACAAATAACACTCAATTTTCGATATAATTGCCAAACTTTCTCTCACTCTAAAATGAAACGAATAGAAAATTATGTATTTTATTTGATCGAGATTAAAACTATTTCTAGAAATACTCATTTCCAATATAAAACGGTATCAAAAGTCTACATTCCCCGTCAGAGAAATAGCCCGTAAAAACAAAACAGGAATTTAAATTGACTTTCAATATAATTCCTTAGAGCACTTAACTTACTGGAACCGCCAGCAGTACAAATCTCTATGCGATAAAATCTATCAATTAATACACGGGAGCCGAACCAATGCAGTCAATAGTGATAGCTCACTTATGCTTTTTCGATCACATACACGACAAAATTGACAAACACAAGTAAAATTCAATGCACGCCTGAACACTACTAGATAATATTTTGCTTATTAAAAAAACACTTTCTTGCATTGCCCGTAATGGCCTTAAATAAACGATATTATGCTTTTCTAGAATGCGTAATCTATAAAGGGTTTTCTTTGAATAGTAGTCAGCAGGAAAGGTGCACTGTAGTACCTTTATACGCACATGAGCGGCGCTTTGGAAAGAGTTACGTATCTATTTGGTTAAATTCTCCAAGTATAATTCAGACGTCAGTTAAAAAAAAATGATGATTTTTTTTCATTTTTACGTGACTTTGCGCTCAATGGCTCGGAATTCAATGTCTGATGCAAGCTATGAAATATTTTGTAGATTTTTATTAAATACGTTTATTGAATATTCAATATTTTTACTAAGTATGCAGTGAATTCTGGCTTTGTACGCGTTGATTCAGAATGAAGAGTATGGCGATTCAAATTGACCTGTAGTCTTAATTTTTATGAATGTTTACAAAAATATTATAAAGATCCTTAAGCGCATATTGTACACTGTTAATAAGAAGATAGTAAAAATAGCAATTGATAAGCAAAAGGAAAAAGATGTAGCTTCTGAGTCATTATTCAGAAGCTTTAATCACTACCCATGTTATATGTAACTATAAGTATTATATTTCTGACATTTTGAGATTTTAACAACATTGTTCAATGTTAGGCAAGGAAGTGTGTGTATATCACTAGAACTCAGCTTTTTATCAAGGCACAAAATAGTAGATAAGTTAGTAGGACCCCTTAGAACCAAAGGCTTATACGATAGGGTTACAGCGGCCCTGGTACACAAAGGGCTACAGGAGGAACAAAGGTAGGTTTTAATCACTAGTCATCTGACCAGTTTCAGACCAGTGATTTTGACTTACCTGAAAAAAAGAAAGTATGCCATGTTTAGCTAACTGTGCAATGTCCAAAACCCTCATTAATTCAAAACAGGTGTAAGAAAAGTGTTAAGTTTTCTTCTAAAACAAAAAGGGTACAATTCTCCTTAAAGTTTGTCGTTCTTACGTTGCCTTGCTAAGCTCTTGTTCTCGTTATGCTAATAGTTAAACTTAACATTTAGTTAGAGAAACAGAACAAAAGGGGATTATATGCTTAAGAAGGCAAATGTATTGTTTGTGTGTATGTTTAGTTAATATTTGTTAATGTTGAGTTTTCGAGCACGAATAAATGATATGACTATAGGTAATCACTAGGCTTTGTCAATTATTCGTCTATTTTTTTAAAACGCTTTTCTGACAAAAACAACTTAAGTAAGTAAACAGATTTACTTAGTAACTTAATAGTTCAAGGCATTTTCATTATGTATATCGTATTTGAGTACTAAAACCATAGGTAATGACCAATTCTTGATTGTATACAACCAAAGATTTTTTTTGCTAAATTATTTCCATGAGTAAATTACTAAAGATTCTAAGAATTTCATAAAATATCATAAAAACCTATCCATCTTAATACGCACGTGACGATGAAAGTTAACAGATCCATCTCGAAAGATTTTTAATCAAAATCTAGATAACAGTAATTGGCTGTCATAACACATTAGGATTTTGACAGTTGGATGGCGGCTCTGAGAGTTTTTTTTATTACTATATCTTACGCTTGGAAATGTAAAAAAACACACTTTGGACACTTTAATAACACGTTAATAACTAATAATTTTCAAGTTATTTCAGTCGATTTGTATATATTTCTTTACACTAATGGGCAAAGAAAACACATTAAAATCATTTTTTCAATAACCCACATGCCGTGATCTGCAGATATAAGTTCGAATATTTCATTAAAATTACATCAGCCTACAATAAAATTTCACAAGTTAAATTGTCACCACAAAACGGAACTGTACATTTCAATGGTCCATTTTGAATATTAAAATTTATTATCATCAATAAAATGTACTGAAATAATAATTATTAACACTTGTGTACATAACTGTACAGATTGCATGAGGTTTTCAACCAAACCGATTTACTTTATTAATCGTAGGTATAATAACTATTTGTAAATACATCGCCCAATTTTATTTATTTATTTTTAATGTGTATTTTACGTTTTATTTAATTATTTATTTTTCCCATATAAGCTTTTATTAGTAGATTAATTTTCATTTCATGCTAAAGTTTGAAAAAATTAATCTTTTTTAGGGTTCCGTAGCCAAAATGGCAAAAACGGAACCCTTATAGTTTCGTCATGTCCGTCTGTCCGTCTGTCACAGCCGATTTACTCGGAAACTATAAGTACTACAGTGATGAAATTTGATGGGAATATGTGTTGTATGAACCGCTACAAAAATATGACACTAAATAGTAAAAAAAAGAATTGGGGGTGGGGCCCCCCATACATGTAACTGAGGGATGAAATTTTTTTTTTCGATGTACATACCTGTGTGGGGTATCAATGGAAAGGTCTTTTAAAATGATATAAAGTTTTCTAAAAAACATTTTTCTTAAAGTGAACGGTTTTTGAGATATCAGCTCTCAAAGTCGTAAAAAGTATGTCCCCCCCCCTCTATTTTTATAACTACGGGGTATAAAATTCTAAAAAAAATAGAGGTGATGCATGCTAATTAACTCTTTCAACGATTTTTGGTTTGATCAAAGTATCTCTTATAGTTTTTGAGATAGGTTGATTTAACTGTAATTTACGGAACCCTTCGTGCACGAGTCCGACTCGCACTTGGCCGGTTTTATATCTTGAGATTTACAATAACTCCTAAATTCATTTATTTATTTATTATTTGAATTTATTTATTTACTGTTCGTATTTATTTATGATTGGTTTTTAATAATATTACATAGTAACCCAGTAACATTTGTACATAACAAAACTAATAATATCAATATACCATTTCTTTTCAGTCAATCGATTCAAGACAATCGTTTGGAACTGAGTAACAATCTTTTAATGAGAGTACATAAATACACTTAAGTTAAAAGAAATTAAAGTACGAATACTTTTCAGGCTATTGTCAAAAAGGACTAAGTCAATTGGATGACTGACACTGAATGGAGTAACGGCGATACTTACCTCAACAAAATAACCATAAAATGAGGCTTATTACACAATTTCATTGCTAGGAATGTTAAAAAAAAAGTTGGAAAAAAATTGCAAAAAAATGGAGAGTACAAGAAAAAATCGTCAAGAGATTTTGTGTGTGACTGTACTGAAGGTGTATGAAATATCTAGTTTATCAGCAGTGGTTTCATACGTGAGAGTTAACTCACTAGACAGAATAAAAAATAACCTTCTTTTTTGTAGAATCGTGTAACATCTATTATAGAAAAAATACGCCATCAGAATTTACACAAACTGTTTTAAAAAACATAGTATTGTACTTATGTATGTGAAATGGCATTACCCACCAAAACGCGAGTGAGGCATAAAAAAGTGTAATAGGTTTTATTTATGTAAAAGTTGACAAAAAGTACCAAAGAAAAATGAAAAAGAAATAATCATGACTTATCAAAAAAGCAAAAAAAAATATTACGCAAAATAAGTCATACAAAATGAGCAAAGATTCCGTCTGCTGTTTTATCAGATTAAAATAAAGCTCAATTTTGTCAACTTTTATTATTATTATTTTTCATTTTATTAAATTAAGTGTACACGTATTATTAATGTAAATAACACTATTTATTTATATATTATCATGTTAACTTTAGTTTTACTTACTAACTTGTACAATGATGCTAATTTCGCATTTAAATAACTAAGCATTTGCCTCAATTAATATTATAATAATTTATTTAAAAAATTGCATTAATTGTACTAATATTATTTATTGTGGAATAAACGAATGAATACTAACACTTTTGTTTTTGAATGTACCTAACCCTATTAACGCAACTAATCTTAATAATATGATAAAGAGGAAATATTCTAGGTTTGTGTCCTAAAGGCTCCCTGACCCAGTAGGGCCCCGATTCTCCTAAGTTAATAATGTCAAAATTGAATAGAAATCGAATCGCAATATGATCGCAATAGCAGTTTTAACCATATCGGGCATTCTGCTACTAATATAAATCCAATCGTATTCCAACGACATTCGATTGGTTTGCGATTGGTCTGCTATTTTGGTGATTTTGGTCTATACGGTAGTTTGCTCTACAATCATATTGCAATCGTAAATAAATGATTTAGCAGACTAAATTATTGAATTGAAAAAGATTAAAACGTTTATTTAAAAGAAAAAATAGCGGAATGCCACATACGCTTCAATCGTAATCGAGTCGTGATTGGATCGCAGTCGAATGTGAATTGTATGATGCTTAAGTATAATTAGGAGAATCGGGCCCCTGAACTGATTTGAAAAATTCTTTCACTGTTCGAATGCTTCACTATCTCCGGGTGACAGGCTTTAGGTATATTATCCGGCTAATGGGCAGTAGTTCCCTCGAGACGCCGGTGTAACTGCGGTAAACAATCAGTAATCTTGTATTATGGTAGCAACACTGGGGAGGCTATAAGTAAATTAATCATATCGATATCAACCTTGACTGCGAGCTATATTAACATACCAACTACTTACACGAAACTGTGTAGTAAGTACCTATAGACTGCAATTATTATAGTAATAGAAGTAGGTAGATATTTGGGTCACATATTTTTGTCAGACTTATAGAAGTAGGTTTTATTCTTTTAAAACAGTTTTATTTACTTTTTACTTACATTTTGTTACTTTCGTATATTTTAAGGAAGCAACTGACAAATACAAAGTATGTATCGACTGATCGTCCACTAAATCATACAAATATTACACGTACACTTGTTTTCTATCATATTGCAAAACAAAATGGTCACCACGTGTAACCCATATGCAGGCATCAGGTAGCCACAACATGAAGACGATAACAAGCCCTTTAGTTCTGAACTTTATTTTCAGGGGCCCGATTCTCCTAATTTTACTTAAGCGCCATTCGATTGACGTTCGACTCGATTCGACTGATATCCAATCCCGAGTCGATTACGATTTAAGCGTATGTGGCATTCCGCTATTTTTTCTTTGAAATAAACGTTTTTATCCTTTTCTGTCATTCAATAATGAATAATTTTGTCTGCAAATGATTTACGATTGCAAAATGATTGTACAGCAAACTACCGTATAGACCAAAATCATCAAAATAGCAGACCAATCGCACACCAATCAAATGTCAATCGAATACGATTGGTCTTTTACTAGTAGCAGAATGCCCGATATGGTTAAAACTGCTATTACGATCATATTGCGATTCGATTTCTATTCGATTTTGACATTATTAACTTAGGAGAATCGGGGCCCAGAGGTATAAGGTTGTTTATTCTGCTGACAAGTCATTGTATGGAAAAATAAGAAATAAATACTGAATTAAGATGAATCATTTGTTTGAGAGAAAAGGTGCAAGAAAGTCGTAGCTTTAATCTAATTACTTTAGCTGGTAGAAAAAACGTCTACTCATTAAGATTTGAGATGGATCAAATGTGAATCCGAATAAGCAAAGAACAGGTATCTAAATAAAAACACCACAAAAAAAAAAAAAAACGACCAAGCATAAAATCAAAGACCTTTAATAAAACTTAATTGTACCACTTATCCTATGAGTCTATAAAATACAAATATTAACACAGACTTGACTTAAGTATTTACAGTAATACAAACATTGGTAGTTATACAAAATATTCCCAAAGTATCTGGATGAGGAAGCTCATATAAAACTCTCATTATTCCTTAACACACTTCGTATAATTTTGTTGCCAATCGATGCTAATACAATTTTGTCTAGGTACGTTAACCCATTCTTTTGTTTTGTTCCATTATAATAACTTGATACTTAAGATAGCTATATGGTATAGGTATAGGTATATATATGGTAAAGAACCAACCTCTCGAGTATGAGGGTGTGATTCGATTCCAGGTCAGGCAAGTATCAATGCAACTTTCCAAGTATATCTTGGACACCAATGGCTGATAAAAAGGTGAAGGAAAATATCTTGAGGAAACCTGGACTATAAAGTCTGAAATCACCAACGCGCATTGAGCAAGCGTGGTGATTAATGCTCAATCCTTCTCCGTGTGAGAGGAGGCCTGTGCCCAGTGGGACGATAAAAAGGCTGTAACAGTAACTTAAGATATAAAATTCTTTATCTAAGCATAGGTAATTTTCTTCAGTGAGAATAATAACACCTAATATAAAAATCTATTTCTGTAACAAAGCAGTGCTTTGCTATAGTAAAAGTTAAAGGCGCTTAAAATTCATCGTAAAACATTATAAGCACCTCGTTATTAAAGTCTTAATTATCTTTAGTTATAATATTCACAGAGGATAACGCCAACAACTATTCTAAGTTACCAAGAAAGATTATCAAAGTAATTTTGATCTTCGTTTATACAGCTCAGTTACCTACTTTATATATTTACTTCGGTGTTTACTGAGTTCGGTTATATCGCATTTCCAAGAGAACTCTTCAAAAGTTCGGGATAAAAACTATCCTATGTTCTTTCTCAAGGTCAACTCTATCTCTGTAGCAAATTTTATTAAAATCAGTTCAGTGGTTTAGACGTGAAAGCGTAACAGACAGACAGACAGGGTTACTTTCGCATTTATATTAGTAGGGATATATTTCGCTCACGATCATGCATGCAAAGCGCGATGAGTATGGGCTAATCCAGCTTTTAGAGAGGCACCAGTGATACGCTTGGTCGATGTTTTTTGGCTACAGTCATTACTATAGTACTCTACCAAAACTTCAACGTAGTCTACTACTACTACCAAAGAAATATGTGCCATATTTACCTACATACGTAAGAAAGCCTGTGACATTTTAGGTCTCTCAAAGTTTCAACACCTACTAAACAAATAAAGTGCTCTCTAGAAAATCTTATTCCCAAAATTACCTTCACAGAGCAAGAAAAACATAGAAACATAGAAACTGTATCATTCAATACGTAAGAAACAAAAGCGAGGGACACAGATTTGATTGGAAATAAATTGAATTCTGTTTCATACTTGTTCGATGTGTCAAAACAATTTATTGGATATCTTCGCGAAATGTTCAACCAATGTGCTGGAAATGGCACCGTTTTGTAGCGTACGATATTAAATGGAGGAATAGTAGAATGTTATATTATTTTTTGTTAGGTATATATTAATAATCATCATCGTCTACGTAGCCTTCTATCATGTATCTTAGGGTCGGCTTCTAGTCTAACTGCGTTTAGCTGAGTACTAGGGTTTTACCACGGACCGAATGTCTATCTGACCTCCTCTATCCTGGTCACTTGGCTACCTGGGTTTCTCGGTACTACCGGTGATAGTCTGATTGTCAACTGTCTGGCTTCTGGCTAAATGAAAGCCGGATCCTACCAATACAACGTGCCTTCCGAAACATGAAAGACCTCGTCATGGAATAAGGTAGGTTCTACTAACGAGACGAATGTAAAAAGATTTTTTTTAGTTTTCAATCGCTGTGGAAAAAAATACCTTTCTGCAAAAAATTGCTTCCAAACATTGGTAGCAGCTGGCTTATGCACTTCAAAATACAGAACAAAAAATTTTAACCTTTCCGAAGCGAAAAATCGCTTCTCGTTAAAAACAAACTGTATTGGAAAACGTCAGATTTGCTCAGAGATTTTACGGTTAATTTTACAGCCTATAGTTTTACTAATATTTTTTATTGAATGAACTTTTTCTAAAAATACTTCTTCTTTGTTGTTTACTTTTCTTTCTTTTACATTTAAACGATTTCTTTTACAATTAAAGGTAAGTCGTGGTGGCCTAGTGGGCAAAGAACCGACCTCTCGAGTATGAGGGCGCGGGTTCGATCCCAGGTCAGGCAAGTACCAATGCAACTTTTCTAAGTTTGTATGTACTTTCTAAGTATATCTTAGACACCAATGACTGTGTTTCGGATGGCACGTTAAACTGTAGGTCCCGGCTGTCATTGAACATCCTTGGCAGTCGTTACGGGTAGTCAGAAGCCAGTAAGTCTGACACCAGTCTAACCAAGGGGTATCGGGTTGCCCGGGTAACTGGGTTGAGGAGGTCAGATAGGCAGTCGCTTCTTGTAAAGCACTGGTACTCAGCTGAATCCGGTTAGACTGGAAGCCGACCCCAACATAGTTTGGGAAAAGGCTCGGAGGATGATGATGACATTTAAACGATCAGTTGTTTTCAACTGACAAGACCTGGGTAGGTATCAGAGTTTTCTCAAATGTACCTCCTGACCTCTGATGTGGTGCGAGGGTGTAACACAACCAACTTACATACTGTGGCTTCTTCATGAGTTTATTAATTAAAACTGATCGGGGATATAATAATTGTTTCCTGAAACAACATCTACTCAATGACTGGGTTTTGGATCTAATCATGGAAATGATGTAACAGTGGTGAGACAATTCGAGGTAAGTACCAAACACTAAAACGATTCAAAACCTAACTGGGACTAAAATCTTCATGAAATAATAATAACCCTATGACCTAAAAGTTAAAAGTCAAAATGAATAACATCAAACAACTTTAATTTAATAACCCTTCACGGGATCAACAAAAAACTAACTGTAAATCATCACCATAAAGTTTATTTTTGCTAAACTTTTCAGAAGAAGAACGTTACCTACGAGGTCTTCACGGATCCAAGCCTGTACTACGATTGGGACAATTGGAAAAGAAACATCGTCAAGAACCTCAGATTACCAGATAGCTGGCAAGGAGCTTAAACTTATATTTTATGTTATTTGTTCTCCATTATATTGTCCTCTTTATCATTTATCGTCAATATTTTCATTATTATTGAAATAATCTTCTAATCTTTGATTCAGCCTTATTTCATCATCTGCCTAGCCTGTTACTAAATATGTTATATTATTATTGCAGCCTCTAGACTCTAGTATAACTAGAGGTAATCTTTTCAACTAAGATGTATAGATATGTTCAAAGTCTTCAAAGGGATAAAAGCTTTTTAAAGAGTACAAATTAAGCCATTGCAGTATTTCAATTGTTAACAACAAAATAAATGAATTGCCAAAGTAAATCAGACTTTGTTTTATTTTATTCCAGACTGACTTTCCTATATCCTAAACAGCCCTGTACATTTATTTTTCCACAACCTCATTTCTTTGCCTATCTGCAATCAATTTCAGTCCCTCGATCAACTGAAAACATGATCATAACAATCTTTTGGAGAATGACTAATGTAGCCTATAAACTACAGAACCTATTCATGTTACCTATATTTTTCATTTCCAAAAATATATTCTTGATAGCCTACGCAACAGAAATAACTAAATTATAAGCCATTTTTCATCCATAGGTTCTACGAATAATACGGTTAGTATTTTACTTTTATTTTCTTTTGTAAGCAATCATTGATACTTGTGCTGAAATCAAGGAGAAAAAAAACAAATGAAACAAACAATGACTTTGTTAACATTATTTTATTTAACTAAGTGCTGAATAAATAAGTCTTAACAACTTAAATTAAAAAATAAATTACATTAACAAATTAAAAATAAAGTCGACGGGCTCGCGCATTTCAAAGTTAAGCATTCAGTCTTAAGGGTGGGACTCGCAATGTTTTAAAATCCGGACGAGACAAAAACCAAAAAAACGAAGCAAAAAGAGAATTTTTAGGTCCAGGAGATTAAAACAATGCTTTCAAACTTGAGCTAAATGCCAGACTGTCACGTGTTACACTCAAAAAGGATCAAGCCACGCAACAGGCTGGCATCTAGCTTGGCAATGTTGGGTTTTAAATTATCGCCACTTGATCCAAGGTGTCCAATTTTGTCTATTGGGACGGCGGCATGGTGATAGGAGGTGCGTACATCTGTGGCATAACGTACATAGGCATAGCCATGGTCTGAGCGGGGTTCAGCGGCGGTGCTGGTAAGCCGAAAAGGATTCTGAAGTAGCGCGCGACTGCCCATAAAACATTGGACGTCTCCGGTAGCCTATAACATAATGATCATGATTATATATAACGTTATAGTGCAAATATCAATTCAAATTTTGGATTTCTTAATTTTTATGGAGGCTCAGTTCCTGAAAGGTATTAAATTCAATATGAACATTTTTTCATCTTCGTGGATTATAATGGAATTCTTGTAAACGTTAATGACGGCAGGATTTAAAATATCGAAAATACAAGAATATTTTTCATTTCAAATAATTCAGTAACTGAGCGTATGTAAGAAGTTAACTCGATATTTTTTGCAAATACATAATTTTCAGTATGGGCAATATTATGTTTCATCTCAGTGATTTTAATTGTTGATCTTAAATAAATTCGTTCGAGTTAAATTCTATATTGGTTTAAAGAATAATTTTCATTGATATTTACAACAAAATACCCGCTAAAACTAAACATCAGTGGGATATCGCTATAGTACATCCTGAAATAAAACCCTTCACCGGTCTTAATTATGATAAATTACAATAAATGCTTTTCTTAAATGCAAATAATATTAATCAGGTTGCTACCAGAATTTTGTACGATAGGGTTAAATGCTAAGAACCTTTGCTTCCAAAACAGGTTTGAAATATCAGACTCTAAAATAATTTACAAAATTCTGATTACAACTTAAATGGTTTGTTACATCAGAATCAAGATTTTGATTCCTCTGTAGTTGTTTCAATAGTTTTTTCAGTAGTTGTGCAATTTTTATTAGCAACAGCATTAGCCTTATTATCAATCTTTTTCTTATACTTTCTCCTCCTTCTTCGTCTAGCTTTATGATCATCACCAAACACATGTTTCTCTATAGCTTCATTTACATTGAACAAACCTTCTATTACGTCTAGACTCATCATCACCATATTATAAGCTACCGTATAGAACCCTGGCTCTTTAGACTCCAAGGATTGTTGAAAAATTGATTTAGTGTACTCATTAGATTGCTGTATTAAGTTACCTACTGGATCTGTGGCGAAAAAGATTTGTAGGAAATCTAAAAAACCTCTACCAGTACCATATGTATCTGTATTTCCATATGTTCTTGCACTAACGTTACGGTAGTTAGAATTGAAATCTACACTTCTCTTTGATCTAACGCGTCGTTTCTTCGAATGTTTTCTACGAAATCTCCTTCGACGTGGGTTTTTTGTCACATTCTCTGAGAATGTGTTATTCAATATAACTATTGGTTTCCAATCTGAATCATTCAGGACTGTTGTGTTAGTTACTTCTGAAGCTTCTTTTTTGTATGGCATTAGTCTACTATTGTTAGACTTATAAAATGTATTGGGATTCACAAAATATTTGACTCTAGGGTAGAAAAAAGTATTCGGATAGTTGTATTTATACTTTTTTGTTTTTATGTATTCGTACAAATCTTTATTTTGTTTCAACCTATCCAGACTCACTTTCAAATCGGCGTACTTTTTTGGCCTATGTCTATTCTTTCTATAAGTCATTTTCCTCTGAGCTATATTCCTAGGTTGGGGGACTAATATCTGTCTAGGTTTTTTCATAATTTCCAACTCATCCAGATCATCGTCGACAGGTTCAACGCTTTTGGGTTTTGAGGCACTGGATGTTAGACCTCTGAAGGTAGCCGGCATGGCTCCGAAGAGAGCGTTGGCTATTGGATCAAATATGGACCTGAAGCCGCCAATGATCGGTTCGAGAAATTTGAGAAGCTTCGACTTACCATCCCATCTCTCTGCCGCTCTCGTTGAGTTTACGAGTAACGTGGGCGCCTGTTGCGACTGCTGAGCGGTCGCGTCGCTCTGGTGTATTATCTCATTGGTCTGGGCATGCGCACCCATCGCGGTGGGGCCATACATCTCCGGTGACGCGAATTGTGGGCTCACTCCGCTTACGGAGTATGCGTGCGACGAGGCGCTCGGAAAATCGATCGGATATTGCGAGTAAAGATACGGGTGGTTTTGTAAACCGACGCTGGAATAAATAATTTTAATGTTATCGATTGTTGGTTTAATCGATAAATCATTTTAAAGTACATTGTCATCATCATTTGAAAGTCTTCATATATCATGTCTGTCTTTATCTGAAATCCCATCTATTGTTTCTTTTTCGCGACAAATATAAGTTGCAAAGATTGACATACTTTGGGACCCAAGCTTCAAAGCCAGTAAGAATTTTCGTATACTATGCTAGAACTATCGTAAATGTTCAAAGTTCCCTACATTAAAATCTACTTAGGAACAGAAATTGTGCTGTAACTTTTCTGACATCGATTTACCATTAGACAGACCGCTTTTATTTGTTGTCTTGGCCTATTTTTGTAGATTTGAAACTCTGTGGGTTAAAATTACTTTGAGTTCTCACTTAAAAATAGAAACACATATGTACATAGTCGTGAATATTTGTTTGAGAGAAAATTGTCTTACGAAAAGTCTTACGAATGTTTACCCGTTAGTTTTTTTGGTAATCATGGTGCCAATAATTGCAACTTATGAAAATAAATCTTTAGTAAGTATTTCAAAGTCAGTCTTAAGTATTCCAGCAACGGTTTTATCAGTCAGTCAAGTCTAGAAACTAATAACAATTCTTTACTTACACGTGTCTCAGAAAATATCAAATAAAAAGTAAATAAATGTCAGTGGTTTTTCAGTAGAAATCTCGTTGTCAGGAAAAACATAATACTCAGTGTGGTTACGTCAAATCTGTACATTTTCCTCCACAGTGCTCAATTTACATAGAAATGGTTCATTTATTTTATACTCATTTTCTACTGCAGGATTGCACACAACATAATTTATTTTTATGTTGAACTTCGCAACATATTTCAGCTTCTATTCAACGAATTCGTAAAGCTAAAACTCGTGTGAGAACTAAAAAAATATATGAACCATAAAATGTACTGGAAGAAAGTTCCGTCATTATTCGATTTGGTTTTGCTGAAAATATTTTCTAATACAAGCAAAATAGATTCAGTGATGGAGACTCAATTTCGCGAAATAGTGTCAGACATAAAATACATCTATCGAGTCTAAATCGTTCCAGGAGACGAGACAATTTTTTGATCTCAGGATTTTCACGTTAGCAAAAACGAATTCGAGGTAAGTGTGTGAATTGCTTTATGATAGATTTATCTATTGGCTGTCTGCCCTATTCTGTTATTATATTTATTTGAGAAGGATTTCAGCACCTATGTTTTATCTTTTATATTTATTTTTGTCCTATTAATCAATGTCAAAATAGTAACATACTTTATATTTTTATTTCAATTTGAGTCAAAGATCACCAAAAGACAGACACCCTTTAGATAGTCTACCTATTTTTACATAGGGCAATATTGTATTCCCGAAATGTTATAAAAGGGCTTATTGAAGTCTTGTCGATAGAATGCCTTCACCAAAATACTAATAATATAATATTTTGTAGAAACACGTTATACATAACAGTACCAGCACACAGTCAACTTTTAGTCGGCCGATAGTTGGATTGGGCTCATAAATCAGTATGAATATGAATGGTCGTACGCACATTATTAAGATCAGGTATTTTGCCGGTATCAGAGCGACTGAAAACTTTCATTAGAATCAAGATTTTCCCTAAAAAAATTGCAAACCATCGATCGGACAACTGTCGGCCGACTATTTAGTCTGCAGTATGCGGGTACTCTAAGTATGTGGTATGTTCAATTTCTGGGAAACATTTCACGGAAAAGTGTTTTTGTTGATATTATTAGAAGCGTGAAAATATTCAACAAAAGGCTGGAAACGATGGGATATAAAAAATAGATGCTTCTTATAGGAAATTGATGGAAAATATGGAAAATTACATATTTTTTCGTACCTGTAATAAGCCTTTATATTTTGTCTCTGTTGCTTTTATAACTTATTATCAATGTATTTTTACTCTTAAATTATTGCTTAAAAATTGTGGTAAATATTATTTTTGTTACCCCTGATTTCTCATCACTCGACTGAAACCCACCATGTCCCTTCTTTTGTTCTATCTACATTATGTCTTTATCACTATCTATTCCTTTACCTTATATCTTAACTGTTACGCTACACCTAGCATCATCACTATTAATATTTTCATCTCATGCAACACCAATGATCACTTTAACGGAACTTTCTTCCAGTGAAATATCTTCGTGTGTTAGTCAGTCAACAGTCATTCCAGTCATGCTTAGTAGATCGTATTAACATCATTTATAATGACTCACTGCGGAATTCAATAACTGATCCATCCATAGTTTTTCGACTGGAGATTGAAACTTGACAAGAGCTTCATATACATTATGTCTTATTCTTCAATCGAAAACCAGCAGTTGGGTCGATTAATTTAATCCAAGTTAGTAACCAAAAGACAGAATAGGCAAGGACAAAAAGCAAAAGAAAATCGTTCTGGAAGGCATTTTCAAATTCTAAAGTGTATGAAGATTAAAATAAGTAGATACATATACAATTTTATACAAGTTAAAGATAGTATAAGAGAAAAATAAAATATTTTCAGTCAACAAGATTTTCGTCAAAGTCAAGTGTTGTTTGAGTAAGAACGGAGTCTGTCTATTAGTCACTAGGTCAATATTTAAGTAACACAAATAAAATATTACAAAACAAATAAACAAAAATATTTATAAAACACAGAAATGAAAATAATTCTGAAGATTACAATCATCATATCGATAATGATAAGTTTCCAAATAATGATAAACCTTAGAATAACAAAAAAAAAGGAAAGACTCCAAGTAATTATTTTCATTTCAATAGATATTGAAGAGGTATTTGAAATAAATTTCTCGAAACATTTGGCCATGAAGCTAAATATAAAAAAGTAAGCTTCCGAATTTCATATTGTTTACGTTGTAAAAAGCATCGCAAATATTATGAAAAAACGAGGAAGAATCCGATGAAATGTCGACAAAGGATAAAAAATTTTTAAAACATGATGAAAATTCAAAAATAATGGCAGTGAAAATACGTTGATTTTACATGATAGGCATAACTAAGCGATTAGTAATCGAATCTCCAATCGTTAAAATAAGAAATTAATGATTTCAGTATCACTTTTACATAGCAAAAAATCACTCAAAAATAATTTATAACTACCTAGCATCAAGTTTATTTTTAGAACGATCTGAATCACCCGTCTATACTAATATTATAAAGAGAAAATCTTTGTTTGTTTGGTTGTAATGAATAGGCTCAATAACTACTGGACAGTTTTTAAAAATTCTTTCACCATTCGAAAGCTACATTATCCACGAGTAACATAGGCTATATTTTATCCCGGGCAGTAGTTACCACGGGACGCGGATGAAACCGCGGGAAATCAGTTAGTCCTAAATATAGCAAAAAAAAAATGTTTTTTCATAAATTGTTCCGCTAACTCAACCCTCATTTATTTTTAACTAATAT
Source organism: Helicoverpa armigera (assembly GCF_030705265.1). Lineage (NCBI taxonomy): Eukaryota > Metazoa > Arthropoda > Insecta > Lepidoptera > Noctuidae > Helicoverpa > Helicoverpa armigera. The sequence continues at coordinate 2,380,307 of NC_087140.1, read as the reverse complement.
CAATCAATTTGTAACTAAAAACCTTAATTGAATTGTGTCCCTTTCCTTCTCATTATATTTGACGGACCGTGAAAAAGGGACCCTCTGACAGTTTCCATTAAATCCATGGGTATGTGAAATAATTCCAATCAGTGACCCAAATTGGAATGGTGGAAGAAATGGGTATTTTGGGGACCTGGTTTATTTATCCCCTATTTAGATGGGTACAAAAATAAATGGGCTTAGGAAAATATTTTAGTAAAATCCTGAAGAGAGATAATTAATCAGGAAAATAAAGTTAAACGAGGGAATTAAAAATATCGACCCACTCTTTCATCAATCAACCAAATCGCGAAATGATTTTAAACAATAAACATGTAAGTGACTTCTATTAAACACATAAGTCAAAAGAAAAATCGTCTGCCGTTTTTTTTCAAAAAAGTTGCGGTTCAAGTACGGAAGAACTCATCATAACAAGCTGATCACCCATTCACTGACCGCGTTGCTTAAAACACGGACGAAATTGTCATGAAAAGATTGTCATTCAACGACTGAATACACCAAGTGTTGCTTAACCCTTTCATCAATCAACCTATGTGGCTGTTACTTAGCCACGAGTACAATATTGTTCAATTATATTGCATGCACGTGGAGCCATGAATGACCCCAGCAATAGATCAAAATCACACAGACGGGAGGCAGCCTCGTGCAGTTTGCAAACAGTACCCCTTTATCTATCAGGTATACAATAATAGTTATTGAATAGTATCTTCAGATAAATAATTGGGAACTAACAATGAACTTTGGGAATAAAATAATGGTTTTGGATTAAATTAGATTGAAAATCAAGATAGGATCAAGTTTGTATAAAAATCTACTAATTGTATGTAGGTTTAAATATTCATCTTTCACACAAAAAACTACTACATGGATTTTGATTTACCACAAAAACATAAGCTAGTTTTTATCCAAAAGCACGCGGAACCTCTGGCAGAAGCTAGTATGTCCATAAATTATTTTTTTCCTATAACACGTGTATCTTGGATTTCAATAAAATATGTAAAAACAAGGAATTGTTCATAACATTATTATCTTGCTTTGCATTTCTCGTATCTCGTAGATTTGCATACATAAACAGAACTGGGAGTCGCAATGTAAATATTATGTCGTGCATGCGGGCCATACAAATAATTGTTCCCTCTGGAACTTGGTAACTAGAACAATTGTCATACCAGATATCCTAGCTAGAATACTAACTTTAGTATCTAAATCACTTGGTATTTCAATCTTAATATTAATTTCAAATACATCTTCTTTCAAATCTTCATCTAGTATGAAATTATTTAAAGAAACGGCTCCAAGGTTTATATCTTCATTTTTTATTTCAACAGTTTTGTCAACATTTTCATCACCACCATCAAATTCAATAAATACCTCTTCAAAATCTACTCAGCATTTACAAATTACTACAACATTATTTTCCAAAATATTTTCAAAAATCATTACTCACCCACTTCCATAAGTTTCATACAATTTCTTGACAGCCATGCCCACGGTAACCAACAGTGCCAGTTTGCTGGCAAAGAATGCCTTTAGTGTCAATGCAGTGACTAGTGCCATGGCAAACATTGCCATCCCCGCTGACTTCATCCCGAATAGCATCGGGATTATCATCTGTATTACTTTCTTCTTCTGTCTTCGGCCTGGAATTTTGAGAAGGAGATCGTTAAGTATTAATTTTGGTAAGACTTGTATCGTTTTTAAAGAATTTTGCATTGGTTACAGTATCTATCACTGTAAGAGTTCAGTTAATGGTGGATTTATATAGCCTATCCATACGCTTATTTGTAATCAAATATTTAATTTGACATTAACTTCATGTTAAATTATGTCTTTCTTATATCAATCTCTATTCACAAAACCACAGATCGATAGGTTACAGATATCTGCAGTTAATCAAACGAACTTCTTATCTGCTCTTTCTATCAGAGTAATAATTATCCCACTAACCATTCTTGTTTAATTTTAACCGGTACCACAAAAATGGTACTATAACAATTTCCCCAACATTTTTAAGCCAAAAACTCAAGCCCGGCTTAATATTGCAAAAAAAATCTATTACACTACACTACACATTCTAATTTGAACCTAATGCTAGAACATGTAAGGTCTAAATTCCAATAGTACAATAATCTCTATCGTTGATGTCGTTAGTGCTGGCTGGATTGCGATCAGTGTCAAATCGATTCACGTCCGGCTACAAAGAAAGTTGAATCCGTATCGATTCGGAGAATAATCGAGTGATTTTCTAATATCTGGAGTAATAAGTGATGAGAATTCAGATAGGCAGTCGCTTCTTGTAAAGCACTGGTACTCAGCTGAATCCGGTTAGACTGGAAGCCGACCCCAACATGATTGGGAAAAGGCTCGGAGGATGATGAAGTGATGAGAATTCACGGAGGCAGGAAAGATAACGGAGATGCTATGAAGAAGGTAGGTCAGGCGCCTTCTTACAGATCAAGCAATTTAAGGTGATCAGTTTTCCAGAACTAATGAGGCGTTTGGGTTCCTTGTCAAATGAAAACCAGTATACGAAAGGTTAGTCTTGATTGATTGGCGATTTATTAAGAAAATAATAGACGGATTTTATGGGCGTGTAAGGCGAATAACGTTCGTCGTCCCCCGAGCACACGCATTTTGGCTCGCTATAATTTCTTAGGTGGTTTTCCGTTATGGCATCTCCGCTAGTTATTTTGTTCTCCATGGAATAATCACAATTGTCATGAAAAGCACATTCAACTGAAATTTCTGGAAGTAATTATCATAAGGGTTCTTACTGAGAATATCGATCGATATCCAATATCAGGTAGATACGAACAATATACCACTTACATAATAATATATTGCAAGGTAAGATGGCTTCTTACCTTAAAGGTCTTGTTACAAACACAGTTCATGTTATCGTGGTTATTAATAGCTATTTATGTACTAAATATTAGATGGTTAGCTGTTATTATCTACTACCCATATATATCGACAAATAATCTCGAATAATATCTGTTTGTTACCTACACAGGTATCAAAGTCAAAAATGGTTTATTCAAAGTGCAGATGGGAATCTAACCAGAGAAATTTTCTCCGATATAGTGATTCTAACCACCAACTAGATAAAAAGGGGAGAATCATCTGCCTAGCCATTACCCAACTACATATATTGAGATCTACTTAGAATTTAACCAGATGCAGCTGAGTACCAGTGTTTTATTTAGAAAGATATACCAAATAGAAAAAGAAGAATAACCCCATAATAAAATCGGCAAATATAATTTATGACACGTTTACACTGGATTGCCAATAAATTGACACGTAATAAAATATTCGGTTTGTGGCGAAAACTTCTATATTTCATTGTTTTACGACTGATCATCGTAAACGAATAAAAGCGTCGTAAATACTCGATTGTTTTCGATTATTTGTCAAAGGTTTTATTTATAACGGATAGGTAGGTTAGGGGAAGTGATAAATAAATATTCATCTATTCTTGAATAATAAAGGGGAACATTTTTTGTTTGTTTTTTGTTTAAAGGCTACTGAACCGATTTGTCCAATTCTTTCAATATTACGAAGCTACAATATTCCCGAGTAATACCTATATTATATACAGGGTACATTTTATCTATATACGGGAAGAAGTACTCCCGAAGCACAGGTGTCACCGCGGGAAAACAGCTATTAAGTAACTAAACTAGGCGATTTATATAATAAACTGTAGTTTAATGGGCATATAAGGGTATTTCATCAAATGCATGTAAAGGACTTGAAATCTATCAAAAAATCGATTTGAAACTTGGCGTAACATTTCTAGGAACATGAATTTGACAGCCAAAACGAAATGGTACCTACGTGTTAATATTTCTGCCACTCACAGTATTTGTCTAAGAGCATTTGAACAACTGGAAACACCATCAGCACTTATCACTAATCCAAAAAAGTCTGCTAATTTAACCGTGAGGTGTGTTAGATTTGCAAGGAGACATATTTTTGTTTTTTGTTTGCACCCTGAATCCTGCGAAACTATTGAACCGATTAAAAAAAATCTCTGTTACAAAGCTATGCAATCCCCTAGTAACATAGGCTATATTTTTGACCGTAAGGGAAGAAACTCCCACGTGTCAAAACAGCTATGAGTATGACTACCATAACTCTTGTACATTACATAGAGGGAAGGCATTTGAAAGGCGTCTCCCGTTGGTGCAATGCTCTAAGCTATTTATAAAATAAATTCTGTTCTTCGAGATTTATGTTTCTACAATCGAAATATAAAGGAATAGTCGTACCGAATAAAACATTATTTATGACGTAGTAAATTCTAGAATCTTGAACAAAAACAAACGTCTGATTTGAGAGCTGAAACTGACGTGAGAAGTAATGGCCAATAAATAAAAGATATTCGATGTTATTGTTTTATAACTTTGTTTTCGCGAATATTTGTGGAGGTATCATTTTCTAGTTCAGTCAGTTTAGGCGGAGGGACCAATTAGTTACCAGTTTATTTTAAGACGCCAAAAGGTGAGAGATGAAAAAGCAGGAAATTGCTAACATTCTTTTTTCCACAAAACAACAATGCATAATCAACTAATATTCGTTTTTCGGAATCTATGTATTAATATTATTGTGTATGTATTCATATGTATGTATTAATATATATTGACTGTGCGCAACCACAAAGGTTTTTGTAAATTAATTCTAAGATTTCTCATGTAAGTGAAATATATCTCAACACTCAATATGACTTAATGAGCGCATCCGGCCGTGCTCTCGCTGTGGCGGCATATTGGGCTGACATAGTGTAGTCTCAATATATGACATGTCATCGACTCGAAAGAAGAAGAAGAACACTCAATAAAACAGAACTGCAACTTTCATCATTGTTCCCAATTTTACTTGTGGTCAGCGCAATGTTTTTCGCTTCCATATTATTATTATGTATCTGTCGTCATTACATTACAAACACTCACTTACTTCCCATTCATGTCTCTAAGACTAAGTCTATCCATCTTTTCTTCAGTCTTCCTCTACCTCTCCATTCTTCCACATTCATAGGCATTTAGGCATGTATTTCATCAGTCCTCATTACATGCCCATACCTTGACAATGCTAACAGAAGTATATTTCATCCTCCGAGCCCTTTTTCCCAACTATGTTGGGGTCGGCTTCCAGTCTAACCGGATTCAGCTGAGTACCAGTGCTTTACAAGAAGCGACTGCCTATCTAACCTCCTCAACTCAGTTACCCGGGCAACCCGATACTCCTTGGTTAGACTGGCGTCAGACTTACTGGCTTCTGACTACCCGTAACGACTGCTAAGATTGAACAGAAGTATATTTACCACAAAAAATACACAGTATGAAAGAAAAAGTAAAACCTACAGCTATAAATCAAAAGCAGCTAGATTATAAATCACGGTCGTGTTTTGGTTAATTTGTAAAATTCCCGCTGAAAATATGAGCTCCTAGCCACGAGTTATTTATGCTTTTCCGTGGTGAAACGTTGTGTCGAGTTTTTCTTTTACTTTTTTCTTTGTTTTAAGCCGGATGTTAAGTCAGTTTTTTAATTGTAACGCGTATAAAATATGTGTGTCGCTTTGCGGAATTGTAACTTGTAAAAGATTAACTGATTTCCGTAAAATCTATAGAGCATCATTTTGGGTCTTTGCTATAAATGTTGAAAATAAACAAGAGTAGTTGGTTTAGATCTTGGGATAGCCTAAAGATAGGCTATTGGCGGTGTACCCCTGTGTAAGTAACAGTATGACCAACTTAACATTAGTTAGTCGAGTTAGTGTTAATTAACATTAGCTAATACTAACTGGCTGACACTATAACAAATTCTATGTAACGAATGTATGTACTACGATACATAAGTATTAAAATATACTCGTATTTCTTATAGAGGTATCTTGTATTTCGTTCTGACATGTTAATAATATAAATATGAAGCGACACCACGTCTGTATCAATAAGGAGTCTTATACTCCACAAGATACATAAATTATGCTTATCACCTCAGAATATTACCTTAATTACACCTAACACTTCATTATAATTATTACCAATTCAAATACGTATCACATTTCCTGTAATATAATATCTTCAGCATATTCCTTTACTAACGCAACTTTATACTCAGTACATAAACTTAATAAGGTGTTAATTACAAACACTGACAAATTAATCAGGCCATTAATTAACAATGTTCCTATATTTTCGCGTGACTAGGAGAACGGACAAAGCAAATATCCGACTTTCTTTCCTCGATCACAAATTACTAATATGCTAATTTCAACGTCCAACATGCAACCTTCTTGCTTCGACAACCGCATAAACGGACGTATGAATATGTAAGCACGAATTTGTTAATTATGAATGGAAATCCGACAAAAAATCGAGGAAAGTCGCCACCAGTGAATCGGAACGCTCAGTCGCAGATAAATATTGAAATCTCATGACATACCTAAGTATACTTCAAATCGTTTGAGAGAAAAGTAAAATGTTCTCCAATTAAAATTACTGCACGCCTCTTTCACACGCTATATTAGAAACTCCTTGAATGAAAACTTGGCTGTATGAAGATTCTTTGGCTCGATTCTTTTTTCAAACATTCCCTCGTTGATTGGTCATTTAATGACAGTTGTGTGTCATTCCTTTTTTAAATTGGCCGTTATTTTTGACATTGATGAGTTAAAAATGACGTTTCGTGTAAATTGGATTATTGGAGTGATATTGCACTGCTTTGATTGGTTAATTATTGTAATTTTATCGATAATGAAGTTGACTGGGGATTCCATTTCGTTACCTAATGGATCACTTTCATTGGACGTCAGGAAATGGTATATAATGTTCGCGTTTCGTAGTAGTTAATTAAATTAGGAACGCTCAAAGGTCCTTTGTGTAGAAATTAGAAGTGGTAGTGTCATGTATTTTGCTCGAGTTGTCAATCTGAAAACAGGAAGCTGTCTTGTCTCCTATATTAGATTTTCCAGGAATTCTTGGAACAATACATGTGTGTGTTTCATTGGCCACAAGACACATCTGCACTAAGGTTCCTTTATCTCTTGTATTACAATGCTCACTTATTTAAATATTTCTTTGTTACCGAATGATTGTAGCTTCGTAATGAGCACGAAGGAAAGAAAGAAGATGGAGATGCCATAAAAAAGCTTGTTCAGGGGCCTTCTTACATGTCAAGTACCCACGGTAGGCGTGATCGGCTACAAGAACTAACGAGGCGTTCGGGTTCCATGTCAAATGTCAAAACCAATCTGTAAAAGATTTATTCGATTGATTGGGGGGTTCTAAATAAGGCGAATACACGCATTTTTGAGTGCTATTTTCTTGTGATATTTTGCATCATGACATCTCCACTAGTCATTTTGTTCTCCATGATAATGAGGGAGTAATTATATATAAAGCAGGGGGATGATGATAATGAAAGCTAGATAATGCGTAGTAATAATACAATAAACATTAAATTGCCCCTAACTACGCATTATCTGAAATATAGTGTGTAGCTAAGAAAAGAGGGATGGATTGCCTGGAAGATGACATGAATAGGAAGGGAGTGAGTGTCAGTATGGCAGGGATCAATGGAAGAGAATGACATATTGTGCCGACCCCAAATAAAATTGGGAACAGGGCAGGAGGAAGAAAAAGCAGAAGAATTCAAATTCTATTTATTTACAAGCAAAATAAAAATGTACGCTCAAATGGTCCAAACTAATAAAGAATTTAGTATTGAGTAAACGGTCACTTATCTCCCGACAAGTCTATAAAAGATATCTTTATTTCTTTATCTTTTGACATAAAAATGCTATGATTGACATCTTTTACTGTTGGACTGTTTATTTTGTTTGTGAAGGTATTTTTTGATGAATTTTCTAGTATAATGTTCTTTAGATATTTTAAAAGCTTTATTTTAATGTTATTTAAAAAGTGAAATCTGGAATCGGTAGAAATACAGAGGATAGCTAAAATATTTATTTTTGACCAGTTTTTAGATTGTAAATGTTTATACCTATTTTATAAACCTAATGACTGTGACGATTTAATTGACAGCACTTATCTTGGGAATTACTTAATTACTAAGTACGTTCCATTCGTAAATTATTTCAGAGTAGGACCATCCATTTTTCCAAGAATTTTAAGCTGCATATCAGAAAACGTGAAGTGTTTGGCCGGCCTGAAAACATATGTAACTCCTGAGCCTTTTCCCAACTATGTTGGAGTCGGCTTCCAGTCTAACCGAATGCAGCAGAACCAGTATTTCACTAGGAGAGACTGCCTATCTGATCTCCTCAACCAAGTTACCGTTGTAAACCAATACCCCTTGGTAAGACTGGTGTCAGACTTACTGGCTTCTGACTACCCGTAACAACTGCTGAAGGTGTTCAATGACAGCCGAGACCTATAGTTTAACGTGCCATACCAATCACAGTCATCGATGTCTACGATATACGTCTTTGGGAGGTAATAGATAGATAATAAAAGTAATTTTTTAATAGATAGTAGATAAAATATGATACTTACGTAGACCCAATCTATTGGCTTTCTTATCATCTTCTTTTTCTTCTTCGTTTTTGCTGCTTGATTTTTTCGCGTTTGGATCCGAAACATCTGGAAAATACAGATTTATAAATTAGAATGGTACATTATAATAAATGTTAACCGACGTCTTACATGCGTTTATGATGTATTCCACTTTTTGTTAAACACATGTCAAACAAACGTCTATTTGCCAAACTATTTAATTGATGTTAGTTTTTAAAGGATTGTCTGTGTAATAACAGCATACAATACACAGTAAATATAAATTGTAATTAAGAAACATTAAAATATCAGATCTCGTTTTTTCTTAAATTAATAAATATAAAAAATGATCACGTTATAAGTAGACAAAATAGATGATTTTGACAACATCCCAAAAACCTATCACAGCTTAAAACGAAGAAACACCTTTCTAAAACCAACACAGCAAAATAAAACCAAACCAAACGACATTTTTAATCACAATAGGACACTCCTTATCACCAAGGGATTTCCAGACGTTTTGACAAATTGTTCAAAACAACAGACACGACAAAAATATCACGACATACCATGGAGAACGAAATGACTAGCAGAGTTGCCATAACGAAAAATCTCCTAAGAAAGTAGCGCGCCAAAATGCAGGTGTTCACAGGACGAGGAAGATTACCTTTTCCGCGCTTTTAGAGCTTCTTTGGATCCGATCATTTTTTGTAACACCAACAATTATCAACAGATGTCCCAAAGAACCCAAACGCCTCGTAAGTTCACTCGTAACTGATCATTTTAGTCATGCCTCTCGAACTAATTTGACCGAGAAGAAGGCGCCAGACCTACCTGCATTATGGCATCTCCAGTCTTCTTTTCTTACTCCGTGCGACATACAAAGAAACGCTTGTTTAGTGAAATGCCAAAATGATAAATGTTATATTATGTACTGAAAGAAGATGTTACTGTATGTTTGTATGGAAATCGTGAATTGTGTGGGACCTTAAATGTGTTTAGTCTTTCTATTGATAAAGCTTATTTAAAAAGTAATTGGAAGTATGATATTACATGTAGGTATGATGGAAAATTATGTTGACCGCATTATGCAATTATATTAATTCTTTTTTTCATTTATCAATCCATAAATATTACATTGGAGATGGTTATTCGATAAGCTTTATCACAAAAGCTTTTACGATTTGACAAATCGCCGATCTGACCAATCTGCGCCAAGTACGCGGCCGGTTGTGATTTGGTTCTCGACAGTTAAAAATTCTCCCTTACATATTATTCAATGTAACTAATGAATATTTAATTATATACAAGACATTTAATATTTAAATACTTATGTAGTTTAGCTCATACGCCGATTGACGTTACATGTTAGTCGCTTCTGTTTGTGTCCTATATGCGTCAAGAACGCGCATAAACGTATTTTGATTTGATTCAATTCAGGGTGCACAGATGCATTTAATTTCTCAACAACTTTTTTCAAGATAGTGCAAACACGAAATCTCCGTTAGCGGAAGCTCCGTTCCCCAAACGGCCCAAAACTTAAACTACCCATAATACGAATATGCCATCTTCTGATCCCTCGGGTCTCAGAGACAATCGTATTATGACAGCTTGGGTCTCTCCTTCCGGGTATTAACAGGCTTAACTCACTTGGCTACACGTTGGTACCAATATTGGAGCCACTGTTCGACCAAAGCGTCAATAGAAATGACTTTAACAGTTACCAACGCAACGGTTGGAGTTCGTAGTTGTGAGATTTGTATGAAAAGAATCTTCTAAGGCCCGAGTCACACCGGAATGCCAGCGGTCGGCAGCTACACTTTCAGTGTGAAATAATTTTAAACCTTAACCTTAAATTGATAATTTCTGACTAATATTAGACATTTAAATAGAACTTCTTTTACGGATTTTATCACGGTTATATTAATTTTATTTAATCGATTTAATTACATACTTAGAAGACAAGTATCGCTTGAAAAGGTTGCGCGGTCGCCCGCAGCACCGAGGCGTATTTAGTTGAGGATTAAAATTGTTTCTCACTGAAAGTGCTCGCCGCATCGCTACCATTCCGGTGTGACTCGGGCATTACAGCCCTTTTTCGCGGATTTTCTGCTCGGTTTTTCCGCATGGCAACGCTTCGTTCGTACGGGTGGTATCGCGCGTATTCGAACGAAAACAAACAATTGACAACTACCGGTAAATACGCCTGAAATCGTGCGAAACGTTTTAGAAGGTTGGAAATCCGTGCGTATATGCGATAAAACCGACTAGTGTGAAAGCGCTGTTACACTTACAATTGTAGACACGTTGGTATAAGTTTTAAGGTAGTACATTCCAAATATATATTGTAAGAAATCTCCTTCAGGTTGCAGTAGTAGGATTCTCGTAGAGGAAATACCAGTTTACTTTTACAGTTTATATTTAGTATTTATTTCTAGCGTTACAATTCCGTATCATCAAAATCAATTACAAAATTATAACAATTAATATCGCTAGCAAAAAATGCGACCAGCTAAGTCCCGACTTTTTTCCCCTTCTTTTGTTTTCTTTAAAAAAAAAAAAAAACCGCGTTCCGTCTGACGTCAGTTGCCAGTTCTCAAAACCTTTTACAATCAAAAGAGTATTTAAACACTATTAAATTGAAAAACCTTACAATATAAAAGAAAACCTATTGGTTCTCTGACATTTGGTACAAACATTGGAACCAATTTTTGAACCTGGTTTAAAGCTCAGTTCAAGGGGACAAAAGGCATTATCATTATAATTTGCTTGATAGTCTTAAGCTGGTTTTGATGGTCAAAGGAAGATACCCAACGTAAATGCGAACGAAGCCTCACTTCTGGTACCTACTGTTAATTTTTATTATGGAATAGCAGAAAGATTTGTTAGTTTATTTTAGTATTACTCTAGTGTCTGTTCTTTCTGGTAGGTTCAGTAAAAAACCAGCTTCAAGCACTAACAGATAATACTGAACTGGACTTATTTTCGACACACATATTCTTTTGTTTAATTTGTGCTTTTCAATTGGTTTTTGTGCTTTTTAGTCCAGGTTTATCGTGTTCCCTTGGTTTCAACGGTTCGGTTGTACTACTACTGAAGAATTTTTTTTTTTATTGGACAAATAGTTTCTTAGTTTATCACAAATGAACAGACAAAAAAAAGTTTTCCTGTTGTAGTATGTAGATGTATGTTTGTTTTTCTATTTTCGTCATTGTTTAATGTAAGTAACTACACACATGTCACAATCGAAACAGGATAAGCCAACAAAAGAATCAAACAAAAAAACACGTGTCCTTAGAGATTAATTCCCCAACAATAGGACTGGGATTCCCAACGAATGAACCGGAATCACTCTGGGGCCCGATTCTCCTAAGTTAATAATGTCAAAATCGAATAGAAATCGAATCGCAATTCGATCGCAATAGCAGTTTTAACCATATCGGGCATTCTGCTACTAATATAAGACCAATCGTATTCCAACGACATTCAATTGGTTTGGGATTGGTCTGCTTTTTTAGTGATTTTGGTCTATACGGTAGTTTGCTCTACAATCATATTGCAATAGTTAATCATTTGCAGACAAAATGATTCATTATTGAATGACAGAAAAGGATAAAAACGTTTATTTCAAAGAAAAAATAGCGGAATGCCACATACGTTTCAATCGTAATCGAGTCGGGATTGGATCGAAGTCGAACATCAATCGTATGTTGCTTAAGTAAAATTAGGAGAATCGGGCCCCTGATACCAACGGGAATTGTCTGAACTGTGTGGGATCAGAAGGTCTGACAATACAGGGTGATCCATTGTTAGACTCTTTGAAGTATTTACGGTACACTAAACATGTTGTAGTTGTGTCATTTTTTTTGATGATAATACTTTCAGTTTTGTATGGGTGTGTGTGTGTGTGTGTGATTTACTATTTGTTACATTAGCTTTCGTTGGCGGTTTTACCCACATTCTTTGAGAACTACGTCCGTACCTAGATGAGAAGTACCTGTAGCCTTTCTCGATACATGGGCTATTTAACACTGTAATTTCAGGAATTACAGGACTGATTAAGAACTCAGTCTAGTTCCAGTTAATTTGTATTCTACCATTTATTTTGTGAATGTTGGTTGACCTATGAATTGGCGATTGTGTAAGTCCAAATCATTTCAAAAACTGTAGGTTGTCTCTAAATGAGAATTCCCAACGCAAAGATTTAAGACTTATCCGTATTTAAGATCATAATTATTTTTTTCAGATCAAAGCTTAATGTCAAATACTCCTTATAGAATAGATATCTAATTCTACAATTCTCCCCAAGGGTACATTTCGATGTCTGCAATCCATCAGTACAGAATTGTACTAAATCTTCATAAAACGAGGGTAACCGATGTTTAAATATTCTGAAATGTACCCCAGACGATACCCACAGGAAGGCAATTTCACGTTCACTTACGATGGAAGAAAAAGGAAATATATCTTAGACAGAAACCAATTTTAATGTGTCTTAAGTGAGACGTCGAATAATGTTACAATTAAGCTGGTTAAAATATAGACCGGAAGGATTCTATTTTTTTTTTGATGTGTTATATACGTATGTACATATGTATGTATAATGTATATACATTCTTTGTTGGTTTTTGCAATAAAGGCTCCGACACTACTGAACCTGGTTTGTTTTCACTGTTGGAAAGTTACACTCTTCCCGAGTAACATAGGCTATATTTTATCCCGATACGAGCAGAATTTGCATAGTAGTTTAATGGTTAGTATATAGTATAGCTATATTTAATATTACAAAGCTGAAATGTTTGTTTAGACGTACTAATCTCAGGATTATTTTTTCAGTTTGTCCCACTTTTAGAGGAAGTGAAGTTTTTATCCGTGTGTGCGGAATAGTGTCCGTGGGGCGCAGATTAAACTTCTGTCGGAAGCTAGTCAAACAATAATCTACGTTCGAAAAGTAAGGTAAAGTAACTTATATTATATTCCGGTACATCATCCTCCGAGCCTTTTCCCAATCATGTTGGGGTCGGCTTCCAGTCTAACCGGATTCAGCTTAGTACCAGTGCTTTATAAGAAGCGACTGCCTATCTGACCTCCTCAACCCAGTTACCCGGGCAACCCGATACCCCTTGGTTAGACTGGTGTCAGACTTACTGGCTTCTGACTACCAGTAACGACTGCTATGGATGTTCAATGACAGCCGGGACCTACAGTTTAATGTGCCATCCGAAACACAGTCATTGGTGTCTAAGATATACTTAGAAAGTACAAATTATATTCCGGTACATGGCTACCTATTTCTTCATGTCAAGCATTATGAAAACACTAGCTGGTGCCCGCGACTTCGTCTGCGCAGGTTTAGTATTTCGAACAATATGTTTACAAATTGTAGCCTATGTGTTATTCTGATGTATAAGCTATATTATTGTAAAGTTTCATTAAAATCCATTCAGTAGTTTTTGCGTGAAAGAGTAACAAACATCCATACATCCATACATACAAACTTTCGCGTTTATAATATTAGTAGGATTTACTATTCCATTCAATTTTCCTTCTTTTTAATCAAGTTGCTTATAAATATTATAACACAAACAAAACTAGGTTTTGTTTTTGTGCGGTATTTATCTTAGGAAAAAATTACTTGCGTACTTATTACCTGCTACGTAGAAATGGTTCCATTCCAGAAACAACAATGACTATTACATAGTGAATATAATCATAAAACGATAGGTTTTTATTCTAGATCTTCTCCAAAAGAAAACTTTTGATACACATGAAATAAAAAAAATATATTAACCATCAAGCTTCTTCCTTAAAAGGTTATACTTTTTTACCCAACACAATATCAAATGTAGTTTATTTTACAATAAAAAAATATAAGAAAACACAAGTTAAATTACCACCTGCCTTGTCTTATTAATGAAATAGCTAATAATAATAAAAAAAACATTACTCATTAAATCGAAAACAATAAAAAAATAACATAATAAGCAAACCCATTACAAAGTGTACATTAACATAGAATTTTACTTCGGAAAACGTCTTAAGTATATAACCTTTTTACGGTAGGCAACTCATTAAAACCACATTTTAATGAAATGAAATTAAAAATAAACTGTAGAATAACACAGGCGTCGATTAATAAAGTAATTTTATAAATAAATTTACTATTAACAGCTGACTTGATTTTTATGAATTAATATTACACATCAGGATAAGATAAAGGTTAGGTACCTACTAATTTTTATCCAGATGAGAGAAGCAGTTCCCTCAGACAGCGTTTGAAACATTTGGGACAAGCTAGTAAAAAAATAAACAAACCCACTTTTGCATTAACAATAACAAGGATTCGCAGTACTTTATAACAATAATAATGTTTTATATACTGTTACGACTGTTATTCTTTATCTTTATAACTATAGTATAAACTTTTATTATTTCTCTGCCAAATTAGATCCGAATAGTAACTACAGGTAATTGAGTTTTAGACCCTACTTTGCTTACTGGAATACCGAAATAAAAATGTAGTAAATATTACTGTTGCCTCTTCTTAGGGGTCCGTACCAAAGGGTAGAATGGGACCCTGATACTAAGATTGTGTTGACTGTCCGTCTGTCACCAGGCAGTATCTCTTGAACTGTGATAGACAATTGAAATTTTGAATGATTGATATATTTCCATTGCCACTGTAAGGATACGCTTAAAAATAATAAAATAAATATTTTAAGGGGCTCCCCATACAACACAGATTTCGTGATAAAGAAGTTTTATAGAAATTGATACGGAATTCTTCCTATAATTGTCAAACTCTCACTTAACCAGTTTTTTCATTGTGTGAAATATAACTACATAAGGTAAATATCGTAGTACAGTGTTAGTGTTATCACAAAAAATAAGGTCTAGACGAGAA
Source organism: Helicoverpa armigera (assembly GCF_030705265.1). Classification (NCBI taxonomy): domain Eukaryota; kingdom Metazoa; phylum Arthropoda; class Insecta; order Lepidoptera; family Noctuidae; genus Helicoverpa; species Helicoverpa armigera. The sequence continues at coordinate 2,364,839 of NC_087140.1, read as the reverse complement.
TAGACATTCCCACGTATATTTTTTTACATAAGCTACGTATATACGGGTAACTGGGTTGAGGAGGTCAGATAGGCAGTTGCTCCTTGTAAAGCACTGGTACTCAGCTACATCCGCTTAGACTGGGAGCCGAACCTAACACAGTTGGGAAAAAGGCTCGCGAAGATGATGAAGTTATGTAATGGATGGATGTAATGGATCGATGCTAGGTGAGTTTACATTCACAGACGACTGTGTCAGACAAATGTCGTGCCAGATAAAATAATAAATTAATATTATGTATAGATACAGTGTGATAAATGTATTTAATGTTTATTGTGTAGACAGATAGAAATCTAGAAAAACGTACTCGTCCTCTGTAGGTGTAAATCAAAAAGTGTTAAAAATAGGCATTATTGGGAATAATTATGATGAATGATTCAACAGAGAGAAGATAGGATATATTAGATACTGTTTTTTTGTTTACATGCGCTAATCTCAGGATCTGCTCAATTTGAAAAAATCTTTTAATGTAGGACAGTTAAGTATCTAGAAAGGCTACCAGGTAGCTACTTTTATTTTTTATTGATTTATGCGAAGTAGTATCTATAGTGCAGGATCTTTGAAATCGTAAACAAGCAAGATGAAGACTAATAACAACTACAAACAATAACAAATTAAACCAAACTACAGATTTGGTTAAACAGCAAATAGTTAGTTTCACATTATTCCTAAGAGCATCGTAAAGTGGTCTCAATGGTATGTTAAATCTAAACCGATATGGTTATGTTAAACTTGAACTGCTGTTCCAAATGTTATTAGCTAAAACTGGTGCCAACTGATAATCCTCAGATCACAATAATATGAATATTTATGCTAATATCATAAAGCTGAAGAGTTTGTTTGCACGCGCTAATTTCATAAAGTACTGGACCAATTCGACCGATCTTTTATTAAAAAAAGTGACGCCTGATCCATCCATCACTCCATTATTTATCATTGTTAGATATATCATCTTTCAGTGTTAGACGACCCATTTATCGAGGAAGTCTATGGCTAGCTTTTTATACAAGTGCACGGAGTAATTCTCACGGAACGCTACTGTTCAAGTGGAAGTTAGTAATAAAATTAAAGTTTTGAGTCTAGCAAACTTCTGTAGCTTATGTAGTTGGCACAATACTTATAAAATCATATGACACGGCTTGCCTCCTGAAGACTTACTTTGTAAGTTTTCTGTACTAGTCTAGATCGTGAAATATGACGCTCTCAATGGCGCAATAGTCGTGGGTTCGATTCCCAGTACGGTCAACATTATTTTGTGTGAGCATACGTACTTGTTGGCTGGGGTTGTTTTGGTTGCCTTGTTGGGTGTTATATGTATTATGTCTATTCTTTGTAGTTCATCAGTTGTGTTGTCGCTGTATTTATGTCGCATTTCCATGTGCGTAAAACTGCAGTAAATCCTATTTATAGACTTAAAACACAATTACCCCACTAAATTATACCATAATTATAATTAGCTGTTTGCAAACGACATGGAAATGCTAACAAACAATAATTAATTTAACATCAAAGCTATTGAGCGTATTGTTTGAGATATTGTTAAATTGTTCCTTTCAGAGAGGGTTACAAAGGATGCGTGGGGCTGATTTTAGCCCGTAGCTGATAATGAAATGATGTATAGGAACGATATGTTACAATCCAATACGGACAAGGGTTTAGAATCAATTGTTAAAAAAGTCAAATCATTTATTTAATTTAGCCCTTTACAAGCACTTAAAATGACAAAAATTATAAATAGGTTTGATTCTAGCAGCCCATTCCAAAAGTAGCTTCCTTTGGAGAAGAACGGGCAAGAAAATCCATGGTTACTCTTTTAAAAAGAATAGGATTTTTTTAAAATAATGATTGTTATTTCATTATTTAGAGAAAAAATATAAAAATAAGAATGTTTTTCCTATGAATTACAGCATCGATCATAAAGTTAAGCAGCGTTTGGTGCGATTGGTCTGTAGATGTATGATCTATCTCTTTTAGCGAGTTCTTCCGTGTTTCAGAAGATAATTTAAATGACTGGGCTTGGAATGTCATTTGACGGTCCTCAGAAGTCATCGCAAAAAGTCTTATAGAGGATTATCGGGTCGCACGGATAGCTGGGTTGAGGAGGTCACATAGGCATGGATTGACTATCCATGTAGAACACTCGTACTCAGCTGCATTTTAGTAAAACTGAGGTACAAAATACTACACTTTTTTAGTACATTTACCTACGTAACAATTTCAATAGTGCAAAAAACCAGCATGTTTATTTCACTATGCAAATTGTCCATTCAAACACAAACCATGTTTTCGATATTTTACCAACTTTTTGGACCATCATGTAAAAATATTTCTACCAAAAATAATAAAATCTATTGTAATAGTTATGTAGCAAATCCAATAGAATCAGAATTTTGATTCAGTTTGCGTTCAAAAATTGTACAAACAACCATTGTTGGTTTTATTTTGATATCGGAATTTCGATATGCAGGAAGTTCTCATATTGAGAGGAAACTCGTGAATTGAAGGATTCTGAACCCGATCTACTTTTAAAGCAACGAAATGTACTAAAACGTCTATCGATCATAATTCACTCCATTAAAATTTAAAAAAGGTCGGGATTTCTGCTTGATTTAATGAACTTAAGTTTTTCAAAGGAAAAACAAAGACATTAATGCATTTACATAAACAGGATCCAAATAGCCACTGTCACCATAGCCAAGATCATTTTCCCAAAGCAAATGGACCAAGTAACTTTAGACTATAATGAACTTCAAAAAGCAATTTCACAAATTCATCAAGAACCAAAATAACACTGATTAGCAATTTAAATTATTCCAAATACGGAAGAAACAAGCTGTAAATATTCAAACAAGGCTTAAGACGCTCAATTAAAAATTGAACATGAAAATACAAAGATTAGCGTTTTTTTATACATTATTCATTGGGTATCTAAGTAGCTTCGTGAAAGAAAATTTCAAACTGAATTCTTGTTTGGGAAAGCCGGAACACGAGTATATTGTAACGAGATAATTATTGTTGATCATGACTTTTATGAAGAATAAGGCACAACACATACTAGTGTAAATTCTAATAACTCATTTCATCACAACAATGAAGAGATAATATCTAAAATTGCAACGGTTATAAATCAGTAAACAATTTTGATGACAATAGGTTGTGATGTAGCTAATTAATTCCTGATAATAAACAAGTATGAACAAAACAAAATTAAATCGTTGTGATTGGAAATAGTGAAGCATACAAAATATGATTAAAATTTTGCAATCAATAACAGAATACATGTAAATTAGTTATGTGATAGTTACAAACTATTTTAGTCTGTCGAACATATTTCCCCTACCAGGGTTGCGTGATTGTGCGAAATTTACCGCGACCATGTTACAAAGGGCTCCATAAGGAACATAGGTGGGTTTTAGTCAGTAAAAGCCTCATATCTCCCTTCCCGCTGCATCCATAGCGAGAGAGGTCATGCTACTTCAAACCCAAGAGGCACATGTTTTCTATCTTAGTAGAACAGTACACAGAACAGTAGAACTCCAAACATTCCTTGGACTATCACAATCAACTAAGCAACTTGTTTAATATTTTATGCTTCTACAGTAACTGACAGTATCTTTATCTGCTGCCAAGAACAACCATCAACTCACTGCAATGCTAGTTTTATTAATAATTTAAATATCATACAAGCCAATAATTCACTAGCACTTTCTAGCGATGCAGCATCACTTATAACAGCATATCTTACATTTAAAACATTAATCATAAAACCTAAACATAAATTACCACGAACGTTACTTGAACCAACAATATCAGAATCATATCTTGTAGACATTGCCTTAAATGGTAACGGTCTGGTGCGTCAAACGAAGCGTGGTGCAGATGTGAATTAGCACACAGTAAACGTTAATCTGATTGCACTTGATAATTCATTGGCTGTTTCTAACTTTCTTTTTAATATAGTGGTTGGTCACAAACATGATTTGAAGAAGGAAGAGAATTTGCAACTTCCCTATGATGAAATACATAATGCTATTCAGCAGAGGCGTACATCTAGTAGTGAATAGTCTGATGACACTATGATTGATGGTGATGATGATGATGCTTTCAATGAAGAAGCTTACGATACTTATAACAAAGTTGCTATAGTTGAAGAAATAGGTACTGTAGATGGCGATTTATAAAATCTAGATAAACCAACCTTTTTATGAATTGATACTATAACGTTATCTAGGTTTGACGTTTTAATAAGGATTGTGAGAATTTAATCATGACGAATTTATGAGTACGTGGGACTTAAAAGATGAGATTAATGAATTCAATATTTTAAAATGAGCTGCCTACATTAATTTGAATTACGACTTGGTTTGTTTAACCTAGGGTTTTGATTATGTTTTTCTTTATAAAAATACTTATTAAAACGGTCAGGCTAATTAAATTTATTGTACTTTTTACGTTCCATAAAAATAATGTAAGGTTTAAATTAAAATTCTACGTTGTATTGTTCCAAGGCTTCATTTTCATTAGAAACTTAACTAGTTTTAGAATTTTCTTTTATGGCCTCTACAACATTGTTTTTAAGTATAATTATAAGACACTGAACACCTACCTTTAGCAGTTCTTCCCTGATAGATCTCCAAATCCAAGGCGTCGCCTCCATCCGTTTGCGCGAGTTTGAAGGTATAATCACTCAAGTCAAAACTGAAGGCGTGGCTGTCGAAGAAATTCGTCAGCCACCAGTCTTCTGACCTCGCCTGCCTCGTCCTCAACGGCTCTATCGTAAGCACATTGAACACCTTCACAGATTTCTGCTGCTTCAAACTCCTCAAAATCTCTTTCGCCATATTATCGATACACGTAGCATTATCACTACAGTTCAGTTCAACAATCGCCCTAACATCCCCCATCAGCATAAAAGCGACCAAAAGGGCAAGGGGATTCATTTTCACCTATGTCTTTTTCACAACACTGTGTCACAGGTCTTCACCAATCCATTTGTGGGTCACGCCTTCCGAACCATCTGCATCGATGGCTACTGGTTTAATGAGTCCCTGTATGGCTGCCTGATCATTTTTATCTGGCGTCACGCTGCACTGACCACGACGGACGGCGTGTGCATTATTTTTTTCATCGAGTTCTTCACTTGCATGTATGTTCGCTACACCACTTTTCTTTCCACTGTACACGTTTTTGTTCAAGAATTTTCCGTGATCCGCACATTTAAGGTGCTTTATCGCGAATTATTGATGTGTGACATAAAAAATGTTTTCGTTTCGCTTTGGTATACGTCGCTAATAGGTATAGTGAATCAATATTTTACTTTCATATGTATGGTTAGCAAAATAATTTGGGCCATTCTGTGAAATAGTTTGTTTGAAAAAAAAAACATTTATTTGGGTCTGGATTTTATAGAGGTTATAATAATAAAAACAAACTAACAATACTTACATTCAAAATATATTTTCTATTATTCGAACCCTGAACTGGTGCCGACCATTTATTATTCTAAAACATTGAATACAACAGCCCTTTTCATAAAACTTTCTAAAAAGATTTTTTGAATTTAGTTAATGATATACTTAATAAATTATACAAGCTTAAATCTACAAATATTACAACACATTTATTTTATTAAAACGTGAAATTCTGAAAACATCGGTAAAGTCGTAAATATGTTTTTCTTTGAGATATATTTATCCATATTTAAAAGAAGATTAAGTAGATTTATTACATTTTGTATTTATATTTTTCTGAACATCAATCAATTTGGTGATTTAGTAATTTGAGTGAAATATTATCTGACTGGCCACCACCTGGTGATAAAGCCATTATTTGTATTTATCTAAATGCTGTTTATATAAGAAAAGCTTCCCTTCATTGTTTAGGCTTCCCCAGGGAACTTTTTCTCGCGCACGGGTAAAATGTGTCCTATATGTAGCTCTGATGTACCTACGTTACATTGCTGCCAAGTTTCATCAAAAAGGATTTATTTTTTTGCGTCAAAGAAGAATAAACGAATCATTGAAAAACTAATGAATGAATTTATACATATCAACATATGGCATTAACTTGGAGTTTATAACATAAGTAAGAAGATTAAGTGGATAGAAAATATCAGAATAGAGAGTACATCAGGTTTTCATGTCGTGCAAAATGTCTTAAGCGGATTATAGTTATGTCATTATCGTTTACAGTGTATTATTAGGGCTCTAGGTTACAACTAAAGTTACTAATTATTTAACTTACATAATATATAACCTAGATGAGCTGAAAATCTAGAGGTTACCTAACACGTTAAGTAGAAGCACAGATTATTTACCACCAAAATATCAAAATTCTAACAAGATTACAGTGCTGCCATCTGGCGCAAGTTTGAAACTTTCAAGATTCAGTAATTACGCATATCATTACAGAAGTGTTACAAGTTTGAGTTCAGTTTTAAATTGATTTTGCGATTGCTGAATTATTTAGTAAATGTGGCCTTTCTAGTTTAGAAGATCTGTGTGGCTTTTGAGAACTAGAATTCATTATCATCCTGCCTATTATATCATTATATTTTTGACTATATTTGACTAGCCTTTTTTCAACTATGTTAGGGTCGGCTTCTAGTCTAATCGGCTGCAGCTATGTACAAGTGTCATATCTCATGAAAGCGGGTGAGCCACACTTGTGTATGTAAATGAACATATAGGTAATCTGTCTTTATCTGTGTAAGCTCGGGAGTGCTCAGTAGCGATCGGGTCTCCGATTTAGACAAAGACAATATGCATGTATGTATTACACACTTACCTATGGCTCGCCCGCTTTAATAAGATAAAACATCGACACCTTTTTTTATAATTATCAAACCCGCTGTGTGTGCAGCGTGAGGATGTCAGACTCTTGTTGACTAAAACCCACTGTAGATGACCATATTGTCTACACCTGCCTACGACAAAATTCAAAAACTCTAAAAGAAGAAAATATATCCCTCATTTTCAAAAAGCCAGGCCAAGAGCATAGAACTAGAGGAGACCAGAATAATAAAATCCTTGGAATGCGAAATGAGTTTTCTGACCACGAACCTCGTAAAGTTCCTGAACTGGCTGCGAACAATTTAAAATGTAAAACAGCCGTATAAAAAGCGATAATAATATCTTTCAAGAAAGTGGTTCTACTTCATTTCGAAGAAAAGCTTTGTCGTAAGATGCAAACTGAATGTACAGTAAGATGCAGACTGAAAAGTAGGTACAGTGGAAACTAAGAGTGAAGAAAATTAATAAAAAAAAAACATGTAAATACTTACTTATGTAATTTTCAGAATGCCTTAGCAGGAAAATTCGAAAGAATTCACATAAAAAGTTAAAAATAGTATGAAAGTTTTGAGAACTTTCGTTGATATTATTTAGCAGATAGCAAAGTTGCATTTATACTTATTGAATTACAGACTTCAAAAAAAGAGATTCTTAGTTTGACCTGTCTATATGTTTGTGCGCGATTATCTCACGTTTGGCTGAACCGATTTTGTTGCTGTTTTCAGCACAGTATTTATCAGGGCTAACTATAGTATTTTGCAATCGGTCCTAATCAAAACGCATTACAAAAATCACTTCAGCCATTATATTTTGTTAACCAATAATACCTCTCGAAGAGCTCGTGGCTAAGTCAAAGCCGCGCGGATCGATCGATCATAAGGTTAAGCAACGCTTGGCGCGGTCGGTCCGTGGATGGGTGACCATCTTGTCATAATGAGTTCTTCCGTGTTTCGGATGGCACGATAAACTATAGGTCCCGGCTGCCATTTAAACATCTTTGGTAGTCGTTACGGGTAGTCAGAAGCCAGAAAGTCTGACATCCAGTCTTACCAAGGGGTATCGGGTTGCCCAGGTAACTGGGTTTAGGAGGTCAGATAGGCAGTCGCTCCTTGTAAAACCCTGGTACTCAGCTGCATCCGGTTAGACTGGAAGCCGACCCCAACATAGTTGGGAAAAGGCTAGGCAGATGATGAATAATACCTCTATTACGCTAACGGTACATACAAATGAAACTTATTTTGTTTAATCGCCAACGAAATGCACGCAATCTGTGTTCCAGTAACAAAAAAGGATATATCATATTGTAGTCCGGAACCAAGCATTTGTGTCTATATTGAGCCCTACATTCATTTCCTTTAAAATTAACAAAAGTCGCTGACAACAAGTTTCATCTATTGCAGGGAAAGAAAAGAATATACTTAAGGCACTATTGGCTTAGTAACAGCTGCAGGCCGCAAAGACCATAATGTTTTACTTTTACTTGGTACATTCAGACCATGAATGAGTCTCCTTGACATGACGAGAGCCCCAGTGTCTTGGAAAGCACGTTAATTGGTGGGTTCAATCTGTCATTTGAACATCTTTGGCAGTCGTTAGTTAAAATCTAGAAAGTCTGACACTCTGTCTTACCAAGGGGTATTTTATCAAATGGGACTGGGGCTGCATTAGATCAAAATAATGCGAGGTCTACAAATGATCTAGGTACTTGTAGTATGTACATAGCATGGAGAACAAAACGACTAGCGGAGATGGTATAACGCAATATATCCTGAGAATCTAGCGCGCCAAAATACGAGTGTTCAGCGGACGAGGAACGTCATTAGCTGCATATCACAAATCAATCAAGACTAATGTTAACTTTGTGACCCCGAACGCCTCGTTAGTTCTAGTAACTGTACGTTACTGTGTGCATCTCCGCTCTCTTTTATTTTTCCTTCCTAAGTAGTACCTACATCCCCATTGTGTTAATTCGTAAAAGTCAATGATCATGAAGAATTGCACTCGCTAGGTACTAACCTATGGTTCACCCACTATTGTAAAATAAAATTCTTCTTCCCAACGAATAACACTGTGACTGTTTTAAGTAGACGAAAAGGGAAAATTTATCAGACTAATTTTCATGATTTTGTTATTTTCCAGGGCCGTGGAATGTTGTGGTGATGTTGTGGTGAATGGCATACAAAGAGATTAGCCAACTGCGCAGGACTTATCGTAGTGCACAAGCATTCGCGCAGACACGAGTGTGTCACTAAACACATCATAGCCCGATGGGACGGTAAAACGATATACATCTAAATATATAAAACTCAAAGGTGACTGACTGACTGACTGACATAGTGATCTATCAACGCACAGCTGAAACCACTGGACGGATCGGGCTGAAATTTGGCATGGAGGTAGATGTTATGACGTAGGCATCCGCTAAGAAAGGATTTTGATCAATTCTACCCCCAAGGGGATAAAATAGGGGATGAAAGTTTGTATGAAACTTTGTCAATTTTAAACCGATCGGACTGAGACTTTGCATGCATAAAGCTACTATGGCGTAGGCAACCCTTAAGAAAGGATTTTGATAAATTCCATCCCTAAGGGGATAAAATAGGGGATGAAAGTTTGTATACATCTTCTTAGATTTGTACACGCTAATCTTCCGAACTACTGAACGGATTTCAATGATTTTTTCTTTGTTGTATCAGTATTAAGCCTGGTCAACATATAGGCTGTAATTTATCTTCGAAACTTGAAGACCTGATGCAGAACTCCTACAGACCAACAAAACTATTAGAGATACAAAAATGGTGCCATGGCAAAAATTGTTTCATGTGATGAGCATTTTCAGCTGAGATAATAAATTTTAAGATCTGGAACACCTGATGTGGAACCCCAAGAGCCCAGCTTCTCTATACCATATACAGGTATGACGTTTTAGCGAAAGTTGTTCAATTTGATAAGCACTTTCTATTGATTTACACAAATTGAAGATCTAAAACACCTGATGTGGAACTCCAGGGGCCCAGCTAGACTATAGCTTAAAGAGGTATGACGTTTTAGCAAAAGTTGTTCAATCTGATAAGCACTCTCTGTTGACTTATAAAAATTGAACCACACCTACACCTGATGTGGAACTCCAGGAGCCCAGATAGACTATAGCATATGAAGATATGACGTTTTAGCAAAAGTGGTTCAATCTGATGCACTCTCTATTGACGTATAAACATCGAAAATCTGGAACACCTGATGTGGAACTTCAGGAGCAATACTACACTTGAAATGTATAGAAATGAATGTTATGAAATAGGTGAATCAAAAAAGTAATTAGTCCGTCTTTTAGACACGTATTTTTCTTTTCTCTCTCTCACAAACAAATAAAAACAAAGATACAACAACGCTTGAATTCACTGCTTAGTATAAATTTTACATACCTAGACGTGGCGTCACGAGCCCCCACTCTCCGACTTTTTTGCTTTATATCTCATTATTATATTGTATGTCTCTTCCAGACCTCGGGACTATAGAATGCCAAGAATGTTCAATGACAGCCGGAACCTACAGTTTAACATCCCCTCCAAATGACGGTCATTGGTATCCAAAATATACGTAGAAGGTACATATGAACTTAGAAAAGTTGCATTGGCAGGCACTTGCCAGACCTGGAATCAAAGACGCACGCTCATACTTGAGAGATTGGTTCTCTACCCACTAAACCACCACGACTTCCACTAAGTCACCACGACTTTGTCATCTATTTAATGTTTTTTTACGTAATAATACTTGTGTAATATTTTTGCCACACACAAATGCGGACTAATTACAATCACTACTTTTATCCCTATGGTCACGTCTATTGCAGTTCAGTTCTCAGCGTTTTGTTTAGTCTGCTGTGCTTTTGCTGTTAAAGTACAAAAATTAAGTATATAGAACGTTTCTCTTCGGTCCCTTAAAATTCAATATCAGACTATTTAGATCTTTGATTTTGCTGACCCCGTAGTCGCTGGCATAAGGGACAGGATCCGCGTACGAAGTCGCGGGCAACAGCTAGTTTAATAAATAGTGACAATATGACAACTGTGAAGCGTCATTAGTAGGTATTTGACAGTTCATTTAAACTGTCAAGATGAACTTATCGACTCAACACATGCCACTGCAAAGCCATAAAATATCAACAGTTTCCTACATTATATTCATGTTTATCAACGTCCCTAACTATTTACAATACGACATATAGATTTATGAACCGTTTACTAAACCGTCAAAGTTTTTACCCACTGTCTATTACCATCATGTTTCTTTCGAAACGTTATGAAATCAAATTAATGTTTATTTAATTTAAAATAATGTCCCGCCTGTTAAATTAGTAGTTGATTGGTGAAATAAAACGTCTTGAAAGTATGATATTTAGGCATCAATCATTAGTTTTTTTGCTGTTAATTGTGGAATGGAATAGTCAGTTTTGCGTTTAACGACTTGTCGTAAAGATAATGACATTGTTAATTTGCTTTTAACTGTTTTAAACAAAGAAGATTGTATAAATTGAATCATGTATTTTGCACGTAACGTGTGTATTATGCTAGAAATATCTATGGAACCACTTCAAAATTTTTTGTATCGTGTATCGACCTCATTAAATTCTTAGCAATTTTACTGCGATTTTTATTAAACTCTCTTAAACTTAATCGGTGTTGTTTAAAGTTGCCTATGATGTCCAAAATAATGGAACTATGTTCCAAAAATCGGAATCTCAAAGTTGCTTGTTAAGTATTTGGTTTGAAAGAGAATTAGCCAACTCCTTCTTGACAGTTATAATCTGGGAATAAGAGTAAATAGATTAGTCCTAGACAACAAAGTGTACCTTCGACGACATCGTCGGTTACAAACAGGTAAGATAGTGCTTAAACTCGTTTTCTATTCTTGCAAATATATAATCTATAAATCTGAAAATAAATGACAGTCTGTTGCGTTTTTACACCAAAACTACTTACATGCACTTGGTATGTACAAAATTAAATAAAGTCTAGAGTAGACGGGCTTAATACCTTTTTTCTCGACTGCGAGATGTAGATATGTCCTCGGGAACGCGGAGAACGCGGATGGGACTGCATAAAACAGCCAATCATAAATAATTAAAAACTCTATTGGTTTGCTTATAAATACTTCTAATAAATTCTTAAATATAAACGAAATTTTAAATTAATTATTACATATTATTTATTAGTCACGATACTCTATTTTCTTTTAGTATTAAGCACGCTATCATGTCAATGTTGCATATAATAATATAATCAATCATGTAAATTACCACAAGCGTGTGTTGGTAAGCAATTATTTATTATGTTGATAACTTTTATGTGTATAAATTATTTAATTTGTAGATAACTGGCCTTTTTTTTCCTATTCGAACAAAATATATATCGCCTGGGTATATAGTTTACATATAGTGTACCTTCCTATCATGAAAGGTTTTAGTTTTGGCTTAAGGTAATAACAAGCAAACATATTAATTAATAGTTTAGAAATACTAGAAAACACGCTATTATAAATGCAAGCTAATTTTGGTCTGAGTGCATCAACCATGCGTCTTTTCTAACTATTCCAAATACAACTTTGATACGATTTTCCATCATGAAGTTCCAGTTCATATCGTCCAGCTCCATCATCATATCAGTTCTATAATACCACATTGTCATCAGAACTACATACAACTGCCAATTTTCATGGCGCTACGATTCATAGAAGATAGTTAAATTAGTTACATTACTCCATTACATACTTACATACAGATAGACTTAATAAAAGCATGTTAAAAAAAATATTTCATTTTTGTTCTATTAGTATAGATCCACATGATCCGGGTTGCCCGAGTAACTGGGTTGAGGAGGTCAGATAGGCAGTCGCTTCTTGTAAAGCACTGGTACTCATTTGAATCCGGTTAGACTGGAAGCCGACCCCAACATAGTTGGGAAAAGGCTCGGAGGCTGAGGATGATGTGGGTCCACATGATACCAACTTCACACAGACTTTCATAAAATTTTGTCTGCGCAACAAATCATGCCATACAAAAGTCTGAGCCAATGATAGATAAGTCTGCACAAACATCATGTCATCATATTTGTAATGAGACTTTAGATTTTTACTCAAACTTAAATTCGTACAGATATTTGTACAAACTTAAGGTATGTATTGTGTGGACCCAACTTAAAGTTCAAGTCAGACCGCCGTACTCATTTACAGGCAGTGATCGTCAGTTGTTCAAGTATTCTCAGCAACACCCAAGTCTTGATTTGATAGTCGACAAGCAGTGGTGGTAATCTCCCACTATTATCCAAAAGGAAACCCAACCAATAACTACTTCTTATCGGGTGAGCTGCAGGTTCAATTGCCTAGAAAGCCCTGGTATTAAAGTTTTCTCAAATCAACCTGACGGCCTCTGACATGGCATTGTAACAAAGACTGCTACTGAGTAGCATTTGGGGACGCCCCGTCGCCACGTGCCCTCCCAGCCACGGGCGTGTAACACCACCAACTTCCAGACTCTGGGCTGCATTGTGAAAGTTACTAAAACCCACATAGCGATTCGGCCCATCCCGGGAATCGAACCCAAGACCTCATGCATAACAGTCGCTTAGGCCTAGACCAACGAGGCAGACAAACCAATAACTTACACACTTTATTTGACACCGTCAGAAAAAATGAAACAACTTCATTATCATTATGAAATTCTTGTTTTTTTTTTGTCAGTCGTTATTGACAATTATGATTTAAGGTGTGAATGTGCAGTTATTAGGAAGCGTAGTTACAAGAATAGGAATAAAATCGATGCACGCATGGCCAGAGTCAGCGCATAATGATTAATTTCCTATTCACATAGATTAGGTAGGTTCAGAGGCGACAGTTGCTGGCGGTTTTATGCCTGCTTAAAGCTATTGAGGAATATTATGTACTTACTTAGTATACTGTGTATTTAGTTGTATGTAGTATACTACCATTGAAATAGACTCTGATTGTCAAAGTCAAAGTCAATTAAATATTTGTAAACCATAGGTATAATAATTCTTAAAAATGTCAGTTCAATGAGGTTTCGTATTGAATAGTAAAGTTACAAAAATTTACAAAAATGCTTATACACTACACTTTTCTTTGATATTTTTCTAACTATAACATTTTCCATACTAAAATTAATTTAACTTTCCCTTTGATGTAAACTTAATTTTTCATTTTTGAAAAATGTTGTCTCCCACTATCCTCTTGACCATTCTACCTACTACCAACCGTCACATCTGCAAGACTACCTACTCTATGACAATAACGGGTGGTCATGTAGCACGAGACTCGTGCGCATGTAATTGCGACTGCCCCAATGTTTCCGTTATCGTCAGGAAATTATTCCACTAGGTATTTAAATTTCCTAGACAGTTATCTCTGCTTCCTGTGTTTTGTAGCTGAAATTTTCAGTATTTGGGCATGTTTTTTTAGTAAAGAAGTTGGTAGAAGTCAATCAAATTTCAACCTTAAAACCCCGTGGTAGAGTACTATCTTTCTGTATCTATAAATCAGAAACAAGATGAAAATCCTCCGCACTGCAAACTTTTAATCGGCCGTTGATAAGATAGGGCTCATAAATCACTATGAAGTAAGTAGTGCACACATTATATAAATCAGGTATCAGACAAAATTATAACGGCTGACAGTTTAGTCTGCAGTACCTATCCCCAGCATAGGTACAGCAGACTAAACTAAAAATACCTATACATATCACGCGTACCCAACCTAACGTAAGGCGGCCAACTTTCCGAAAACTGAATGCGGGACTTAACCTTTCGTGAAAGGGGCATTGAAAAATGATCGGACGGAACTGATAAAATAAAAACCGTAAGCAAAAAGCTATATTTTAACCTATCAATATCGTGTCACAGCGTGCACTAATGTCTTATTTTCAAAATCATTAGGCCTCACGAGTTCAGTAGAATTAAGAGAACGAGATTATAGGTACCTGTGTTCCTGCACTGTTGAGCGTGCGCGCAGGTGGGTGTTGTGTAGAAGTGTGGTAGAAAAATAGGGATGCGGGACATGCGGGACGCATACAACGTTTTGCGGGACTGTTTTACTATTAATTTCAAAGCGGGATTTCGTCAAGCATTGCGGGACGGTCCCGCAGAATGCGGGACGGTTGGCCGCCTTAACCTAACGTGAATTCGCTGTCTCTTACCGCAGAAGCATCCAGACTCTCATTCACTATAGCATTACTATAACTTCCTGAGCCACTCCACAACAAGCCTATATATTATAGATTATCACAAAGCTAGTTAGCACAGAAAATCACATACAGAAATCACTACCGCAAAACAGAAAGGCGTGTCAAATCGTGCAAATAACAATGTCGTGATGCATATGCTTCCTACTTGCATATAAGGACGGTTTCAGAAGAGCGTTTTTTTACTGTGCGATTATAAGAGTCGTCGTATCGTGGCACCTTAGGGATTTAAGCCTGGTTTCGAGTGTAATAGTGTCACAAGTACGAGTTTGCAGTTATATTAATTCCAGACAAGATTATATGAAAATGTTAAAAGTTATATTACTTCATAGGTAATAATGTGTTTCGTGCGGTTTCTTGGATTCGAAGTATCATTGATTTAACAGTCATACGGAGTAATTCTGGAACTAAATATCAATTTATTTATGTAAGAAGAGAAGAGAGAGACAGAACTGACAAGACTGTCAACGGTTTTATAAGTTTCATGAAAAGACGCGCCCAATATAGAGCTCTTACACGCGCGTATAAGTCGCTTGTCTGATATCGCCCTTACCTATCTACATGATAATTTATGACTGCATTTATCTTTGTACAACAAGTACCTTCTAAAATTTTAATGAATTATTACTAAGTTATGGAAAAACCCCTTGTTGAAATGTTGATGTGATAAGTAAATTATAGATTTATGGCGACAGGTAACGGTATTCGTGATAATAAGGTGTGAAAAATACCTTCATTATTTAATTATTAACTACGTTATAACAGTACTCAATCGGAACATAAAAAAAACTGATCGTTCGTTTGAGCGACAAGAACAAAATAAATATTTAAGCCTATACTTTATTTACTTTGCACATATAACTAACACATTTTACACATTTGCACATATACTAATTACCATAATTTTGTATTTTTTTAGCCTGTTTGTAATCATCTACGGTAATTTAACTAACATTTTACTTACAACTAAAGGGTTTTGTTTCTAGTTGGTTAATAGCCCATTTATTAGACCGATTCTTTTATTTTATATACCTAGGTGTGGGACTTAGATCTTTCAAAAACTTGTAGCTGATTGAGTCTCAACTAATTATAAACACATTACAAGCCATTCTTGTTTTATTCAGTTCCTTTCAAGTCGTAATACACATTACATCATTAAGAACTAATTTTATTTTACTTAAATACCGTGACATAACTCAGTACTAGATATTCAGTTACCTAACACTAACTGTTTAGTAGAATGATGTTCAGAATATAAAAAATAAAAATAGAGCTGTTTCTTTCACTTAGTTCGTGTAATGCTAGTTTTTAGATAGTCTACTTAAATGTTCAGCTGAAAATAAATAAGTTTGTAATCTACACTTTTACATCGTTATTGTTAAAGTCGAGTTTGTTATAATATTGTTTGTAACAGATAATACATGTTCGGGACACTATTTCCTTAAATAATGTAGGTATGTTTAATTGTGACTTGTTTTAGAAGAAATATCTACCTACATAGTTTATTATAGTTAATTTAAAGCCCCAGGCATAAACTACTCAGAAATGTATGTAATAAGAACAAAAAACAAACATTATGACAGTATACTATCTGTCCCAGTAACATCAAAACTTCATTATACGTACATATACCTTCATTATTATACATATTTAATACACGAACCAAACGTCACATATTACAACTTTACACCAACGAAAAATAACTACTACAATACAATAGAAAACCAATACAAACGAGACAGAGACAACAATATACAAAAAGCCTGCGTAAAAAAGAGATAGCAATAATTTGTCGGTTGCGCGTTTAACAGTGAAAGTGCTATCAACTCAAGCGCACGTAGAAAGCCTAAAATAGTTTAATTTAGTTCTTTTTTTCCTATTTTTGTTAGTACAATAGTAACAATGATTGGTTTTTTAAGTTTATTTGTTGAAAATGAAAGTTATTACCGATCGGTTACGTTAGTTGAGATAGTTTTGGATAATATTGTGGCGTTAGTTTGACGTTTGAAGACGGATGTCAAAACATATTCGTTCGCATTATAATCGCGTTTGATGAGCTAGATGTTTGTTCCTCTTTCATGCAAAAATGAATGGAAGGATTTTGATGAAACTTGGCAGTAATATACATAGGTAGGCACGTTTTTATTCGGGTGAAGGGAGCAGTTCCCTTGGTAAGCGGATAAAACCGCTAGTGGAAGCTAGATTTCGATAAAGCAGAGCACGGCATTTGTTTAGCAGTTCATATTTATTTCTGATTTAAGTATTTATGAAAATCATCACACATAACATACAATTCTCATTATTTACTCAACATAATCATTGTTATAACATGATAGCCCCATTTCATGTAAGTAGGTACTTTATTCCTAGAACTTATTATTTTCAAAATATTCCAAACGAAGGTTTTCAGGTACGACAAGCAAATCCTCTCTTTCAGAACCAAGAACCTTTCATAACAGACCTATTTTTCAGAATAAATACACAAACATTTATTCATACTATTTCAACAAGTTTCCAGCGAGTTGTCATTTGTGGGACAAGTACTAAACCCTTCAACAATGACATAAATAATAAGCCCTATTTTCTAAACAGACTAAACTACAGTTTGGCTAATTCGTCAGTGACACTTCTATGGCCCACACAAGTGTACCGGCCACGAAACAGTCATTGGACATCTTTGGCAGTCGTTACAGGTAGTTAGAAGCCATTCTAAGAACCAGTCTTACCAAGGGGTATCCGGGTAACCGGGTAACTGGGTTGAGGAGGTCAGATATGCAGTCGCTCCTTGTAAAACACTGGTACTCAGCTGAATCCGCTTAGACTGGAAGCCGACCCCACCCATCATAATTGGGAAAAGGCGCGGGAGATAATTACAGTCCTGTCACCTGTTACCGTCCCTGTAATCACCACTGCTGCCTGCGTCCCGTTCCCCTCATGGACGACGAGACGTCCCACTGACTGGTCTGGACCATGGTAGTGTCATTAACAAGCTTGCCAGGCTATATTAAGTACTCAGAATTAGGCCGGCCAGTCTATTTAATTAGAGTGAACAGCACAATATGAAAAGCCTGCATGAATAATAACAATTATTCCGTAAGCATTGTAGGGTTAGTTTTGAACAATCGCTTGGGGGTAGTTCTTAATTAAAATAAACAATAAATGGGGATGATATTTTCGTTCTATTTTAAAACTAGCTTGTTTGTATGGCTTTACCCAATACCTACGTAGTGCATTTACCTACGTAAATCGTCACAACTTTCACACGTCAATTAATAAAAATAGTAGGTATCTATAATATTATACCTATAGATAAAAAGTTCATGTCTTTGCTTGGTTGAATATGCTAAGCTCAGAAACTACTAGACCGATTTGTTAAATTGTTTTAGCGTTATATTAATTTTTGCTATAAACATGGAGTACCTATACCTATATAAAGTTTTTTGCCGGTTCTTCTCCATAACACCCACTCTTGGGAACCTGTACCTGCTTGTAAAAACCTTTAATAGGTCTACCTATATAAAAGTTCCTACTGAACTGTTCAGTAGTTTTGTCCTGAAAATGCGACAGATATTAATATTCGCATCTATAACATTGGTTACGACAAAATACGTTTGAAATGTTTACTCTACTAAAAGCTTATTCAATGCGACACATAAATGTGTTTGTAGAGGCTTATGTTGATCACAAACATACTGTCATGTATCAATCGAATGTATATGTACATCCTTACCGATATTATTAATATAAAAACCGACCAAGTGCGAGTCGGAATCGCGCACGAAGGGTTCCGTAACATTATCACAAAAAAAAAACACGTTTGTTGTATGGGAGCCCCCCAAAATATTTATTTCATATTAGTTTTCAGTACCTATTGTTGTTATAGCGGCAACCAAAATACATCATCTGTGAAAATTTCAACTCTCTAACTATCACGGTTCATGAGATGCAGCCTGGTGACAGACGGGCGGACGGACAGAGGAGCGAAAACAGTAGGGTCCCGTTTTACCCTTTGGGTACGGAACCCTAAAAATTACTCTTGTAGAAGCGGAAAAGCCAGTAATAGGATAAAGATTAAATTAGTTGACAAGTAATTTCCAATACCATCTGAAAGTGATAACGATTATTGTTAGAAAGAAACCTTTTCCTAAACCCTTCATTTACAACTACTCACCTACTGATCGAAAAAATAAAGAAAATTGAAGCGACAAAGAAAATGTAATGTTATTTCACTATCTATAAACACAGATCTATGGGTTCTAGATGTGACCGTACTGCCCCGGGCTGTTTAAGCGCTGTAAGTACGCTCACAAGTGCAACTACAATGCACAGAGACCCGGGTTCAATTCCTGGGTCGATCTTGCTTTTAGAAACTTTAACAAAGCAGCCCAGAGTCTGGAAATTGAAGGTGTTACACCCCCGTGCCTAGGAAGGCACGTAAAGCTGGCGTCCCCGAATGCTACCCAGTAGCAGTCGTTGTTACAATTCCACGTCAGAGGCCGTCAGGATTTGAGCAAATTCTTATATGAAGATGTAAATTGAGCGCTATAGGTGTGAATGGTTACTTAAATCGAGTTATTCCCAATTTGTCATTAGTACCGATTGGTCACCAACTATTTTTTCCATACACCAAGTCCCGATTGGTCATTTGAGCAAAATAAATAATTTAATATTTAAATTTTGAGTTCCGATTCGTCCCCCGCATAAAATTTCACGTATCAGAGTACCGTCAGAAATAAAAGTGTTAGAAGAAATTTTAAATGAAAAACTTTGATGTAGGTAAAGGTATAGCTCTCATATAAATATAATAAAATTTACATTAAAACACAGGTGAAGACAACTTGGGCATTTTATAAACCCGAAAATGTGACTCGATACTTTTTGTGTCGGTAACAAAAGTACCAGGGGCCCATAACTTGCAAAGAGATTGTATACATAAAAATGATGAATGATGGTGTAAATTGGTATGTTTATCTACAATTAGGAAAAAAACGTAAAATCCTGACACTCTTGACTGCTATACTCCTTTAAGTTATGCGGTCCTAGTACACGGTGGGCAGTTCCATGGACACTCGTTGATTGGTATATTACTCATCTGATTTATGCGATCCTGGTATTTTGGTTTTGGCCGTGCGGTGTGTGACGCCGTTGAAATCGCGATTTTATTAATAGCGTCTTGCCATATTCGGAAAAAAACATAACCAAAATAAATAAAAAAAAAACATATTACAATATTGTAAAGCTTATCTTGTTGACAGTACTTTTTACAAAATAAAGTACGGATGACCAATTGGGACTAAGCAAAATAAAATATTTTATTGAATGACCAACTGGGACACGTTTTTTATGGATGCCAAATCACTAAAATGACGAATTGGGCATAACTCCTTAAATCCTTGTTAGTTCGTTTGCTAAGCTGTAATTATGTATTGAAAGTAGTTCTGTACGTTCCAAATATAACTAAGTGTCCAACAATTGTCTAAGCAAAAATCGACTACTGTATTATTATAAAATCTCACAACACTACTGATTACTGTTATAGACATAATTATCTGATCTTATAATGCTTGAAGACGTTTAATGTGTACCTACTATTGAGACGGTCCATTCGACTGCCGCTTCCAGTGATCATTATATTTTTTCTATAAGGTGTGAACTATTGTTTTATTTTTATTTGAGAGCGTTTTCAATGTCTCGCTCTTTATAGCTGAGTTATTCTGAAAGTGTTTGGCAATATAATTTAAGTAAATGAAATATTTTGTCAGGTAAAGATCTACTATTTAAATAAGTGTGTATATACAATAACATGTTTTGACAGATTGAAAACCTCCTCCTTTTTATGAAGTTAGTTAGTTGTAACAATAATTTATATAAATTGAATTACATTTGGAACGTAAAAAAAACTTTACATTACCACCTTTTTCATTGTTTTTTTTTTACATTTATCTTAATTTACGCATCTCATGCTTGATACTAAATGTAACTAGCTAACAGATTTGTACAGCTTTGTGACTAAATTCAACCGTGCATAAAATTTTCATTTTTTAACAACATGATATGGTCTAGAATCTCGGGCATAGACGGTTAAATTTATTAAGCACAAAAATCTAGACCATTGTAATAATAAAATCTATTTTTAACCTAACATTTTATGAATAAATAAATTCGTTAGTTACCGTCTGCTGAACATTATAATGTGGTACTATGAAATAAAAATAAATAAAATATCACTGTATATTATCACCATCTGCCTAGCCTTTTTGCCAACTATGTTGGGGTCGGCTTCCAGGCTATCCGGATGCAGCTGAGTACCAGACCTTTACAAGAAGCCACTGCCTATCTGACCTCACCAACCCGGTAACCTGGGCAACCCAATACTCCTAGATAAGACTGGTCGTCAGACTTACTGGCTTCTGACTACCCGTAACGACTGTTAAAGGTGTTCAAGTGGCAACAATAATAATAATCACTCCATATCGCTCAAAATAAAGAATTATTTTGGACAAGATTATTGAGAAAACTTCTACATAATAGTTTAATAATGACAAACAAACAATATGATTGGTTTAATCTGAAATAAAATCAAGCTGTCACTTGAAGTGTCAAGTGCCAAGTAATTTAACACCCTGAGGGACACTGTAATAACTGTGATTTTATGAACAAACAGAGTGTGTAAGTTTTTGTATACTAGTTGGGAGAACTGGCTTCTATTATATACGAAAAATATATTTATAAGAATTAGTGATGAAAAGAAAGTAAAAGTTTGTTAACGGAAAAATTTAGTATTGACAGTTATAAATAAAATGAAACAAACAAATATCAATTGGTACAACTGATGTACAAATACTAAATACGTTTAATTTTTTAAGGAAATTAGCTCATAAATATTAAATTGCATACATGTCATTATCACATTAGATCATTAGTAACACGTCATACTTTTTTTAATAATATAAAATAAGACTCGAATTATAAATATTTCTAACATTACAATCACACCAAAATAAACACCGCCACAAACAGACAAACAAAACACAACTCACCCACAAAAGATTGCAGAATGACCGCACTTTTTTTCACGCACAGCGACAGCGCCAAAGAAATCGTTCGTTCTTACTTCTTATTTTTTTAAACCAACTATATAAACCACTGGATCTCCCTTTCTGGTTTATTGCGCGATTCACTAGCAACCAAAATGTTTCGAGAGGTGACGGTTTTCGTAACCTTATACGGGTTAACAGTAGCCTCTCTTCTTGACGGTGATATAGATCTGATAGAAGGAGTGCGCTTAGCGAAGATACCAGTGACGAATTCTCTAGAAGATGAAGGAAGATCTTTTGGGGAGAATTCTCCGTTGTTCAGGATGGCGAAATTCTTGGAAGGTCATGAGTTGCAAGTGAAGTTGCCGAATTTGATTGAAAAGGATCGCGTTACGCAGTTTGTGGCTGATTCTTTGAAGGTGGTTGATGAGACTTATAAGGAGAATGCTGGTGAGTGTTAATTTGACAGTACCTAATAGCGACTCGGTCAGATAAAAATCAGTACCATACTTTTTGTGTTTATCGCGAACAGATTGACAGATAGAATACATCGGTGATTTTGTGTTATAATGATCGTGATTGTGTTGATTACGTGCTCAATCTTAAAATAAGATACCTAGTTTGTTGACGTGAAGACCTAACTCTATTTTAATGGTGGATTCACTTAAGATCTTTTGCGATAAATATACCTAGGTTAATGACGAAAACTTGATTTCGGCAATGAATTCATTTTGCGGTCATAGTTTACATAGCTTAAGAAAAATATTACCCATTTTCTGAACCAGTTCAGTAGTTTGTCAGTTTACGCCCCAAAGGTTTTGTGCACAAAAATAAAGCAGATTAAGTTAAATTGGGATACAAAATAACTAACTGTTACCAAGATACAAAATTCAATTATTGAATCAAGATTTTTAACCAAAATTTTATTGAAAAATAAACTTAAAACAAAAAAGTGCTGTCAGTTTAAATGTCTGCAAACATGGCTGATCCAATTTCCGGTAAAACGCAATTTCCGGCTCCCATCAACGCTCACTCAGGCTGGAACTAAAGTGATTGTGCTTTTATAATGGATAGATTGTGGGCCGGATTTATTGTTTACTTGCGTTTATTTTTTGTAGTAACTTAGCTGGCGTGGGGAAATTGACCACTAAGTTATAGTTAAGTTTGCAAGGTCAAGTGCATGATTTTATCTTGACAATATTAAAACTATAATTTACTATATATATTATCTAAATATATAAAACTCAAAGGTGACTGACTGACTGACTGACATAGTGATCTATCAACGCACAGCTGAAACCACTGGACGGATCGAGCTGAAATTTGGCATGCAGGTAGATGTTATGACGTAGGCATCCGCTAAGAAAGGATTTTGATCAATTCTACCCCCAAGGGGATAAAATAGGGAATGAAAGTTTGTATGAAACTTTGTCAATTTTAAACCGATCGGACTGAGACTTTGCATGCATAAAGCTACTATGGCGTAGGCAACCCTTAAGAAAGGATTTTGATAAATTCCATCCCTAAGGGGATAAAATAGGGGATGAAAGTTTGTATACATCTTCTTAGATTTTATGAAGAAGTCCTGATGACGAATCAGAATTTTATGATGACGTTCGCTTAAATACGATTTTGATTAATTTAACCCCCATTCAACCCCCACGGGTGATAAAATAAGGGATGATGAAGGATGTAAAATGTATTAGTTTGAACCTATCAGTACGTAATGCGACTGCTAAGTGCTAATCCTAATTATACTGTCACGTGAAAGAATGCTCCTACGGGATAAGTAGTATTTTGACTATTCTATATTGCCCACGCAGACGAAGTTGCGGGCAACAGCTAGTAATACATAATAATATAATAGAGTTGAAAAGTTTGATTGTTATTGTGTTAGGTTGAAAGCACTAATCTCAGAAACTACTGAACTGAATTGAAAAATTTGTTCAGTGTAAGTTTATCTATGGAAGAAAGTAATTTACATTTAATTAAATATCAATAATGATTCAGTAGGTCCCTCATAATTCGAACTCAGGCGAGTTATATATCTCATAATATGTTATTTCGATATTTCGAACGCCTCAATTACTAATGCACGCTAATTACTATAACTTTCACCTTGCTAGTACTAGAAAAAATGCTTGAGTAAGTGCTGATTCTAGAGTCTTCCGTCCAAGCGTAAGAACTGGATTAATTGATAGTTTGATAAATTGATATATCATGTTTTGAAAGATTCTTTTGAATGGAGACTACTTCATTTGAAGCCTGTTACTAGTTGAGTTAGTTACATAATGTGACTTTTTATGTTGATGGGAAATCATCGAATGGCCTCTCACGCTGCACCCACAAGTAGACTACAATTTTAAAATTAACTTTACTAAACAAACAAAAAACAAAAAAGTCGTGGTGGCCTAGTGGGCAAAGAACCGACCTCTCGGTTCGATTCCAGGTCAGGCAAGTACCAATGCAACTTTTCTAAGTTTGTATGTACTTTCTAAGTATATCTTAGACACCAATGACTGTGTTTCGGATGGCACGTTAAACTGTAGGTCCCGGCTGTCATTGAACATCCTTGGCAGTCGTTACGGGTAGTCAGAAGCCAGTAAGTCTGACACCAGTCTAACCAAGGGGGTACTGGGTTGCCCAGGTAACTGGGTTGAGGAGGTCAGATAGGCAGTCGCTTCTTGTAAAGCACTGGTACTCAGCTGAATCCGGTTAGACTGGAAGCCGACCCCAACATAGTTTGGGAAAAAGGCTCGGAGGATGGATAAACAAACAATAAATTAAACTTGTACTGTAAATAGTGATAGCATATCGACAATTCCAGGAATACATCTTTCAAAAACGCTACAGCGTCAAACTTTGCACATTAGAAAAGTTTGTCGGACTTATCGCAAAAAAGGCACTCACAGAGTCTTACATTTTTATGTGTCAAAACAAAAATTGTTCCGTGTACTGTGAACTATATAGGTAATATATAAAGTGAGCTGAAAAAAGGATATAGGCTACTTTTTATCCGGTTGCAAGAGGTAGTTCCCTCGGGAAGCGGCTCGAACCGCGGGAAATACTTAGCTAGTAAACTAGTATTTTAATTAAAGCGTAATACGTAGAATTTCCAATTCTCGTTAAACACAACTCTATAACCACAACTTGGGTTAGACTTTGAGATTTGATACATGAAACATCTTAGGTCTTATTAAGACTATTACCTACATATACTTTGCTTACTAAAATCTAGACATCATAAGAACTTAAGTAATAATGTCTAATTATAATATGCCTTTATTGTTAACATAAACAGGGCTTAAAGTTATGTACTTACAGATATCTCATATTTTAATTAAACCATTATAACTCATTTATTTATTACGTCGAAAAATAAAATAATAATAACCCGTAGTAAAAACTAAATTTTACTAATTTTAAATTCAACCGCAACTCAGTAATATTATCTGACTTTCTAGCCATAACTACTGAACTGATTTGTTTAAAAGCTACACAGATTCTAGAACATACTTTTAGAAATACATACGGTACACTTTTGATATCCAGAAGCATCCCAAATCTAAAAGAAAATTCTCCAACAAAAATACTTATATCGTTTTATACTTTACATCAGCAGTGACTGGAAGAGGCAAGGGCGGCGGCGGCGGCGGCGTGGCACTTCTAGGACTCATGTTTGCCAAGGCGCTAGGAGCCATCGGTATTGGTGGTCTGGGTCTTCTTACTATGAAGGTATGTTAAAAAAATCGGTGTTATGTAAGTAAATAAGTACCTAATCACTAAAGAGTCATGGTAGCCTAACGGTTAAAACACCGCCCTGTGAAGTACGGTTAAATTCCAAATCGGTCTAGTGGTCGCTTAGTGCATGATACGAGGTTCGATTCCTATGACGAGTCGAAACCGCTTTGTAGGTTTAAGAAACATTTACAAAGCAGCCCGGAGTCTGGAAGTTAGTGATTGATACACCCGTGTATCGGAGAGCACGTCAATGTCGGTCTTGTGCTTGATCTCTCTCCGGTCGTGTCAGATTAAAATCCCATATGGATATGATAGTGAATGTGTTTCAGATGGCACGTTAAACTGTAGGTCCCGGCTGTCATTGAACATCCTTGGCAGTCGTTACGGGTAGTCAGTAAGCCAGTAGGTCTGACACCATCTCAAATAGGGAGTGAACCAGTATTTGCGCAAATGCTTGTGTACATAATTGTCCAGCTGATCTCCTTATACGAGAACAGCTGCCGTAGCCAAGAATTGTTTTGTAATCTGGATGGCATTTTCAACTACTGATACTTAGTTTCTTCGGAAATTTGTCACGTCTTGCATTTTCTTATATTATTCAAAAATGTGTATCTTCTTACGTTTCCTAAGATGTGCATTTTTGATCAAAAGAAAATGTACTCAGCAACTTTATTTACTTAGGTGTTACTATCCGCCTATCTCTGATCTTATTTATTATTCAAGCAGTTCCTACACAAGCCACTAATGAGCTCATACTACTAATAGATCATCAGATATTAACACAGAGTATGTATGTAACAGAGACTGAACTTTCCTTATTGTTGTAGTTACCTAATAAAATCGACCGTGTTATCAAAACGAGGCATACTTTTCAGTCATTCCAAAATGAGTGAAAAGGATTATTTAACTTGGAAATAGTAAAAAAAAACTCCAGTGTAATATTACGGTGGGTTGCACGATTTTTTACGATATTCGCCAACAACTTTAACGATAACTGCATCATTTTCAATAAAATCGCTGATTTGACCAATAGGTAGCAAGCATACATCTGGTTATGATTAAGTTATCGTTGTAGCTAAAAGTTGCAACTGGGTCTTAGTTCAGATTTCGATTTACATGGCCCGTCCTTCAATGAATGTGTATCGAAATATTGAGCTCCAAAAAAATATATAAATTGAGCACTCTACAACACATGCTCCACACACAAACACGTAGACTATGTAGCTCACTGCACTGCGCTTGCGCCGACAATCTCCGTCACGGCAGCGCTGGCCGGACTAATTACACACTTTTACCAATTAAATGCACTACTATTAAGTATACCTCTAGCAGTCGGTGTTTTGTGTTAGAAGTTATATCGAGACGGTACGGTTTGATATCGATTTATAGATACTGGTTTAAGTTTTATGCAGTTTTTTAATATAATCTTAGATCTAATTAAAGTAGGTGACATAATGGGCGGTCTTATGGCCAAGAGACAACCTTAGGATAGATGGAGACGAGAAAGAAAAGATTATACGGTAGGTCTAGGTGTTTTGAACACATGTCCCTTATGTAAAAGGGTTCGATTCCAGGTTAGGCAGATACCAGTGAAACTTTCGTTACGTTACAATTTACTTTGAAAGTGTATTTTGGACACCAATGGGTGTAAAGGTGAAGGAAAACTTCTTGAGGAAATATAGAATTTAAAGTCTGAAATTGCCAATTCGAATTGAGGAAGCATGGAGATAAACGTTCATTCCTTCTTTGTATGACCGGAGGCCTACAGGCTTAGCTTAATCTGTATGAAAAGTTTGAAATGTCAAACCAAGACACATATAAGAGTGAAAACTGTAAAGTTTGGTGGGTATGGCCAAATATAGGTCAAGGGGACATCAAGATACTATGGTATTTCCCCCATAAAAGTATAGTTTTGTTTACGGAACTAACCTATTTTTACAACCCTGTTATTACGATAATTCCCTTTTTTATCGTTTAATTATTACGGGTGCCATTAAGGGGGAATTGTATAGCGTATAATATTAATATTATGATACAGTTTATGATTTCATGATACATTGTTTTATGTGAATAGTATGCATAAAATACCATAGGACCAATATATTACACTTCCTTTAGAAATATACATATTATGTACTGGTCAGTAAAAAAAATTGTGAGCACCGAAGTACACATACTGGCAAAATTAGAGGAATACAAAAAAAGTTTGTTTTATTTTTATTGTGGTATTTTTAATAATAGTATTTTTTTTGCTTTTTAGCTGGTTTCTTTAGATATTAATAAGTATTAAACATCCAGAATTCGGATTGTATAATACACCAAATGTTACAAGGATTACCAATTTATACGTCCATCCCTTTTCGAACTAAATTCTGTAGCAATTTGACGTATCATGATGGACCAGATCTTTCAATTAAGCTTAGGCTAGGCTTTGCTTTTGATACGTAGATGAATGACCTGCCATTTTACAGGTCTGCAGCGTGGCTTGGGAAGCACGTTCTTTGTTATACGGGATGGGAAACAAAAGCTTGGATTAATGGGTAACCTAGGTGACTGTGTGAATATGGAAGATAGGTAGTGATAAAACATGGTCCTGTTGAAGGTTGATGCGTTATATTCAAGTCGAAGTCAATGTCAAAGGGTGGTGATTGTTGTTGGTTATAAGTAGATAATGTTAACTTTAGGTGTAGCATCTGAGCAATATGCCTGATGGCGTAGGTACCATAGGTTCGACTTCCACAAGAGTTTTTTTTAATATTGGAACTAGGTTTTGTGACAATGTGTTTCAAAATGTTACTTGACTTACGCTGTAGTTCAAGTTAAAATAATTAATTAGTGTAACTTCGGATTGCATCACTGTTTCCAATACTCATACGATAATTTTCCTTTAATAAGAAAATATGTCTAAATCCCTCTAATCAATATTTAAAATCAAAAATAAAGTTTCAGAGCATCTCACAAACTATTTCCTTTCATCTTCCAGGCATTAGCAGCATCAGCTCTCGCCTTAATGCTGGCAGCCATTGTAGGAGTCAAGAAACTGGCTTCTCACGACGGTGGCGAAGATCATCAGGTCATATACGCTGGTCACCATGGTCACCATAGAAGAAGAAGGGATATCACCCCCTTACCTTACCGAGGATGGAGGCATTACGAAAATGCATCGTGATTCTTAAGATAAATGGGTGTGCCTAATTTATTTGTCGTGCAGTGTAATTTATTGCTTAATTTATTATTAAATTATTGAGGATTTTTTAGATGTGGGTGTTTTATTTTGTTTTGAGATGAATGTTATCTGAAGATAGTTATAACTGTTTAAATTATTATGAAATCACTAGTCGCTAACGTCGGACCATAAACTATGTCTCAAACGAAATACACATTCAAGTGAACTTCAAACTTCAATAAAATATTTAAGTATGTTATTTAAAGGGGATATGGTCCAAAGCTATATTTTGTTGTTAAAAATATTTTTAAGTTGATTTTACGAAATAATGCCTCCTATATAGAAGTCAAATTGCTTCGGAAAAACCAAGTTATTTTCTACAGGAAAACCATTGAATTTGTGACCGGAAAACAGCAAAAAAAACACCGTAACAAATCTTTTCTCACCATGTAACTATTCTGCACTCGAGTCACGATCCTCCCAGGGGTTACATAGAATTAAGGCTCCATTGTAAACACCGATTGTGGCCAAATTAGTGCGGAGCCACCGCGCTGAGATTTACAAGCAGATCGATGGTTTTTTCTTTGTGTTGTTAAGATGGGGCGGTTTCTAGAGTAGATTAGAAAAGGTTTTAAATTTATGTGACACTGTGATTTAAAGATATTATGAGCAGAATAATATTCGCCCTTCACACACTAAGCTACGAAAATCTTTGATACCTACCTGACGATTTTGGTCTCTATGAGACCATGGCTACACAAAAATAAATGGTGATGATTCCTTCTTGTATATAATCGCTTATCAAGCGTACATATGCATGTAGGTAGACTAAAGGCCTTAGTAGGCATATAGTAGGTATATATTAAAACTTCAAACCAAAAACAACTTTCCACACATACTTAATGTTCTAGTATTTGCAATTGAAGTTACAAATTCAAGTCATAATGTTCATAACCATTCACCATTCGAATAAGCAAGTTATCGACAACAAAAGTACCTATCGAATAAAAAAGAACATACCTACCAAACTTCAATACCTTTTCTCTCCCAAGAATGTAATAAGAACTGAAAACAAGTTAGAACTAAGTAAACAAAGAAAAAGGTAACACTACAAAAACTTAAATGTCCGTTCACTTTCACTTAGTTTTTGAACGATAAGTAGGTACCTAAGTATAACATTTTTTTGTACTTTCACTGGAAAATTGGACAAGATGTTATGTCATTGAAGTTTTTTCGACTTATCTAGAAATCTTACCTGAATTGTTATGTAAGCGAGTATAATATATAATTAACATTTCAGATTCCTGAAATGACTTTCATTGAACATCCTTGGCAGTCGTTACGGGTAGTCAGAAGCCAGTAAGTCTGACACCAGCCTAACCAAGGGGTAT
Organism: Helicoverpa armigera; assembly: GCF_030705265.1. Taxonomy (NCBI): domain Eukaryota; kingdom Metazoa; phylum Arthropoda; class Insecta; order Lepidoptera; family Noctuidae; genus Helicoverpa; species Helicoverpa armigera. The sequence continues at coordinate 2,334,426 of NC_087140.1, read as the reverse complement.
CGGATTGCCCGGGTAACTGGGTTGAGGAGGTCAGGTAGGCAGTCGCTCCTTGTAAAACACTGGTACTCAGCTGAATCCGGTTACACTGGAAGCCGACCCCATAGTTGGGAAAAAGGCTCAGAGGATCATCCTCATCCTCATCCTCCGAGCCTTTTTCCCAAACTATGTTGGGGTCGGCTTCCAGTCTAACCGGATGTAGCTGAGTACTAGTGCTTTACAAGGAGCGACTGCCCTGCCTGACCTCCTCAACCCAGTTAGACTGGTGTCAGACTTACTGGCTTCTGACTACCCGTAACGACTGCCAAGGATGTTCTATGACAGCCGGGACCTACAGTTTAACGTGCCATCCGAAACACAGTCATTGGTGCCTAAGATATACTTAGAAAGTACATACAAACTGAGAAAAGTTGCAAAAAGGCTCAGAGGATGTATTGCTGAAATGACTTTATGATTTTATACGCTATTTTAAAGTAAAATTACACCTTTTGGCAAAACATTTACAATTTTATCAATTAAATTGTGTAAATAAAATATTATATTGAAATACATAGTTACATGACAGAATAAAAGCGGCCAAGTGCGAGTCGGAATCGCGCACGAAGGGTTCCGTACCATTATTAATAAAACGGACAAAAAAATCACGTTTGTTGTATGGGAGCCAACCAAAAGATTTATACAATTCTAGTTTTCAGTATTTGTTGTTATAGCGGCAACAAAAATACATCATCTGTGAAAATTTCAGCTCTCTAACTATCACGGTTCATGAACTATAGCCTGCTGACAGACGGACGGACGAGCGAAAACAATAGGGTCCCGTTTTCCCTTTGGGTACGGAACCCTAAAAATCGCATCATAACCATGTTCTTAAAAGCGCCACCTAGTAGAATATGTAAATCTTACTTAGCTTAGTACGTCATAATGAAAGTAGTACTTTCTCCTACTTTCTTCTTACAAGGCGCAAGCGTAAGTTAATAGATGGCGCTGTTTCACTTTTCCAAATCCCTACTTATATTATAAAAAGCGAAATTAACGCTGTCTGTCTGTTAAGCTTTCACGTCTAAACCACTGAATGATTTCAATAAAATTTGGCACAGAGTTGACTTAGAGAAAGAACATAGGATAGTTTTTATTGAGGAGTTTTGAAGAGTTCTCTTGGAAGCGCGATATAACCGAATTCGACGCGGGCGAAGCCGCGGACGAAAGCCAGTATTATATAATTAGATCGTCTTGCGGTTTTCGTACCATGGTTTGAAGCGCCATCTAGCAGAATTTAGTCAAACTTATTTAGCTTTGTACGTGATGAAGAAAGTAGTGCACAATTTCTCCTACAAAATCGCACTTGTTTTTAACAGAAGCTAATAGTTAATAGCATTTTCACATAGATGGCGCTACGGTTGGAACTTTCACATAGCAGTACACTTCTCAGTTCGAAGTTTGCCTCTTTGAAAATTCTAGCTATCGTATGTTAAGTAAAATATTCAAGGTAATACAGGTATGAAGAGCGCTGTACTCTTTTATACACTCAGTACTTACTTTTTTTTAAGAATGAATTCATAAGCTTTGGCCTATGGCTTTGGCACACATAATAAAGTGAAGTTGTCATGTTGACATTCATCTCACATACTGTATGTATGTAAAGCAGTTTGTCCAAAAATCATCGTCTGCCGAGCCTTTTCCCAACTATGTTGAAGATGACTTCTGGATTGCAACCTCACCAGTGCCTTACAGTTACCCGGACAACAGGATACCCCTTGGTAAGTGTAGTGTTCGCCCTACCTGTGTCTCTGTAATTACCATCCGATAATTAGGATATCGGCTCGCTTGCCCACATAACGTCTTACTCCCGTGCCACACACTCTCCCGGTTTCCCGCCAACTGGCCATAGAGTATAGTGTGCACTCTCCGCGTCTATGCGACAACGAGACGACAGATATCGGTGATAATACAGTACACTACATCCCTTCCTTTGTTTAGTAAAAACAAATTAAACTCCGTCACTTTGCCGACATCAATAACCAGTCTGGTGATCAGTCGATGGACACCGATATCCCGCCTGTTAGTCCATGTGGAATCAAACAGTCTCAAATATTGCTGCACGTTCAGCCAACGAGCACTCATCTTGCTTGGTCCGATTCAAACAGTTTATTATCGAAATCATCTACTTTATATCTAGGCAATGACATATTCAGGTAGGTATCTCATGCTCGAAACAATTACGAACACTTGAGATCCACTAGCGGCAAAATCAAAATGAATATAAAAATAGATAAAACCAAACTGTACCTGCCTATTAATGGAATATAATAAATCTTCATACTCCCAGTGGTTTCCTCACATTTTACTCTAGCTACCTACTCCTTTCCCTTTTCCTTCAAATGACCAAGTATTGCCTTTGCCCTTGTCGGGCTTTGACTGAATAATTTTACTTCACTTGAAAAACAGTTTCAGAATGCATTGTCCCAATGTAAGAATTTTATTTCTAGCTTCAGAGTTGAAACAATAATGATGAAATGAAGTTTTTTCTGACGCTTTGTACTTGCGATTAAAGCCCCGTAATGACTTTTACGTGCATTTTACTAGCGTAGCGTTTGCTAGTGTTTTATAAACAACCGGACAACTTTGAAATGTCACTACAGTCGAATCGTTTTACACTGACGATTTATGGAAATTATTACCTTTACCTTTTACTCACACATTACCTTACCATTACCACTTTCAATAACCTTAACAACAAGTTACCGCCGCGCCGTTTAAAGCAAACCTTTGAGTGTTACTCAAGGACTCCACGACAGTGGAACGTGACTTTCAAGTCCATGTCAGGCCCTGCCATTTTATACTTGCACACAACATATACGAATCCTCGCGAACCTTGCTGGTCGCACCTCGTAAAGCTGTACAAGACTTGCACACAACATATAGGTACGAATCCTCGCGAACCTTGCTGGTCGCACCTCGTAAAGCTGTACAAGACTTGCACACAACATATACGAATCCTCGCGAACCTTGCTGGTCGCACCTCGTAAAGCTGTACAAGACTTGCACACAACATATACGAATCCTCGCGAACCTAGCTGTTCACACCTCGTAAAGCTGTACAAGACTTGCACACAACATATACGAATCCTCGCGAACCCAGCTGTTCACACCTCGTAAAGCTGTACAAGACTTGCACACAACATATACGAATCCTCGCGAACCCAGCTGTTCACACCTCGTAAAGCTGTACAAGACTTGCACACAACATATACGAATCCTCGCGAACCTAGCTGTTCACACCTCGTAAAGCTGTACAAGTTCTCGCCTCTCAGGCATATAGGTCTATAGGTACATATGATAGTTCTACTATCTAATACTTTCGCGCAACCTTACGATTTCTCACGGACCTTACTGTTAGCAACAGTGGAACGTGCCTCGCAAAGCTTTACGAATATAAATATAATAGTTCTACTATTTAATACTTTCGCGCAACTTTACGATTTCTCACGGACCTTACTGTTAGCAACAGTGGAACGTGCCTCGCAAAGCTTTACGAATATAAATATAATAGTTCTACTATTTAATACTTTCGCGCAACTTTACGATTTCTCACGGACCTTACTGTTAGCAACAGTGGAACGTGCCTCGCAAAGCTTTACGAATACAAATATAATAGTTCTACTATTTAGTACTGCCGTACGATCTCTAGTTTTTCAAACATGTACATAAATACATTGTAATTATGATCACACAAACGTACGTACCCGGTTGACTTCCGCAGTGGGCCCGTGAACTAGCAGGTTTCTGCCAGTACCTACACATACATAATGACTAAAAGTAGAATTATAGGTAGTTCAGAAGTTTTTTTTTATTGATAACAACATAACACAATAATTTATACGGTTGTACCTAAGTGGTAAATTGTGTCTACAAATGAAATACCTTTGTATTTCCAATCTGCTTTTCAACGTGTCTAGGTGCCAGTATACCTATTATACAATGTTTAAAACTTAAACGGTCGAAACGCAGCTCTCCTGACGGAAAAGATATCTCGTTTACTCATGTTGTATCGTTAACTATTCTAAAAATTGTACTACTAGGGGAATTACATTTAATCTCGATGACAACAGAGCACTAACAGTTTAGTGCACTACTAATGTGTTAAGTAAAGGTAGGTACCTATTCCTATTAGACTCGGAACCAACCTACCTAGCAATCATGTTTACATACCTAGTTACAGATCGCTTGGACCAGCCACCGTTCACATCTAATTTGACACCCCATTGCAAAATTATTTAAACAAATGAAATTAATAGCAAATGCTTAAAGCATAATATGTACTCAACTAATTTTGGTAACAGTTTCCTTTTATTAATTGAGAGTGGAATATTTCAAAGCTTAATTCCTTATCTCAGCATTGCAACAAGTAATCTGGTTTTCAACCGTATGGATCAGCGCTGGCACTTGCATGCTTCTGCAGATACACTCTCTAAAAGAATTCTGATATACCTAAGCTTCGAGCGTTCTACATCAATGAGTGTCCAGGGGCGCAATTCTACAAATTTAACTTTAGTGCTATGTGTACGTTACGATTATTACGTAGGCACCTAAAAGCCGTTGCTTTATAGTTACGTTTAACTTTTCAGATTTTAGGATTTTAGTTAACAACTACGTCGTGCAACGAAACGCGCTTTGACAGGTGTCATCAGCTTTGTAATCTGTAGCTGTGACATTCAGTGAAACTACAAAACACAAACAAACACCTTAACATAGAATAGAATCCATCAATAGAGACTCTCAACTACTGTTCCTCCTCCTTTCATCAAAGTGAACAGCAACTCACAAACAGCGCTCCCGTCGATGCACATTTCCCCCTGTAGAAACGATCGCCGACCACTCTACAGCGTCCGTCCACCTATAGATTGGCCGCAGGATTCCAAATTCATGCGCCCACCAACGCCGAATAGAAACCTAGAACCTATGAAGTAGGTACCTACTTAGTGAACAACCAAGCGCCGCAGATAAAATGCAGGTGCCACAGGACCCAGGCAGCTCGGTGCCGCTGCTTTGAAAATTTCAAGAAACTGTTCGGTCAGCAGGCATCTCCAGGTTTCACAAGTGGGTGGCAAAGCAACAACAACAATCAGTATGCCAAGAACATTTGTAGCCAACAACTGAGAAGGCTACACATTGTACCTACTTCAAAAGATAGATGTATTAATCTCAAATCAATAAATGGATTCTATTTCATGTCTTGGTTATGTTATTCTCCCAACAACTTTCTATGTAAGTTTATTTAGTTTACACTTATAATTCTTGTTGGGCACTGCAATACTGTAAAGTATAATTTACAAATAAATAGCAATATTACAATGATGGCTACTCTGTTAAACTGCACCAATGTCAGTCAATTGTGATACCAATTAAAATCCACTCAAGCCTGAATCTTGAAGGTTATATTTTAGAAGCACAAGCAATCACCAAATTATGAAATCTAAATCATTAGACAGTACCCAGAGTAAGTATCTATATTGAAACTCCTTCCATGTTTCATTCTTATAAGATTTTGTCACAGATGTGAAACCCCAGTTAGGTAAATAAAGCAGCATTGTCCCAACAAATCTAAATGGGAATTAATTAAAGTACAAAAATGCTCCATTGCTTAGTTCCTTAAATTTTTGGTCTAAGAGTTTCATATTCACCTAAAATACTCAAATTAGGATTATGAGTTAGGATGTTTACCAAAGATTCTATCTATTGAATACCAAAAGTTTTGATCCACATTTTCCATCTAATATTGCTGTTTGGTACTGTTTTCCTGTTCTGCATCTTCTGAGATATCTCTGTTGTAACATAACAACCTCTTTAATACTGCAAAACAAACTAAATTAAAAGGATTAGAATTATATTCAGGGTGACTGAGCAACCGTTATAATTAACATTAACTAGATAGGCAACCCACTGGAAGCGTTGACGGGTTGGAATGTTGTACATATGTGCATACATACCAGTATAGCTGGGTAAGTACTTCAACATACATAGTCCAACTTACAATGGTCCTTCAATGTGCTATTTGTTTAACTAAATACCTAGCACATGTTTGTCATTTAAAGAACAGTTGACTAAAGGTACAAAACCACCAGTTTGTTCTTGCAATATCCACTATATTGTAAGCAAGTCTCTTGAAGTAAGTTGGTACCAGAACAATGTAGCAAGTAAGTAGTTAACTAGACTCTGGGAGGGAAGCTAGGTTTGGAAGCTTATATTATCCAAACCACCAGCACGGAAAATCTGAAATTAATCAAGATTTAAAGAAGGTCTCGTCCAGATTAACTTTCAAATACTTAAAATTACTCAATTCAAAACAGATTATTTAGTAGAAATAACTACTTAATTATTGTAGTAGGGAGTCTCTTACAAACTCAAGGTACTTATAATATTATGCACTCAGTTCACCAAATATTTCACTATATTACAAGTTACAAATTAATTTGAAACTTTCAGTCATAATTGCATTCCCAGTTATTATTTCTTTTGCTTTATATAACTTGGTTTGTTTAATTTATTAACTTCTTAAAATAGTTTGTATAATAATTTTCTCATATAACTTCCTAGTTCAACTTGCATTGTATAACTTTCTCAAAGTCAACCCAAAAAATATTGTAAACATTTCTTTTTCATGTTATTAACGTATGTATCAATACATACAAATTGTAACACCTATTATGTTTTTAAAAAGAGTAACCATGGAGTTCCCAGCCCGTTCCTCTCCACAGGAAGCCACTTTTGGAACGGGCAACTAGAAGCAAACTCATTTATAATTTTGACGCTCATAAGTGCTTGTAAAGGCCTACATGAAATAAATGATTTGATTTGATTTGATTACTTTTCACACTTTTATAGTCAATGGGAACCGAAGATTATTTACTTTATGATAGGAACAAGGAACACAATGTAATTTATCTTTCATAAAGGAAATTACTCCCACGACAGATGTTTGGCTGTATGCTGTAATCATAGCCATCATGTAGCATCACAGCATTAAAACGATTTACTGATTCGCACCAATCTTAAAACAAATGAATGTTCTATGTTCAATTGGTGAAAAATACATGAATTTCATACGCAATGTGATATTATGATACAGGCTTTCTGGAAAACCCTTATGTGATGAATATACAGTACAATTACTAACGTACAACTTACTTATATGCTTCAAAGAACACACAATTAAACTTTCCAAGTAAAACCTAGACATGAACACCGGCGTGAGATTCCTTATAGTCTCATACAATAATTTATAGTCGAGTCGGTGACTGGATACCATACTAGCATCCTTACTAGAAACTTTAACTTGCACGTTCTTTGGACAGACGGCCAATCCGTTCAGATTTCGGCTGTTTAGGGGGACTTCTAATCCGCAAACTGAACTTACCATACCTGCCCCTTCCTTTCTTTTCAATTCAAAAGAAATAATGTTCGCTACTTACAGACACGCCGCCAATATCATATTTTCACTCGTCGCCAAATTTAGTGTTCGCCCTACCTGTGTCTCTGTAATTACCATCCGATAATTAGGATATCGGCTCGCTTGCCCACATAACGTCTTACTCCCGTGCCACACACTCTCCCGGTTTCCCGCCAACTGGCCATAGAGTATAGTGTGCACTCTCCGCGTCTATGCGACAACGAGACGACAGATATCGGTGATAATACAGTACACTACAGTAAGATTGTCTGACTCACCGGCTCCTAACTACTTACCCTTTAAGACTGCCAAACATGTTCCAGCGATAGCCGGGACCTACTAATTTATCGTGCTTTAGAAAACTAGATCTTCTTAAAATATCAAAACAGGGTAAAGCCCACACAGATAGCATCGTAGACATTTTCTCTCAACAACTAGGGCTCGTAATAGGTGAGCTAAGATTTCCCGGCGGCCGGACATCCCGAGGAAGCCGCAGTTTAGAGACCAGCGCTCGCGCCTCCCGGGCTTGCAAGCTAGTACAGTTGCTAAAAAAAAATAAAGCCAGTCGTGTTGTTTTATATCTATATCTATGTGTAAGTATATGTATTCTTTTTTTTACGTAAGATAGGGTTAAGGCACAAATTAGAATTATTAGATAGCAAAGGATCTTTTGGTCACTTAGACATCCATGTTGTCTTTTTATAGTATAGTTACCCAGGTATCATGTACCTACTTGTAAAAAATGTAGCCTTGTTTTTATGAGAATCTTTTTCTTCGAACTCAGAATCTTATGTGGTAGTTTTCAATTGGTGGTAGATTTCCCATGTTCTATCAATTTGTAATCATAATTCGAGTTAAAAGATTTTTTTTCTTGTCAACTCCTGTTTTCGATTCTGTATTCCTCGTATCTCATTTTTGACATTTTAATTTTTAATATTATTTATTTATTTTCTACGCAACTGTACCCACCTTTTATCGCCACTGGCCTTGTTATACTAGAAACCTAGCTCTATATACTTACCCCGCGACGTCGCTCGTCGTAAACATAGCTGGAATGTTGTTCTAGACTAGACTAACGTTTGTAGAATTATTACGGCTAGATAATTGCCGGTAATTCTAGTATAAGTGATTTAGATGGTGAAAAGAGGAAGAGATGGTTATGAGAAGTTAGTAGGTCGATTTTTATTTTCTTTTTGTTTACAAGTTTATTTGGATGGTTGGTGTTAGATATCTATTCAAGTCAAGTAGGCCAAAAGTTTTGGATTATGTCGACTTTACGGTGACTCACAACATGTAACTAGGTACAAGGTTCAGCTGAGTGAGAATTTCACGCCTGGTTATGGTTTGGTTATCGATATAGTTAAGTCACGCCCTTGGTAATTGTATTTTTTTTTGTATTTACAAAATAATAAAGTATACGTTACTCAAAGATAACGACAATCGCTATTTAGTATTACATACTTACCTCATCAACAAAATGTATTTCGGTACTTTACAAGCATATTAAAACAACACTTACATGCTTCCATTGTAACATTAAGACAGCAATAAAAACATTTCTAATTGTAACCCTTTCACTGCTCACGCATAAATACACTATAAAAATTCGGATACTTTCTTTGTATCCGAAAATTGACAAAAATCATTATTCAACGTCTATCGCCTATTGGAAAGGAGTCCCGTTTAAATTGATCCATTGAATGTAAATTACTTTATCCTAGGCATAGCATCACATCTTTCTATGTAGGGTTTTAGGTTAAACGTTTGAGTGTTCAGAAATTCGTCTATTCTAAATCGAACTAGTAGTTCCTGAGATAAACGCGTTTGAACTAAAAATTCTCCAGTTTAATAAAATAAACTACAGATTGAGGGTTCAATGGGGTCTCCATAAGTTCAAAAATTTAACAATGAAAAGAAAAATGAAAAAAGAATGGGTCTCTATTTTGAAATTATTGTATAGAGGAACATTTTGTCTGCAGGTACTGTCATCAGTTTCTTGTTTTTTGATCTGGAGTGAACCCCTAATGTAAAATTAAATGTCACTAACCATAAAGTGAATTCACTGTCCACACTGAAAAATCAGGTATTATTTATCATTAAGATAAGAAAAACCGATTTGAATTCAAGACTCTATATAAGACAAAACAGAAAATACAACCACAAAAAATTTGAATAAAATCCCACAACTCATCCAAAAATGGTTTACCAGCTCGTGAGGGATTTGAACCCCCGACCACCTTTGCCTTTCATTAACTGGGCGCTCTGACCGCTGAGCTAACGAGCCTTGACACTGAAGTCTAGAAAAGGGCTTTAGGTCTTAAAGTTGTGACGTCAGAACCCTTTAGTAGGTACAGGTCTCAAGTTATATTTAGATCGAGAGGGTTTGTGTATGTACGTGTCAGGTTGCGGTCAGACATGTGCAATATATGCATGGGTGATCATTTATCTTATAATGTGACTAGCTTGTGCCTGTGGTTTCACCTGCATATTGTAAGGATTACTCGGCGCACCTGGATAAAAAAATAGGTTTTTTATATAAATGGATGACCCATTTCTCTAACTCTGAAAAAATAAATCAATCAATAATTACAACAAACAAATCTTCTTCTTTATGATATTTATGAAGGTAGGTACAGATTCTTCAGTGTTTTAGAAAGCATCCCATTTCCCAAGTTTTTTCATATTGGGTTTGGAAACATCTGAAATTGAAATGCTTTGTATACTTGTTTTAGAAACAAGATTTGGATATTAATTTTGGTTATGCAGTCAGACTTCTTTGTATGAGAAGAGGCCTGTACTGTGCAGGGAAACAACAAAATTATGACTGATCTATCCAATTTTCATTGGGATCAGCAAATGTGTCTAAACGAAAATACAAAAATCAATTACCACGTAACATCAGAAAAAATCAAATCAAAACCACATCTAAAGCAGTGATGATGGTCTCCCATTTGACTCACGATGTCGTTCGACATAAACGTGCAATTTACTTGGAAAGTCTCGACGCGATTTACCTCGAAACATATAAACCGGACATGGAATACAGCAGTTTATGAGCTGATCTTGTGATGGTGGTAACATTATTAAAACTGTTAGGTGGAGCTTTGGTAGTGCTAATAAAAATTCTTTCTCTTTGGAGGTATATTGTTAAATTGGTGGGTCCCAGATGTCGTTGTCGTATATCTTTGGCAGTCGTTACGAGTAGGTACCAAGTTTAAAGTCGGGTAACCAGTTTTAGCAAGGGGTGTCGGGTGTTCAGGGTAATTGGAGTGAGGAGGCAAGATAGGTCTCTCGAAGTAAAATGCTGGTATTCAGTTGTATCCGGTTTGATTTGGAAACCGATTCCAAGATAGTTTGAAAAAGCTAGGCAGATGATGATGTTGGTATATGTATGTTTGAATTTATACCATAAAATGATTTAAACACTAACAAACTATTTCAACAGGCTGCACAGTGAGTAAAACCATTGATATGCATTCATGTTTTACTTCTTAAAGAAATGGGTTTAATTTATGTAAAAACTGCCATAATCGTAAAAACAAACAAAGCCTATCCCACATTTTCAATCAAAGCCAATCTTAATTAACAAACACAATCATAGCAGCTTATTCACGACCCTATAAATCTTCTACTACCACATATTCCCACACTTTAATACCCATGTATTAGGGGAAACCTCCCGTGACTCGTATCTAGGCGTAATACATTATACCTAGGTCACCTGTAGTAAAAACTAAAACAATAGAATGTGGTATACATACTTCATTTGAATGAGAACGATGGGTGCTCTTGAACTTATGTTAAGTATGTTATAGTGTAAACTGTCTTGGCTAATTTCCATGTTATGTAGGTATAATGTAAGCGTCTATTTTATTTATTTATGTGAAAAACAAAAGACAGGTAGGATTCACAAAATTACAAAACACTTAATGTTAAAAAGCATGACATAGGGTATTGTAGCAACATTCTAAACAATGTTGCTACAGTACTCTGCTATTTTATACAATCACTAGCTTTAAAATCAATTCTACTATTCACATTCTATTACCATTATTTCCCAAGTTTTTTCTAAATACCATAATCAATATTATTCTTAGACTTTCAAACATACTTGTATGGTTTCCATTTCATATCGCTTTCATATACCTGTTAATTAAGAATTGATGAGCAATAATTAATGAGATCTTGACATAACAATAGGGGACACTTTCATTTGTTAATACCGTTATAAAGATATATGAATGAAAAGCTTAATCCGTCTATTGTCTTTTATAAAATTGATTGCCAATTATCTGATAGTGAGTTTATTTGCCTTGTACCTGCTTGAGCGGGATAAAAATCATCATGTCCCGAGCCTTTTACCAACTATATTGGGGTCGGCTTCCAGTCTAATTCGATGCAACTGAGTACCAGTGTTTTACAAGGAGCGACTGCCTATCTGATCTCCTCAACCTGTGACCCGGGCAACCCAATACCACTAATGTAAGACTGGTTGTCGGAGTTACTGGTTTCTGACTACCCGTAACGACTGCCAAAGATGTTCAAATGACAGCAGTTTTACTGACTAATAATTCCTCTTCTTCTTCTTAGCGTTTATCCCGTCTTGTGACGGGGTCCGTTTTCCGTATCTTCATCTTCCACTTCGCTCTATCCTGGACATCTATCTCTTCGAGTTCGCAGATTTCCATGTCTTTTACTGACTAATAATGTTGACAAAAAATCTTTCATCCCAAGAATGTAGGTATATTAACAAAGTCTCAATATATTTCCTCAACTATTTCACCGTCATCATCACCACTACACGAACTAATGTTGAAAGAAATCTAACCCCCCAGCGCTCATTTCCACACATTATTTTAAGTGGCGGTCAGCGTTGAAGCGAGAGTGGGTGAAAGCGAGCACGGGTTAAATAATACCCGCGTCCGGAATGGATCGGGTTAACTGTTCGTGTGAATGTGTATGTTGGAGTATGTGGAGGGTTAAGAAAAATGCTTAATAAAACTTATTTCACAAAAATATGAAACCGATTTCAATAATATACCTACCTACCTATCTAAAAAAATTTTCTAAATCTGAAAAATGCTGTGCTGAAATCGCGTACAAACAATACATACTTATAGGTGGAACTGAGAAACAATTTTCTTGTCGGTTAAAACACAGAAAAGTAAAAAAAAAACACAGCTTTATAAGCTGGTTGACAAAAACATTAAGGATCGTTTTTGTTAAAAAAAAAGCCTGATAGTGATTAAATGGAAATATAATATTGTGATAAAGAAACAACAGGAAAATATTACTAGTTATATGTCACCTCAGAGATTATCGCGTATCTTACAAAATTATCAAACAATCTCTAGAACACTAATTAATGATCCTAATATAAAATCTATTAAATTTTTTCATGAATATCAACAATATCTACTCATTACAAACTTCAAGTGCATTTCACAATAAACTATGATAGCATTCATGAACCCCGGTTGAACTTCGCTCTCACCGCACGGAACATCGATCCAAAAGATTACGCGACATTACAAACTTAGAAAGTAATATTTTTACAAACAGATTCACACGGAATGTGTTGAAACTTATGTCTTAAGGTACTCTCTTGGGGCACGCGTTTGTCGTCGGACTCACGCTTCTGTTGTACGTCTTGAAAACGCTGTCAGTCATTATGAACCCCGGTGGCACAATATATAGCTATAGTCACTATACTCGAATTGTCAGAATGTTACCGATGTTGGTTTCGTATTTGATTCTCGATTCGGTCAACTTTTGTGAGATGAGCATGTGCGTTAGCTGTGGTCTGGTAATATGCAAGTATACATATGTAGTTTATCACTGATGTTGGCACCCATAGGGTAAGCTAATCAATAACTTATCATGGGACTAACCACCCGTGTTTGAGAATAATTTTAATATATTGTACATACTTAATTATTTTAAACATTATTGTGACAACACTATACTGTGGCTACAAAAGCTACGCGCGAGAGATGTGTGCGTTGGAAGGCAAACTTTATTGTATGGAGAGATGAAATTTAGTGATACAGTAGCAATTCGATGTGGAAGTGAACTGTTACGGTAAGTTTACAAGTCATTGTGCTGTTTTATATTAGCTATTATCTGTCATCTTCTGAGCTTCAAGAAATATACATATGAACATGTTGGGCTACCTTTTGGAATATTCGAATGCAGGTCAGGGATTAATAGAGTTAGCTTGTGATACATAAAGGGCTTCAGACGGAACATGGTGGGTTTTAGTCAGTGCAAGTGTAACAAGGAGTGTTTCACTGCACCCACTGCGAAAGTGGTCATAGGAAGATTGCCCACCTTAATATAGGAAGGGAAATAATGCATTTTTACAAGCTGTACTTTTGTAGGAACCAGGCCCAGACAAGTGGGTGGGTAGAGAATACCGAAGAGTCAAAAGTAAACCAATAATTTGGGTCAACTTTTTTCCGATAATTTAGACCTTGCAAAGTTTATTGTTTTCTTGTCTTCACAAATATATTCTTTAACAATACTACAAATAACTTCTCAAGTAGCTACAAACCCATCAGTTTGACACACTCACAGACCCTGATGTATCACATACCTCATTAGGCTCTACCGTAAGCGCTCTACTAACACAGAGCATGTAACGATGCAGCATTGTGCTCGTGCGAACTCTATGTAGAGTTGGTTTTTACTTTAATTGTTGATGGTATTGACTTAGTGGTTTGAATAGGGTCATTAGGTATGTCATATTTCCCGTGGATCTGTAAAATGTATTGAGCTTGTTGCTAAGTAACTAGACGGGTCGATTGATCATAAGGTAAGCAAAGATTGGCGAGGTTGGTCAATTGATAGGTGATCATTTATATCTATGTTTTTCGGAAGGCAAACTAATTTGGTGATCTCCGACTGTCATTAAAACATCTTCGGCAGCCGTTTTGGTAGTCACACGTCAGAAAGTCTCGCAAAAACGTCTTACCAAATGGGTATCGGGTTGCTTGGTGACAGGGCTAAGGAGGTCAGGCAAGCAGAAGATTCATGTAAAACACTGGTATCAATTCAGCTAAATCCAGTTAAATTGGATACCAATATAGTTAGAGGCTGCGGATTTTTCGAAATTGCTGGATTGTTCGAAAGAGTTACCGCGGCTTTGGTACATAAAGAGCCTACGAAGGAACATGGTGGGCTTTAGTCAGTAAGAGTCTGACACCCCTTCACGCTGCTAACCCACAGCGGGAGGGGTCACTTGATGATTTCCCATAAAAAATAGAATAGTTAAAAGTAAAGGCTAGCCAGATGAATTACGTATAAAGCATAGTTAAACTCCATGGATTACATATTCACAGACCTGTCTAAATAACCATTCATACTATATAAACATTTGTCAACTTTAAACGCAAACAAGGATGACGCATAAACAAACGAACGAGACAGTTTAACATAACCAAACAGTTATGACATTGAACTTGACAAAGCAGTTTAACCTGACTGGTTAACTGTTAAATATTACGTGGTTTATGTAATGAAGGTCAGTGTTTTTTAGCGTATGGGTGTTAATTTTTGGAACTGGCTTTTTGGTAGTTTGTTGGTTTTCTTTTTAGTATCGAGTAAGCTTCTAAACTAGCCGCTCTGTTGTGACTATGTTTTCTGAAATAATTGTAACAGTATTGCAATTTAAGAAGTGATGGTTGCTACGTTATTGAACTCTAAGGTATAAATAATTTCACGTTAATTGTAAGGATTTTATGATATTAATTAAATGTATTAGAGTAGATCAAAAGTTGAGATTTTAGTATTAGGTCCTTCATCATCATCATCATCATCATCAGCCTATCGCAGTCCACTGCTGGACATAGGCCTCTCCAAGTGCACGCCACTGAGATCGATTTTCGGCTTCTCGCATCCAGCTCCTGCCAGCCGTCTTGCGCTTAGGTCCTTATGTCTTCATAAAATAAAATTGCTAATAATAATATTTTTCTTTTGTTTAATGCTTCCAGGGTTATAAGGCGTGACATTTTGTTATTTTAAAGGAGTTTCTCTTGCTGCTTCACTACAAAGCTCAACTAGATGTTATGACTAATTAAAAAAAAATGTTGACTGATACTTTGTCAAACTAATAGTCATCAATATATGTTTTATTCTTTTCAATATTTCATCTACAGCTGTCCATCGCACACAAGGCTTCACTTTCTCCCATATAAGTTAATTAGCTGACCATTTGTACGAGGTTTATGGAGAAGTAACGCACTGTTTATTTTTTATATGCGAATACGTAAGTATGAATAATGGTATCTATTGAAAAACTCCAGTAATCACCTATGTTTCACAAATACAGTAAATGAATTTGACTTTATTTAAGTACTTACTACTTCATCATCTACATCACCATCATCACCATCACCACCACCAACACCGTCATTATCATCATCATCATCACCGTCATTATCATCATCACCATCACCGTCATTATCATCATTATCGTCATTATCATCATCGCCATTACCATTACCATCACAATCAGGATCATCATCGTCATCATCATCGTCATGATCTATAGAACGTTTACTGCTGAACACAAGTCTTCCTTTTGATTTCCAAAATGAAGCATGAAACTGGCATCGCCATGAACTGGCAGCGCCTACCCGCGATCTTTCTATAAGCTTATTCACTAAGAAAGATAGTAACCTCAAAAAGAAATATCTTTTTAATACACGTAGGAATTAAGGCTACATTAATACAATCTTGACACCTACGGCTCATTAACAGTTATATACAGTGAAATCTTACAATCTCTTGAATCACTGGTAACTAAACAAATGCCAAAGCTACATAGGCTTGGAACATTTAATCAACTGGAACCCCCGAGTGCACAAATGTCTGTGCAAAAAAGTTTGCCAATTTACGCGCACGAGCAAGGCTGTGTGATAAATAATGATAGTGACCCTCATGATATTTTAATCACATCCATATAATTTGCCCCACATAATTTTGCAATTCTGCAGGCCTGGGTTCACCAATAACATAAACGTCAATTTTATTAAAATGACAGCTGTTTAATTGGAATTTTGTATTAAAAGATAAACAGTTGTTAAGAAACGGGCGTTTATGGTGGCGATGAATATGGACCATATTCGTACAGATATTGTCGAGAACTTGAACCGTTTGTCCAAAGTACCAGTAACTTTACAGTTATTTTACAAACACCCGACGAAATGGTCAAACACAAGCATAACATTGACACATTTATTTCTACATAGAATTATAAGTAATGCTCTTGCACCCTTGGCAGAGCGGAAAGAAAACGGCAACGGCGTCTCCAGTGGTTTCAATTATCTAAGGAGACAGGTGCAAGAACATTATTATAGCATTTCTCTTGTATGACCCTTAACATTTGTGTGACAAGCCATTCATACATTCACATACATTTGTATATACAGGCTGTTGTAATTAGGATTCGAGCCAACAAGAATTAATTTGAATTGAAATTAACTGATTACCTGATTAGCGTGATTTGCAGCTTTAAAAGCCTACACTTACATTGATAAGTGGGAATCACTATTGAGGTTAGTTTTTCATCCAACTCCTGTGGGAATTGAACTACTTCACGATACTCGCATAAAAATAAGCCTCCATTGATTCGAGCCTTCATCGTTCCAACAAAAGCCTTGGAAGATTTGTATAGATTTTTTTAAAGATTTACAATCTTTGAAGCTGTGTTCTCTTTATTTTAATTGTATGTACATTAAATAACCTCAGATTCATGTTAAAGATTTCATATATGAGTTTATTTATACAGGAAATATTATGTTTTCAATTAAGTACTTCTCAAAACTATTAAAACAAAATCTCTACGTTAAAACCGCCTGTACACACTAACGCACAAACACACAATCACACCTAACCATAATCACGTTTCATTCAAAGTACACTTAACAACAAAAAAAAAACAGTATAAAAATAATATGCAGAGTCGACGAACTTTTGAAAAAAGTGAAAGGGTTTTCAACATGGAGAACAAACTGACTAGCGGAGATGTCATAACGCAAAATCTCCTAAGAAAGTAGCGCGCCAAAATGCGGGTGTTCGGGGGGACGAGAAACATTACTAGCTCCGAAATTACAATTAACTCCCTTACAGAAATTACATAACTTGCAATGCCTTAATAGGCAACTTTTAGTTCTAAGAACGTAGCTAGTTATAAGATCATTTTACAGGTAATTAGTTCACAATATACATTTTTAATTTTAATTTACATGCCTTCTATAGAACACGCCCATTATTTTCAAAATAAAATCAACGATCATTGACAGATTAATTTTGATTTGACAAGGAACCCGAACGCCTTGTTAGTTTTTGTGTGTGCTTGACCTACAAGAAGACCTGACCTACCTTCCTTACGGCATCTCCGCTATATTTCTTCCTCCGTGGTTTAGAAGATGTACATTTTGGGTACTGTAGATATAATAATATGCTTAATGGATGTTTGCGCATGCGTGTAGGTAAAAGTTTGTAATATTGGAGTGTATGCGCAATATGTGTTTTATGAAACTAAGTTAACTGTTATGGTTTAGAAACTCCGTAAGCCTTTTGAATTAAAAATACAAATATCAACTGGTGATTTTCTTTTGTTTATTTTTTTTTCTTTTATGTTATATTTTGAACATGTATTTTTTGACGTGTGTTTATTGGTTCTACTAGAATACCTTAGATTCATAAATTGTATTATATCTACTGATAGACTTGAAAGTTTTTTGGATGTTTGGATATTAATACATTGATATGGTTACAAAATAAATAACTGAACAGATGAAAAATTAAACTTTCCAGATGCATATTATAACTAGATATAGGCTACTATTCATCCGTGTGCGCCAAATAATACCCTCAGAACACGAGTAAAACCACGGTTCACTGCTAGTATACCTAAAATTGCAGTAACAATGACCTCAGCTTGGCGCTTATTTATGCAGAGGAATGCTGTTGCGTTTTGCGAAGATATTCTTATGACTAAGACTCAAAGAAAGTTGTATCCTGAATACCAACATTACCTAATATAATGAAAGTACCATAATTATGTGAGTCAAGCGGATAGTTCGGTTAGAATTGGTAATTTTTAAGTCTGTGAAGGCCGTAGTGTGTTTTTCGAGTTTGAAAAATATTTAACTAATCATCTGCCTTTTTCCGAACTATTTTGGGGTGGACTTCCAGTCTAGCAGGATGCAATTGAGTATCAGTGTTTTACATGGAACGCGGCTGCCTGTCTAAGCTACCCTACCCAGTCACCAGGGTAACTCTTAGTAAGATTGATTGTCAGACGCTCTGTCTTCGAAAAACCCATTATGACTGCCTAAGATGTAAGATGTACAAAGAACAGCCGGCACCCACCAATTCAACGTGCCTTCACAGAAACACCGATGAACTCGTTATGACATACATACTGACATATTATTTACTGACCAATCGCACTAAGCGTTGATTACCCTTATGATCGATCCACCCGTGTAGAAGCTACTTAGCCACGAGCTCCTCAGACTCTAGCAGACTAATATTTTACATGCAGGTAGATCAGTTACGTTCCCAGATCAATTTAAAAACTGCGCAAACCATGCGTTCTTCACCAAAGTTGCAAAAAAACTGTAGCTCCTTTCCATACACCTTTCTTTTTTATTTACTTAAAGTTCACACCTTTTCTGCTATTAGGTATTTGTGCGAAAGCTTGTTTGTCGGCTTGCTCATCTTTTTTTACCGACTTCAAAAAAAGGAGATTCTCAGTTTGACTTGTGTTGAATCGATTTTGATGCGGTTTTCAGCATAGTATTTATCAGACGTAGGAGAATACGTGGCCCAGGTACATACCTACAAAAGCTTAAGAAGGAACATGGTGGATTTAGTCAGTAAGAGTCTGGCACTCCTTCACACTGCACCCACAGCGGGAAGAGTCATTTGATGACTCCCCATAAAAACAAAATGCTATGCAACTTAAATAATTTTGTTCCTTACAATAATAGTATAGGTTAGCAGTTTCAAATAATATTTAAGTACTAATCAGCGGTGAACTTACAAGTTGGATAATTATTCAAAGTTCAAACACCATTAAGAAAGTATTGAATATTCAAAGTACTAACAAATTATAATAATAAAAGATTTTCCCATAGATATACCAGGAATCGAATAAAACTTGTTTCTGCCGGTCATTGAGCGTTGAAAGTTGGAAAGCGTTTAGACAATATAAATTACTATATTGCTTTTAGTAATTTACTATATTTCCTTATGTTTTTTACTAGCCGTTTCCCATGGTTTCGTTTGTCCAGCGATAAGTATTTCTCAGAAACATTCAAAAGCTGCCTGACATATGTAATTGTTCTTATTTCGTGTGTCAACTTAACTCATGTCCTGTATGAACAATTCTGTGTACCCGGATAAAAGTAACCTAAGTATATTCTTTATCGATAAATTGGCTACTAATACTTTTTTCTGCACAATGGTCGTTGCGTATTTAACATGAATTTGCGTACCTATTCAACCAACCTAACAAAAGACAGCTTTATTATTCTTATAGATCGAATTTAGGTCATACACATATGAAAGATCATCATCCTAAATACATTGTTGATCATTGTCGACAGTTCATAGCGAAAAGTCTTGTTTTTGAACAGAAAGACATCAACGACAGACCGCTGACCTTGAAACCGGAAAACCGAGTTTAGCTAATATACATAATTATGTAAAAGTTCGAATACTTTTGGCCTTACTACAAAAACTTTAACCCCTGTTTAACACTTGTCTAATAAAATTTTGGCTGCAAAATGAACCATATGTCAACGTCATAATTTGACATTTTTTTAGACAAGGCATAAACTGACGTTTAAAAGTTTTTGTGGTAAGACGGTTAATGTTTAACATAACATACATACGTAAATATTGTCTCAGTGACTAAACAGTTGGTTTTACTATACCTATTTTCTCGTAAATAATGATTCTTGGAGATGATGGTTATTCTAGGTCAGGTTAGGTCAAATGTATGTACATAGATGTGTGAAAATTAATGTTTGAGATTTTACAGTTATTAATATACCATTGATAATTACTACACTACACTATTATTGTAAGACTAGCTTCTGCCAGCGACTTCGTCCGCGTTAGAGTCGGACTTCGTGCAAAGAGAGAAAGAAATAATAAACACCAGCCCCTCCAATTATGTAAATCTATGCGTACCTACTACTACTTTAAGAAATAAAATGTAAACTATTAATAATTTGTAATTTGAACGAATATTTAAACACTACCAAAATAACTAATAGGTACCAACCTATTTTATAAAATAACAACAAAAGAAAGTTAAAAATAAGTTATTTAAAACCTAAAAGTCGCGCAATAAGGTTGAACACTCTGAACGCCTATTCGCATCAATCGCACTAAGAGCCAAATATTGTATGAAACTCGCGCAGCCACCGCGCCGCGAGCCGCGTCGAGCGCGGCGACAGATGCACAAAAATGATCCTTATAGCGTGATTCAGTATTCACGCGCGATGGCTTATCCGTTTTTCGTGAATAACTTTGGTGTTTCTTCACCGATTTATATGAATCTTTTTTTAATGAATAGGTAATACTATTAACTATTTTTAATTCGTGTGAGTGAGAGTGTTATAAACGTAATAGTAGACAAATATAATCAGAAAACTCCGAACTGCTAAGCTACCGAGAGAGTTCGTGTTATTGTGAGTCAACCATAAAAGATAGATATATACTGTCATGGGATATTTTTTACATAATTTTATGAAGAACATTTCCGTCATACATGGTTTCTGTGTAGCTGTAACCATTAGGGTTGCACACGCGACGGAATCTTAAAAAATGGAGTAACTTCTCCCGTTTTCCCAACATTTACCTTCACTGCTCTGCTCCTATTGATTGTAGCGTGATGCAAAGTATCCTATAACCTGCCCAGGAGTATGAAGAATCATTGTACCAAGTTTCATTGAAATCCGTCAAGTAGTTTTTGTTTCCATAACGAACATACAGACTGACAGACAGACAGACAGACAGACAGACAAAAATTTTTCTGATTGCATTTTTGGCATCAGTATCGATCACTAATCACCCCCTAATAGTTATTTTGGAAATATATTCAATGTACAGAATTGACCTCTCTACAGATTTATTATAAGTATAGATATGGCTAAAAATAATGTTAGGAGATGAGATGACTTCAGACAAAACACTTCGGAGGAAGAAGGCATCCACGAACCACGAATAAAATTGGGATAAGGGCATCAGAATCAAAAATTACTACACAACAAAATGAAAGTTTTTTCCATACATTTATAAGTTACATGGATTAAACTGTTTAATTACCATGAACAAACGAAAGTAAACAACCTAAAGTTATAGTAACCATAATTACTCTTTAAGTAAAATATTACATAACTGAAAATACCAGTTATTTTTACAGACAGAAAGTCCATAAATACCTTTATATGAAAGGATCATTAAGCTTTTATATATCTAAAAAAAATAGTAAAAGTTATATTCAAAAGAGAATTATGCAATTTTAAAGTCACCGTGCAGGGTTTGGGCAATTATTTTTGCTTACTGCCAAACTGTTGAATCGTCGAGATGCATGGTATGAAAGCAAAAGTGGATTGGCTACTTTAGGGTATCCGTTTCTTTACATGCTGGTATCAAGACCTATCACAATAAATCTGAATTTTTTGAGTTGAATATTAGGTAAATTCAATGTAAAGCAAACTACTGGATAAATGTTTTAATTATTGTATTAAGTATCAAGTATTATGTATTAAGGAGAACTAAGTCGATCGGGACATTATATGGGACCTATTTATGAGGGAAGTTTTTTTATACTGGTTATTTGAAGTTTTTGAAATACAGTTTGGCTTGGTACTTTTCCTTGTATTGGTACAGTTAAGCTTTCTTGTAGATATTATTATCAAATCATATTCAAACCACAAGGCCTTTGAACTTTTATTCAAACGAAAACACGAAGTCATGATAATTGAAAATAGGCGGTTCCTCCAACTGTATTTACATACAGTTACATACATGCAGATAAAAATATTGCAGAATGGATTTACCAGTTAGTGTTTTCAACCAGTCGGCTAAACCGTTAAATCTTCGAAAGTGAAAAGATACGTAAGGCAAATTAAACTTACAACAAAAAATGCAAAGCTCCGTTAAAATGTAGGCAAGACTTCAAAAGCATGGAATGAAACAGTTAACCGTAAACCAATTCCCAACCAAACAATAACAATTAAAAAAGCCACTGAACTTTCGCACTGCACTAACCTACTAATATGTAGTTCAGAACAACCTTACATACATGACCGCCAAAAGTACTACCTTGGCGCACTCATCCCAAGTTCGCGACCTTTGCAATGACCGCACGAACCTTTCGTTATGAAACCTGGACTTACTTTTACTTCCAGGCTGAGAAAGTCCACTTCGGAGGCTGGCTCACTTGAGGGAGGCTATATAGAGGCGACGCGAGCGGCGGCGCTCAGATGTACCCAGCTCTCAACATGAGGCGGACGACACTTCTGCTCCTCGTCGCGGCCGCGCACGCGCTCCCCGCTCAAGACTCCAGCCACTCAGACAACGATATCGACGGCCTCACCGACTGCCTCAGAAAAGAATCCACAACATGCCTCAAATACAAATTCTTCTCATTCGTCGACAAAATGATCGGACAGAAAGAATCCTTCTCCCTAACCGATGGAGTGACAGTCGTCAAATCCGGTGACGTGCCTACTGACACCGGAGCGCCGAGGGCTCTAGATCCTGTTTCGCGGTTGAAGAATTACTTTGAAACGCATTCCTTACGAGTTGAAGTGAAAGGTTCGGATGTGATTGACGCGGTGTCAAGTGCAGGGCGCGCGTTGGAAGATACAGTGTCATCGTTTACTGAAGACAATGAAATTAGTGAAGGACGTGGCAAGAAGAAGAAGGCGGCGAAGATTTTGGGGCCTTTGATTGCGGCTGTGGCTTTGAAGATGATGGCGTTGATGCCTTTGGCTATTGGTGCGATTGCGTTGATTGCTGGGAAGGCGTTGTTGATTGGCAAGCTCGCGTTGGTGTTGTCAGCGATTATAGGTCTGAAGAAGTTGTTGTCGCAGCAGAAACATGTGACGTATGAGGTGATCGCGCATCCTCATCACACGTCGAGCCACGACTACAGCGGCGGCACGAGCGGGTATGGAGGCGACTCGGGCGGGTCGTCATACAGTAGTAGCGGTAGCGGAGGCGGCGGCGGCCACGGCGGCGGCGGTTGGGGGCGCTCGCTCGAGGCTCAGAGCATCGCGTATTCCGCGCAGAAACCTTAGCGACCCGGTTCCGTGGCCCCATTTCCACTGATTTCTCCGATCTTCAACGTATTTAAGTATTATTTATCTTGTATGGATGTGTGAGTGCTTGTTATTTATTGTGTGATTTATTTATTAATTTATTAACGTCATGCCATCACTCGCCAATTGTTAGGTGACGTTTCGCCGTTTCGTTTCTTAGTCACTTCCAGTCAAGTCTGTTTTTTATCTTTTTTTCTATGTATTTATTTGTATATACTTTGTTTTATGTTAGTATTTAGTTGTTAATGTATATTTTTATTTAAAACTCAGTACCTGGCTTTAATATTTTTAAGTAATAATTAATATGTAAGACTGTATATGTATTTAATTATTTTATGTATGTTTCCCCACGAGTATGTTAGGTATCAAGTGTTAAATATGATTTTTATGTAATATTGTGTATTATTGTTATATAGCTGACTCTTCCTAAATACTCATTAAAATAAATAATGATCGATGTAATAATGTAATTAACGATACAAAGATGTTTAAATGTTATATTATTACAAATAAAAATATGCAATTTTGTTTTGTGTTTTTATTGAAATAATAAATAAAGCGTAGACAGAATAACATAAGCTTTTCTTTTAGACGAGTGCAGAAAATCCTACCAATCCTACCTTAACTATTTCAGTACAAGCGATTAAGCTCTAAATGCAATATTTTTCTGTATCAGACACCTACTTGTGTTTGGTTTTTATGAACTTAATATTATGTAACTGGTATTTACCGCTGTGACAAATTACCAACTGTTTGTAAGTATTTGTATTGTAGGTCAAAGCTTTTCTTGATCAATGAATGCTTCAAAGGGTCAAAAGTTTTGATCAAAACATTATTATGTAGTTGACATATATAATATTGTCAAATGCTATACCTAAACGAGTTTTATCTAGGTATACAACTATATCACGGCATTGAAAATCCTTGGATGATCGAAGAAAAATGTTTTCATTTATTTAAATTCCTGACTTGGTGGCCAAGAACCTACAAGTTTTGACCACCTAAATAAAGTAAGTTATGTAGTACATAATTATTAAGTAATATGTGGTAAGGGTAACCCGAAACGTCTAGAATAGATCTTGATAAAAAAGGATTCATGTCATCCAGATCTGAATCCACATTTTGTATTCAAAATTCAAACTGTTTCATTCCCGTCCCTAAGTTTTTTAAATTTTGAAAATTCCTGTATAAATGGATGTTGATGAATTTCAAAATCCTTTGTGATAGCTATAATTTAAGTGACACCATTGTAGGATTCAGTACACCTATTCTATTTCCTTATTATTTGAGCAATTCTTGAGATTTAGTTGCACCTATTAATGTAATTGTTCCATTAGTATTTCTAATTGAATTTAGACCTTGAACTATATGTACACAGACCTTCATTTCGATATGAACTTGATAAAAATTCCCAGTAAAAAAAAAACTTTTTCCGATTTCTCGTAAAAATATAAAATCGCAATATAAGTTGATACAAACTGCTCTTCCTCAGTAATGGCATACTAGTCTACTTAATAGTAATGTGCTCGTAAAGAAATAGAAATGGCATTTTATAATATACATCTAATGTGCACGTGTCTGTCTGTCTATTGCTCGTTATGGATAGAAATCTTGATCTGGTCTACATGTAGTAGGTACTTATGTATTTTGTTGTAATGTTTCCGAGTATTGGCTAACTTTTTACAGCTTATTTTAAAAAGTAATCTTTAAAAATTACCAACTTTAGTACTGGGTGTAAACCTTCGTCCCAAACAAAGTTAATGGTCTAAACCTAGCACAAAAGTCGTGACTTTTTGAAGACCGAGTTTTATTATTGTAGGATTGCCCAGAGTGGTGATTATGGGCAAATTCCTAGCTGGGACGAGGCCTTTGTTCAGCAGTGGACGTTTTACAGCTGTGACTTTGAAGACTGGTTGTCCGTTTTGTTTGCATACAGGGCTTACAATTTAGTAGACATTTTAATAACGTTTACACGCAAATTGTTGCTCCTGTGACATGATCATAAGATACATTAGTGTGCGTCACAATACCCCACATCTCTAACAATTTCGCAGTTCTCTCTTATTTAAGGAAAATTTTAATACAAATTATGATAATCTTTTAATCTCAAATTATTTTTTCATGAAGACAAACATTCTCATGGGAATCTATAGAATTCTTTCCAAATTCGTAGTCAAATCCCACGAAATAACTATTGTAAGAATGTAATTACTATGTATTTACTTCGTAATTTCTCTAAACTATCTCTTAGTTTTTTGTTTCCCACAATTATTTTGGAATTAGAGTGTATTAAGTTCACAGTATTGACCAGCAGAATTATCTTTCAAATGGTAGTTGTTTAAAATTTGTAACATTCATGTTTAATTTTCCACAAGGATTAGGCTGAGTGGAAATTACTTTTTTTTCAATAAAAAGAAGTTTCTGTGTAGATGTGGATTCTGCATACAATTAGAAAAAAAGTGGAACAAAGATTTTTTACAATAAACACAAAAGAAATTGATGTTTAACGAGTGCTTCAGAAAACACTTACATTCGAGTGTGTTCAAACAAGACGTATCAAAAATACATATTATAGTTTAATTTATCCTGTACATATTGTATTGAACATACGACAAGAAACGCAGCAGCCAAAGCTACCACTCCACTAAGTCATAGGTGCCGTTGTATTTACATGGTTAATTAGTAATATTTTTGTAACAATCATACAACTTGTTATACCAAGATATTTCACATAGGTAGTTCTTCTTTATAAAAGTTTATGGGTAGTCGTGATGTTTTTTTTCACAAATGCACCATAAACAACAAACCCAAACGTGCATAAACGAGCATGTATAGTGTTCCCACGTACAGAGATAGCGCTATTATAATTTCCTTGTACAAATATTATGAGTTAACTTTAATTGGTGTGGGCCAAGTGATGAGAACAAAGCGATTAATAGTTTGTAGGAGAATCCTGTATTAAAAAAAATGCATTGTTTTTTTTTTACTATTTGTACAGACAGAAATAAAATATATGAGATTTTGAAATGTTACTATGCTATTTGCGAACAAAACATACTATTTTCTTAATATTCTATATATTCTTAATTGTAGCAGAAAAAAACTACTTTGTTCGCGCCCCGAGGAAATTAAAAGTCCTAGCCGGACAGAAAGTTTCTTACATTGGACAAGAATCAATAATGTTCATTAAAATTAGGCTAAATAAGGTAGCACCTTTTCATATCAACCACATTGGCAGCAGCACCCCCAAAATCGACTAAGTTAGTGATCCTAGTTGAATACGAGATACAAGTGGGTAGAAGGAAAAAACACAATTTTCGTCCCAAGAAATTTCACTAAACTAAGCAAGTAATCCACAAGCACGTTTTATCAATACACTTGACAAGATCAGGTGATTTAGTCTCGATAATGGTTGCGGTGAGCGAATGAATTCATAGCAATGCTGTGGTCTTGTGGTCAGTTTACTGGCTTACTAAGTATGAAATGCTTAGTCATTGTAATTATAGGTGCGAAAGTAAGTCTGCCTGTCTGATGTGAGGCTTTCGTGCCAAAACTTATGAATTGATTTAATTTACGATTTCAATTTGATACAAAGATAGTTTAGGTCCTGAGAGAGGACATAGCTTACTTTCTATCTGGATGTGGAAAGTACTGCCCTCCAGATGTGGATGGATCGACGGGGAACAGCCAGTTATTTAACCCAACCTGAGCAACAAATGTATGTATCCTTCACATGAATTTTCATTATTGGTTCAGTAGTTTTGTTGTGTGAACCCGACATAGAGGCAGTCAGGGCTACTTTCGCATTTATAATATTATTATGGATACCTAAGATTGATCGATCCACCCTTCACAGTATTCAAACATTATAATACCTACTCTTATTTTTCTTTAGTTCCCCGCTACCGCTTATGACATAAACCACGCAGCTTTCCTTATATCCAGGTCGGACATTTGCCCCTAACAGAGAAAGGTGTACGGACTCCGGAGAAATCACTCATCGCGCACGTTTGTATGTACGATAAAAGTAAAATTTCTTATAACTATCGGCTTTTTATACTAATAATGTAAAGGCCCATCTTTGGAGGAAGTTCTACATATCTTTAAAGTTTGTCAGTCTCGTTACGGGTAGCCAGAAAGTCTGATTACCAATCTTAGCAAGGGGTATTGGGTGGCCCGGGTAACTAGGTAGAGAAGGTCAGATAGGCAGTTACTCCGTACAAAACACTTATACTTAGCTACATCCGGTTAAGATTGGAAGCCACTACCAGCGTCTACAGGCCTACCACGCCAAGCTTTGCTTACCATTTGATTGATCTACTCATAGGTATATGGTTGTTACTTATCAACCACTTCATCCATTAATAAATGCACTAAAGAGTTTCATACAACACCAATATAGTCCGCCTTATATCCTACAAAGTGATATTCTTAGGATATAGAACGGACCAACGAATTGATATGAAAATGACTGAACTTATTCAAAGAACCTTGGCTTAATACTGCCAAAGAGAAACGCATGCGCACGATAATCTCGTAAACACATTTAATCATAACGCGTAAAACTAAAACAAAAACAAAAGTGCGAGTACTTTACATTTCATCACGTATTTAAAACTTTCACTTCACAATGGTTAAGTGCATTACTATAGAATTGTTTGAATAAAATGGAAATTTAACAAAATCCACGATACCGTTTTAATTCATCAGCAGTCTTTTTATTTTACCACTGCAGAACATAATGTCTCTTCTCTTACTAAGAAGGGTTACAGGTTAAGAGCTTGTTCTAGTTAATTTAGTTTAGCTTAGTTCTCAAAGTTGTCGCAGATTTTCATACTTCTGTAGGTACTTTGTTCGTATGGTTTGTGTTTTGCACACAATTAGGAAAAAATGCTTTGGTTATGTGAGCTTTTTTTAACGACGTAAAAAATCATCAAATGACCCCTCCCGCTGTGGGTTAGCAGTGGTGAGGGAGTGTCAGACTCTTACTGACTAAAAGCCGTCGTGTTCCGTCGTAGGCCTTATGTGCTAGGGCCGCGGTACCTCTTTCGAACAACCCGCAGCCCCGGCAGGCCTTGGCCCTGCTGGGCCCCTCTGGGGTTGCTGACATCTCTTTGAGGAGCGCGTGGAACAACGCGCGCCGCCGACACGGGTCTGTTGTCTAAAAACAGACATGAGCGATGAGCCACCCGAACTCACCGCCCACAGACCCACGCCTACGGTGGCCGGGAGTCGTCTCGCGACACCCGGCGCCCGTGGTGTCTACCTGCTCTAGCGCGGCGGCCGGGATGAGAGGTGCGAACTCTCTGACGTTCCGCCGCCTCCTTCTCGAGCATGACTGCTTCGCAGAAGGAGGCGACGGCATCCCATTCCCTTTCGCCCCGGACCATGGCTTGAACCAGGGCCGGACGCGAGAGGTCGCCGCCGCCCACAGCCTCGACGAGGACCCGGCGGTGCCCTTCCCACGCAGGGCACTCCTGGACTGTGTGGTCCACCGTGTCCTCGGGGCTATCCGCACAGTGGTGACACCCGGGCGCCTCCTCACGACCGATTCGATAGTGATAGATATCACGCCACCATAGTGGCGGTAAGTCCCCTCTTTAAGGAGTGGCTCGGGAGGAGTCACGGCGCCCTCACGTACCGCATGACGCAGGTCCTCACCGGACACGGTTGTTTCGGGAGGTATCTGCATCGAATTGGTTATGTGAGCTAAGTCAAACTCTTGCCGTCGTACCACAAAAAATACATCTCTAAATAAATAAAGTGTTCAACAGCTGTTTAAGGTTTTGTAGTATGGCTGTTAGTCTTGGTCTTGTAACGCTTAGAAAAAATGTTCTCATGCAATTTGTTACTGTTTGCTAGACCGAATAGGCCAGAAAAACATTAAAATTTGTGCTTGACACGGTGCCACACAACAGTGGAATCTTGCCTTAACACATAATAAATAAATAAAAAAAGTAAAGGAAAGAGGTTACAAACAAAACCTTACTATGTACCTAGTCCAAGTTATTTATCTAAATAAAACCCACTTCCGAGATAAACACATGATCTTGGAGCATTCTGCTTCTTTTCTGTCTTTAATAACATTAAACACTTAACAGAGCTATTTAAAAACAGCACAATCTTTCCAATCAATAGGATACGACGATTATAGAGAGAAAATACCAGATATTTGTAAACTGGGTCGGAAAAGCAGGAACTTGCCTCGGAAAACGAGTTCGTCGTAAGAAAAACGGACGACACATACAGAGAGATTATATTCACGCCTATGTACTTAGAAGTGTAGGCAGACATACATAGGTAAACTATAGGGAAATCCATTGAACCTAATTTATTAAAACCTCCCTATAATCATCTGCCTAGTCTTTTCCCAACTATGTTGGGGTCGGCTTTCAGTCTAAACTGATGCAGCAGAGTACCAGTGTTTTTCAAGGAGCAACTGCCTACCTGACCTCCTCAACCCAGTAACCCGGATGAACCCATAACCAAATGTGCTTTGGTAAGGCTGGTAATATATGGTCTACAATAAGTAATTTCCTGAAATAGCTTCTGTCCAATTAGTATTAACGTCATCCCGAGGGAGCTATTTGCCGCACTAGGATAAAATGCTTATGCCCTTTCTCAGGTACGAGACTAAACTAGGTATTATCAGTGTAACAAATCACAATTAAATTGATGCCACAATAACTCGCGATATCATTAATCTAAACTAGATTCCAAATAAAAGAACTATTGCTGCAATCTGCAACTGCAACAAATAACAAAAAACCAACGTTCTACAAAGCAAACTAAGCTACTATTAAATAACTTACACAACATAAAAATAAGACGAACAAAGTAAATAAACTGCTACTAGTGCCACAGTTACCGAGTTTTGCAATAAAAACAAAAAATAGCGCCATCTAGCCGCCGCTGTGTGGAACAAAAAGAATGTTACTATCATGGCCGACAACTTCATTCATAAGAACCTTTGTGTAACCTTGGTAAACATAACTTTATGAATGAAAACGTAATTTTATTGATAAAACCGGATACCTATAAGTTGTGTAAACAAAACAAATTAAGATTGTGATTTTTACACATACATAGTTATTATAATTGCCTTCGAGTTTTATTTGTGAGACAACATTTTGTAACATTCATTTTCTTTTTAACTAGACAATCGAATCAGCTGCAATCAAGATTAAACCCATGTCGTGTCTAATAGACAGCTAAAAATAAAAAGCATACCTACATCTGATCTAATAAGATTACAAAACTACAGTAATGATATTAATAACTGTCTGGCTAGACAACTAGACCAAATAAATCAGATCGCAACATGCAATGAAAAAACAAAACAAACTGGGTTGCAATGAAATTCATTCACAGCAAAGACTAACAAAACTATAGCAATCTTGAAAAAATAAATTAAAAATAAAGATCTATATTCACCGAGAGTTCGTTGACTCATTATTGCACTCTCGCGCAGCGGAGGAACCTTGAACTTTTGCTCTCTTTGCAAACTTGTCGTTGTAAACAAACTTGGCCGTGAAAATAGTTCCGTGGCGCGTCATGAGATGGCGCTGTTTTATATTGATTGTTGGTATAGGTTTATGTGATGCTGTACAATTTTAAGCTAATATAAGTATTTCTCTAAGCAAACTTTAACGTTAAACACAGTAAAAACCAAAACGCAATTGAAAATCAAAAAAAAATTATGAACCTCCAACATTGTGAACTTGAGTTGCAAAAGTGACAGGCAATTTGAAAAGAAAGTCTTTCGCCATAAAATACTCTATCGATCTTCTTTATTTTGATTTTATCTATTTTCCATAGATGGCATTATTTCGATTTTGATTATTTATTTAAATTCCTACAGCATGATTTATTAAAAATTATTGAAGTGGTTGAACATTTATTTGTGTTGACGGTGGCATATAATATTCATGTTTTACAAGAAGAGCTTTTTTTTGACCTATTTAAATTTTGATGCCCAGATTGTACGTATTGCGTATCTAATTTAAACAGTTTTCATAGCACCTACGACTGTGATTGCTTGCTGACTTAATTTTAAGGTGGTTTATTATGTATGTACTTAGGTACTTTCCCAATAATATGAACAGGCATTTTCTCACGCAAGATTTTTTAGCATTTTATAAAGCCAATTATGGTAACATCCATTATCAGATTTAATCAGATGAATAAATAGTACCTACTTCTTATCCATACAATTATATCATAATGAGAAACTTCGATTTCCCAAAGGGTTGCGGAGGTCAAACGCTAGCTTTGCATCGAACTAGAAACTTGCCTAGACTAAACATGCAAGTAAATACATACCTACATATCTATTTATATACAGCTACTGTTGAAAACAGCAGAGGAGTAGACTCCACGAGGTCAATGCTTTTGCTAGGACTCAGACACGAATTGCCAATATCTAAAACCTAATAAAAATAAAAATTGACTTATGAACATCTTGAGCAGTCGTTACGAGTAGCCAGAAAATCTGACAGCCAGTCTTACCAAGGGTTTTCAGGTTGCCTGGCTAATTGAAATGCAGAGTTCAAATAAGCGGTCGCACCAGGTAAAACATTGATACTCAGCTGCATCCTGTCAGACTAGCATAGTTGAGACCAACCCTACTATAGGTGGAAAAAGGCTAGGCAGATGATGATATTTTTTTAAACACCAGCTTTATTCATCGTTCATAATAAACATATTGATAACCAAAATGAAGGCTAATCGATTCTGTACATTAACAAATGACCTATCTAGCATGTAACAATGTATGCATGTTAGTACGTTCGTGAGTTCCTCTTCATAACATAGAGGAAACGCAAAGGAAACCACGAATGAAGACTTACATACTATTGATGCACGCGATTCTGCTCATGATAAGGAAGATTAAGACAATGAAGGAGGTTTTAATAATGTAATGATACGGTTTAGTGGCTAGGTTAATGTGGGCAGTAATTGATTAGTATCACGGTTTGGGAGCGTGAAATGTTGCGTTTAATATAGTAGTAGAATAATATGATTTGATGTTCATGATTTGGGAGACCATATAACATTAAAATGGAATCTGTAATTATCCCTTGTCTTAATTATGTTCATAGATTTGGAGTAAATATACTGCAATGTTAAGTCGGTCTAATTTTTGATCGGAGACATAAATCGGTCCGGAGATGATTGTAAACACTGCCTAACAACAAATATCAAGTGACAATTAAGCATGCAGTATGGTAGTTAGATCTTACTGTATTATCCTAAAATGCATATATTTTTAAGTTTGGTCTCGACATTATTGAGACACCGATGTAGCTAATGTACCACATACACTTGAAACTCCTACAAAACTACATTAAAAAATCCATCACATCTGTATCCAAAAAACTCCCATCACTTTCCTACAAAAATTCTTTCACGAGGATCTTCAAAACCAACAAGAACAGTAAAAGTAACTGTTCCATATATTTCCTCAACACCTTCGAAATCAAGAGCATGTCACGTCGAGTCAATTGGCACACTCATGCCTATCAGAGGCGTGACTGTATCAAGTATTTCTGTCTTGTCTTGTCAAACGCACGCTTTTAGAAATTGAAAGCTATTGTTTTACGAAGCATTGTTTGGTTTGTACACTTTCTGTTTAGCTTCTGTTTTGTTGTTATACTTGTTGTGAACTGTGGCTTCACCTGTTTCTATCACCTGATCTAGTTGTCCTTCATTTTTATCATATGAGATGTGAAATATGTTCATATGCTTGATTAGTTACACTAATTACTTCATTATTTACTTTAGAATTAATTTAAGTAGATGACATGCTGTGCGGTCTTATAGCAATCTCTTCCAGAAATCCTTAGGATCGATTGACAGTCTTTGTATGATTAAAATGACCTAAATTCTTTTTCAAACGGATTATCCAAAATTTTACTCAGGTTCTTAGCTTCCGACTTGCGTGCAAACTAACAAACACACTCCCCAGTTTTGTATAGTTATAGTGAAGATTATAGATTATGTGGTTGCTAGGCGTTATGGTGTGGGAACTTTATAGGTAATTGGTCTGTGAACTGGCTTCAAGTGCATTGAAATCAGAATTGATAGATGGTTACTTTGAACCGTCAGCCGAGTCTATGGAAGATTCGCTTATAAATAGATTTTGCAGTTTATTGGATTTGGAAGATTTCGCTTTTCTATTGAATTTCTAGGGTTGTCCAAGATCTATACTAACTAGCTGATGAGTCGGTTTGATAGAATGTCTTAATCTCAAGAACCAGTTGTTGGATTTGAAAAAATCTTTCAATACTAGATAGCTTATTTTTTTATAAAGGCTGTAGGTTACAATAATACTTATACAATTAACTCTAATAAACAGCAAAGCAATCTCTTGAAGATATTCTAACATAAATTGAATTTAAGGCTTTTCCTTTTCAGAATCACTTTAATTTCAAAAACCGTAAATGCCCCAGTAAGCACAGGAACTTAAGTTTCTTCTTCAAATATTGCGTAAACATCATTTAAAATAAAGAGTATTTTTGTAATTGTATTAGCACGTGTCGTTACGCTTTTTAAATTGAGAGTCAAGTTGGTCTCTAAATAGGACCGTTTACTTTCCTCATTATTAATTTATAGTTGTTTAATTAGACTTTCTTTTACATTAATTAGAAATAAACATGTGGTTTTGTATCGTATTAGAAAAAATACAATATTTGCATCCATCGAAAGAAGCACGTCTGCTTCCAAAGTTCTAACACATTCTTTACCTCTGTTTTTGGCTGTCAACATTTTTATCTTATCAAGCCAAATTATTTCTTCAACATCCTTTATTTCTTCCTTTGAAACAGTATGTCTTTCTTTTTCCTATTATGTCTACATTCTTCAGAAATCTTTATTACTTCTCTATTATTTTACTCGACTAAGGGGCATATTTTTCCTTATTGTATATATTTTTGATCTATTATGTGTTAGTGTGTATAAGCGTCATAACTTACATGAATAATGTATATTTTTTTTTCTTTGTAATCCTATACTTTTTACCTATAAACACTTTTTACCTTTTGCCTGTTTCAACATCAAAAGGGAAAACAGTGACAACAAATGCCAACTGTTTTAGAAACTTAATCTTTTTGGCATCTACCTCACGTTTGAGCCAGACGGAAGTTTTGCCAACATTTAGGTCATCAAGAATGTTAGTATGTAGTAAGTAATTGAAGTCTAGTAGCCAGTAACTGGTCGTCTGGGTCATTACTGAGGAATGTGGTGACCTATACGGACCTGTTTGATAAGCATGTTCTGTTCTGTTGTTATACTTTGGGGGATGATCAGAATTTTAATTGTGTTGTCATCGAAAACTGTCATTGGCTTTTAATGTAGGCAGGTTTGGAAATAGAGGTGTGTATTTATAATACTGTAAGAAGTATAATTATGGATGAAAGAATCGTCAACTTTTGGCATTCTTTAGCAAATATTGCCAAAATTCTTGAAATATGAAAAACTTTAGATTTTTGTTTCCTTTCAGGAAGTTTTTTGGTGTAAATACCCTATAGAAAGTTGTAAAGGGAAAAAATAACACAAAGAAATATTAAAACAACTGTTATATTTAGTTTATTTGGGTGGTTCATAATAAATTATAACAGCTACAAGAATGAGCAAAGATTTGTACACACGAAGACATCACCTAAGATAAATATATACATAGTATAAATACATATAATATAACAACAAACGAAGATGCAAACAATAATATTTTACTTATATACGTCAATACGAAACATATTTACAAAAGCTATATAAAAGTAAATAAAGAAAATGAAAATATAGATCGACTAGTAGGAAATGAACACATACTTGATAATTGATACTAAAATAAAAAATAATAGCCTCCTTGGCTTTGCCAGTCGGTTAGAGGTGAACAAAAAATAATAATTAAAGCTATTGATATCGTAAATACATTTGTACTTTAAGAAAATTATACTAATAATAAAAAACAGGTACATTGTAGTGATAATAAAGTAAAGGAAAGACGTCAAGATTTAAAAAGAAATCGGCGATGCTAATGAAACAATTCGAGACAAGATTCACTCGTTCAACAATTAACAATAAAATAATTTAAATAAATTATTAAATAATAAATTAAATCGTTATGAGGTCCAAACTAAGTACATGAAGATTAACCATGGCCCTTGGGACTTAGATCTATCTTAGGTTTTAGTTGGAGTATGCGCTGTAGGCCAGGTTTTGGGCGTCCGCAGACCTGCCCCAACCACCGTGGCCGCCACCTCCGTGACTGAAGTGTTCTTCATGGTGTGGGTGAGCTACGACTTCGTAGCTTTCATGGTGCTCACTCTTCGACAGGAGTTTCTTGAGGAGGACCAAAGCGGAGGCCAGGAGAGCAGCCTTGGCGAGCATCAGACCCTTGACAGCAGCGAAGGCGATGATACCGAGGAACAGAGGGATGAGGGACTGAATCTTCAGCTGGAGGAGGGCAAGGATGGGGAGGAGCTGCTTCAGCTTCTTCTTCTTTCCACGGCCTGTGAAGAAAACAAAGCTTTTATAGACGACTGTTGATGATCAGGTGCTAGAAATTGATTGTTACTTCATTGAAGTTTAGAAAATGATTTAGAAGACGAAATAAAATATTGAAATGTCTAACTATGAAGAGGTTGGATTTGCTCCAACAAAGTCTATAATGAAGTAAAAGTTTCCGAGGAAATTCAATGCACAATTAGAAAATCTAGCAGCTGTAAACGACCACATAAAATGAATAGACGACTGAATTTATAATGCGCAATAAATTATTAAAAGTAATGAGTTAAAATTATCTAAAAAGCACAGCATCGATAGCAAAACATCGTTGGCTCGGAAGCTTATAAATTTTAATTAACTTAATACACTTTCTAGTCGAGGTTACTGTATACTACGTACTTGCAGTCGGTCGAATAAGAAAAGGTGTTTGTAGGCAATCGCGGTATTAGAATTTAAAATAGCCGCGTGCCCAGTTTAGATAATTTACTATTTAGGTTCAAATGTTAATCGACTATGGAAACTTCATTGAGATTCAATGTCCTTACCAACTGAAATTGAAATTCACCATGTAACAGCAGGTTTGCATAACCCCATTCACCTAGAAAGTGTTTGGTAGCAATTGGAAAGCTTCGAGCCTACATCCATATTTCGTTAGCAAGATTATGCCTGGAGCATTACTTTTACTCGTTTCTTGATAGAGATTTCGATCGCGTCTTAGCGGAACTTGAGAACTAGTTGGGCCTACATAGTCGACGTGTACTATGGCCATCTAGCAAAAACCAGAAACAGTCCGCTTTCCACGATAATCAACCTTGTTAATGGGTTAGAGAAACCCTCTTGAGACTCGTTCGGACGTTTTCTAGCTTCTCATGGTGTTCCGGATGTCCGTTTCAAATTTTCTATATTTCGTAATGTACCTGTTTTAGTTTCGGTATTAATCATCCCGTCATGTGTAACATCAGATTAATTTTTGATCGTACTTTCTATTTTAAAATTCTCATGCGCGCCGAACAGGTTTTGGCATGTTTTAATTTATTTGGCGAGAGTTATGCAGGGAATTATATGAACATGACTTACTACTTTTTACTTTTATGATGTTACCATGAGAGTCTATGTCGTGACTTGTTTAATGTTAAATGTAATTGAGAGCTTTCTGGATGGTTTTCTCTACAACAGTGACTTGCAATTTGGGAGGCCATAACTTTTTATTGATACCATCGAAATTGCCTGAAACCAGTTTTGTGAGTTCGAGAATGAGCTGCTTACATAATATTCAGTTTCATAATCGCCGTAACGAATTGGCAGAACGAACTGTCTTAAACAACCGACAATGAGCCGTGAAATTGTTTAGTCATACTTATGTTATTACTACTTATATTAGTAGCAGCTTTTGTTTTATAGATGATGAGAATTTGATTGAACTTTTGAGAGAATTTCTTGCCCTTTTTAACAAGGTTTCATTGTGCATCTTTTGGGAACTGCCCATGGTTGTGTTTCTCATATACTTTCACTTGTTTCGTTGAAATAATTTGATCAGTTACGAGAATTGCACCTTAATGATATAGTAGATGTTAAATACAGGTTCCATGGTGATAAATCTGTGCTTTTTTTGTGTGAACATCGTTTTTGGACGATACACGTGTAATTATTTTTGGTTTGTGAGAATAATATTACGCACGAGTCATTTTTATGAGAAGTGTGTTAGGAAGTTCAGAATTATTCTTTCCTTAATTTCACTTAATGGAAGCCTAGTTTCGTAGGCTATTTTTAGCATACTATTTATTGATTATTATAGTCTCTTGAGCTTAGCGTGTAATGTAGCTTTTGCATAGCGGAAAAAATGTGTTCTATATTTTTTGCTTCTTCCTCCGATTAAAATTACTAATCGATTAAGTAGCTCGCCTCATTGACAATACTAATTCGCAAATTACAAAAAAATCAGTACTAACCTTCCTCAAGGGACCTCTTCATATCCTCGACAGTGCTCTTAGGCATGCGCAGCTGGATGACATGGTTCTCCATGAAGTCGGCAGCAGCATCCACTAGCCTGGCTTCCACCTGGTTTTCTCTAGCTTGAGGTTCTTCAGGAAGAGGCTCATATGACCTGGCAGAGCGAGAAGTGCCGAGGTTGTAGATCGCGAGGCCATCAGCAAGTTTCAACTCCCGCGCAGACGCCGCGTTTTCTAGGAATCTCATCGATTTTTCCTGTGGGAAGAGAAATTAAGGATAAGTAATTTTGATTTTGTTAATATTAACATAGAATTTAGAAGTGATAAATGTGGGCATTGATGGTAGAGTTATAATTGTAAGGTTGTTAATTACTATCTCATTGTTATTTATCGAAGAAGGTTCTAGGCGTCAATACAAATATACCGATGAACTTGAAAGCTTGCTAGACAAGAAAGCAAGTATTTGTGTAGACAGTGAGTTAGCGTCAAATAGCTTTGCAAACATTTGCCGTTTAACTTGAAGTGCTAAATCATTAAGTTGTTACACAGTTGGTGCTTGATGGCGGTGATTTGCAAGTAAATAATAACTGGATGGTTAAAGTTAAACCAGATCTAGTTAAATGAGATGATCCAGTTTTGAACTAGAGTTTTAGATTTGATTGATAAATTGGGCAGTCAAATGTTATGAATAAAGAGTTAAGTTAAGAATAGTGAGGTGTTAATTGGATTGAAAATGGAGATTTTTTGACAATCGTAATAAAATTGAAAGATTAATTGTTCTAATTAGCTTTTGTGCTATAGTATAAATTAATTATGAAATAAATAGAATCTAATGAATGAAAATAAACAGATTTTTCTAGATTTGAGATAGTTTTTTTTAAGTAGCACAATTAAGATTAATTAACATTGGGACTTTTTAGATAATTAATGAATAAAAAATTTATATAGTGACAGAGAATAAAAAGCAAAGAGAGCTTTGAAAAAGTATAGAGTCAAAAATTGAGAATGATGAAGAAGTTGATTAAAGGGACCGAAGATGATGACCAAAGCTCAAGTCCAAGGGACACACTTGTAACACAACACAACACACCTTAATGCACATCCAGACATCTTCCTCGGCACAACTCTTGACGACCCCGACGACTGATCCAAGGACGTCATCCTCAGAAGCTGCTGGCTTGCAGCTCACAGCTGCCACACACACTAAGAGTACAATAAAGGCCTTCATTTTGGTCCTACACTCCTTCACGGTGGTAAGTGAAATGTAGTGTGGGGACTACCAGAAAGCGGTTTTATTCTACGGCCCCCCACTTCGGGGTACGAGCCGAAATGCGCAAGTGAGGAGCGTGTTACGAATGTGATAGAAGCGAATACAGGTGGAATACTTTTTTTTTATGATGGTGATGATTATGCTGTAGGGAAGATTGATTTTTATGGGTCCTGTTTTATCGTACACGAAATTGTAGGTTCTCTTTTTAAAAGCCGCAATTCAAAAAGCCAATGCCTACGTAATTGTAGCAAAGCTGCCTATCAAGATTAGTTATAAAATTGGGAGTAATTTAAGGTGAAATTTTTTGACACGTGAGTTTAATAAATTAGTACGTTGAAACTAGATGGTCAGGTGCATATAAGTTATTCATGTTTTGGTAAATGTGTTAACTCTGATGTAATATTGCATAAGAAACCATAAAAACTGGTTGATAGACTGATTTGCATTTCAAATTTTGTATCGTTGTATATTTTTAGAAATATTTGACTCTTGCTTATCAACTGCTGTTGCTATGTTTCCTGATTCTTTGATTTTGTTATATAGGTCAAATACGAAAAAAACCTTAGTAATAACTATAACTTCAGGTCTTATAACGTTAATTAACTATTCTTCATTAATGTCATTTGTGTAAAGTTTTACGATATTATAAACATCGTTTTGTTCATTAGTTCTATCAATGAAGGCTAGCATAGTGTGCGTTGTATCGGGGGCACAACTAGTTCCTTTAAGCAAAGCGGGTCTACACTAGGTCAGGAAACTACTAGGATAGACGAACACAAGAGAAAATATAGCCAAGCCTAAGTATCAAAATAATTTTCTTTAATATCTTAAAAGAAATAAATGCGTGAATTAAAGCCACACGCATAATTTATATACTTTCTTTTGAGTCGGATGTGAAACTAAAATATGTGTAATTTTAATATAATACCTTTCGTTTGAACATGTTTTATTATGTACAGCGGTCACGCCGGCTATTTTCAAAGGGTCACGTAGATACTCGTATTGTTTGGTTGACTTATTATGTATTGTTGTATATTTATCTGTCGTTTAATATCTGTCTTTATAAGTATCTTGTGCAATGTCATCATCACATTTATTATTTGATATCATCGATCATATAGCTTTCGACATTGAACACTGCTCCTAGTGAAAAGAGACTTTATTCAGAATTTGTATGTACTTGAGTTTAGTGCAAGTTCATTTATTACCTACTCATTAATGAAATAGTCATTATCATTGAAATTTTTTCATTAAACATACAATAACCAATATCCTAAAAGGTTACGATCAAACTATAGAAGCTTATGAAAACAAAAAGTATTTTCTACAATTCCATATCAAATTACCTACTACATCCTCAAAAAATTGAAAACAGCAATCATGCACATTTCAATTTCTAAAGTACAGTATCAAATAACAAAAAAGCACATGATTAACATAATTTGAGTAATCGTCTTGTTAGAAACTTCCGTTTCCATATGTAGGGCGAAACGGTCAGTCTGAACGTGTGCACAGATACTTACATTGAGGGCTCTGGGTGCTCTTCAATTGGTCACTGCTATTCATTCATTTACATCGTCTACCATAACTTGACTCGCTTCGATAGCTTTATCTTCTTCATCTATAGTTACCAATCCATCAATTTTGATACCTCCCAATTCATTTCCAAACATGCCTGCATCTCAAGTAAGACTGGTTGTTGCCATCTCAATGAACTTTTCACCAATTTCATATTTATGTAGATGGTTTCTAAAAAAAAGTGATAGTGGTGCGTGTGAATCGTTTTTGGTCGAATTATGAGTGGTTTCGCTAATGGTCAGTACGTTGTAAATGATGATTGAAGTTTAAGAATTATTGTGTTATGTAAAACAAGAGCAAGTTACTTGATTGCTGGTTTATTTATAGAACGATGAAG
Organism: Helicoverpa armigera; assembly: GCF_030705265.1. NCBI lineage: Eukaryota > Metazoa > Arthropoda > Insecta > Lepidoptera > Noctuidae > Helicoverpa > Helicoverpa armigera. The sequence goes on along the minus strand of NC_087140.1, from coordinate 2,292,989 downwards.
ATGTGTGGTTAGTATACTGTTAATGGAAGTAAACAGAAGACTTTGTACTGTTGTATTTTGGGGAACAAATTGGTGTCGGTTTGTAACTTTCTGTTACTCTTGTTTTCATTTCGTTGTAACAATACTCAATAGTAGTAGTAGGATTACTCAATAGTTATTTTGTAGAGTTCAATTTTCAAGTTAAATGAAATTGTCATGATTAGGTTTGCCTTCATCAGTTCAACTAATTGACAGCGATTTTTCTTTAGTTTATTCTTTAATGTCTTCGTCACATTAAAAATTAACTACTTTCAAAGCCAGGAATTGGTTCTTAGCAACAGATGAACCTCAACACAAAATACCTATCTGAATGAATCACACTTATGTTGCACAATCGATCGTTGCCAAAGATTTTGGACTTTGTACCCCAAGCTTCTTTTAAGTGTACGAATGCTAATATTGATCTTTCTCCTGTCTTAAGGTATTCAGAATAGTTAGATGTTCTAGCATAGCTTGATTAGAAATGACCGATACTTTATTGAAATCAGTCCATTTTCTTTTATCATTAGGTTCCCAATTCCTTCTTTCAGTTATTCTTCAATTTCTTCAATTCTAACAATCATTTCAAGTTCTTTCAATTTTTACAGATTATTATGTTCGTCTTTTCTAACAAGGTTGACCACATTCAAAAGAAAGCCTATCATTTCAAAATTAAGACCCTAAACTTGAAACTCGGCACTCAAATTACTATGATTACCCCCTTAGGCTATAAGTCGTGAAGTTATAGAAATACGTACTTTTGTATGATTTCTAAAATTGCATAATCGTGCAGGTGTTCAGACGGTATATTTTAATTCGTATTATGCTCTCGCGTGAACACAATTTTTTATGTAATGTCCGGTATAGTACTGCGAATATCATTTCCTATTTTTTTTTCGTTGCTGTTCTATGAGTTTATTAAATTTTGTTTAGGAAATGTAATGTTTGCGTCTGTTGTATATCTTATTTTAATTAAGCTGTGTGATTATTTATTTTTTAAATACTATTTACCTAACCAGCCATTTTAATAGCAGTAAATAAGTGAATTAGTTAACATATGTATTTATTTTTCCCTGCATAACTTTCATTGTCGACAACACTGCTTATAACTTTAAGCGGCTATGTTTACAGAACCAAGTCCAAATCGCTTTATCCATTTAAGAGTTACAGTGCCAAAAAACGACACTTAGTTACAGTAGAAAGACATATTGATCAAACTTAAAAACCACGACTCAAAAAGAGGGGTGCTCTTTTTGAGTCGTGGTTTGATAACATAATGACACATTCTGAGGTCAAATTAACATATAAATACGTCTTCAAAAACCTACCTATACAGGGTTACTGGTAAGTAGACCGCATCCTTTCAGGAGGTGATAGTATAGGTCAATACGGACAAATTTGACCCTGGGATACACTGGGCAAAAGTTAACCCGTTTCAAGATAATCGAATTTCAAGATCAGTCGTCTAGTCGTCGTAGGTACACGTATAAATTTTCATTATTAGTCAAAAGTCTCGTTTTTGTGGATTTTTGTGTGTTTTTGGATAGAAGATGAATCATTTCATATTAACAAACCATAAAACTGTACAAATCACAGAGGAAATTATAGCGAACAGCAATTACTTTTTTAGTAGATATTTTCTCAAAAATATTACTCTTCATTTTTTTGTGCAGAATACTTTAAAAACATCTACATTTATCTAGCTATCCAAAAAGCCACAAAACACGCAAAAATCCGCAAAACCGACACTTTAACTAGGAATAAAAATGTATACGTGTACCTAGACGACTTGTAAAGAAAAGATCTTGAAATTCGATTATCTTGAAACGAGTTAACTTTTGCCCAGTGTATCCCAGGGTCAAATTTGTCCGTATTGACCTATACTATCACCTCCTGAAAGGATGCGGTCTACTTACCAGTAACCCTGTATATCCGCAAATATAAAAGAAGGGAGTGTCTGCATCCGGCGGCATAACAATTAAGTAGGCGAATAAAATTCCGATACAAACGCGGTCGCCATCTGTAATAACAAGGTAGCCACACACATAGTCATTACGTGAGCATTTTATATTAGAGTGAGGTTTGTTCTGTTATTGTAAGTAGTGTTTATAGTTTGGGATAAGTTGTTTTTGTTCTGCAAAAGAAAACTGCTGATCTTGATTCTCAACTCCAGCTGCAGAAGAACACCGGACAACGCCGTCTTCCGCCCCCATTAACCGACGTAGGGGACTCGGGGAAGTCACCGTTCCCTATCCCTACCCCTACCATCGGACACAAGGTGGTGGCGCGAGCCCCTGGAGCGATGCACGGGGTAGGCTAACACCTCAATTCCCCATCTAGATGATGCTGCCAACAATAGCGCTGGCCAGCGGAAGAATTTGGATTCCCGCAGCCTCCAGCTCCATGGCCATGACGATTTTAACATTTTAAAATTTCTAAATAGCTATCACGGTTCATGAGACAACCTGGTGACAGACGGATGGACGGACTTAGTAATAGAGTCCCGTTTTTCCCATTCGTTACTATTACTATTTCCGGAACCCTAAAAAAAACTGTTATCATTTTTTGGAATTGACTATAAATGAGTTGGCTTTTGGGGACAAATCTTCCATGTTTCCTTAGGAGCTGTTCTCATTTAAATAATTTCTCAGATGCAATATTCACGATATAACTACAATGTATATCTCGTAAAGTGAAGACTAAACTTTTTGTAACAACTTCATGCTATTGTTACAAATGAATGAAAAACGTAATACATGTTCGCCAATTATATAGCACGGTAATTGTTATCGTGTATACAAGTTAGTGTTCGTTATTGAGTTAAGCATGAATGTAGATTTAATTAGTTTTTCAATAGTATGTCTTTTTGTTAAATACTTTTACTGAATACGTTATACCTATTTATGATAAATGGATAACTATTATTTGTCACGCCACGGACTAGGGGTTTGTTGCGCCACTTCTTCTTCCCACCAAAATCACATAGGAAGTGAAGGGCGTTTTGGGGGCTGTCTTTTGTTAATTAATTTCAAAAAGTGCTGATTTGCAGCCAACTTTGTGTAGGTTAAATGATTTTGAGTTTGAGTTCGCAACTAATAGCTGACTTGACAGTGGCAACATGGAGAGCTTTTTTTAATGACATAAGAACTTAGCCAATCTCGCAAGTATTCCAAGAATTAAAAAATCTGGAAAATTCATGAGATCATTGTCGATCATAGTTTTAATACAAACACCCAAAAATAATGATATCCTACATATACCTACACATAATAGCACGTTTGTAAGTCTGTTGTTCATTTGTAACTCTTTCACGCTTAAACTACTTGATAGATTTTTATGAAACTGGGCTGTTATATAGCTTACCTTTATCAGGAATAGGTTACATTTTATATCGGAAATTAAAGCTTGCATACTTAATACAAAATATTCATAACGGGAACTCTTTTCTCTAAAAATCCTCAAGGTCACCTACCGTAAAAATAAGCAAAAGTGAAACAGATCTAGTTTCTTAACATTATGACTAGAAATTGTTTTATTTTATACGAATTCCGGCTTATCATGAAATTATTCAACTTTCTTTAGCTTACACGAGTAATGTGCGTCATAGACAATTTTTTTCTAGGAAAACTTAAATAAAAAGTAAAAGTGGATTTTTATAGCGCAATTATAGTTTCTGTGACAGTTCAATGACCTGTGTATGTCTAAGTTTTTTCTGTATGCATCATTAAGATATAATCTGTTTATTTACTAGTTTAAGCCAGTTTTTTTCTATACTAAAATCGACTAGATATCAACATAATCCAGGTATCCATATTTATAATATGAGTTTGTTTGAAGAAAAAGACATGTTGCGCCGACCCCAAATGATTTGGGAACAGGGCAGGAAGATGATGACGATGATGTTTGTTTGATGGTGCTAATTTCAGGAACTACTGATTGTTTTAGTATTTGATAGCAGAGAACTAGCTGTAATTACTTAATGACCATGTCTACATACTGAAATATAGGCGGTTCATTTATGTAGATTAGATTATCTCGTTCAAATAAACAAACTCTTCAGCTATACGTATAAGTGCCTAATAGAATGAAGAAAATTATAGATATTTGTGTAACGAAAGACAAAGGAATTTCCTGCACTTATAGACGGAAGAAAAATGCAAATGGACCTATAAAAAATCCTCAGGAATTTCCTGGGCGCCACTGCACGTTCCAATCCTCAAAGATTAGCAAGTTAGATATAGATTACTGAATAAAGATCTAGCTCAGAGTTTGTATTCTAGGCTCGTTAGCTAGTGCAAGTTCAGTGTGTCATCGAGTGCAGTTACCTTTCTGCAGTCGGTTGTGTTTTGCTTTAGAAGTTGCATCAAAAAGTCTGTCATTTTGTATGTTAGGAATCGAACTTTCGAGGGCTGCGGGTTTTTTGCAATAGTTTTAAGGCATCTGCATTTTTGAAGAGCTGGAAAACTACGAAAGGACCGGGGGAAAATAGGCTAATAAGTAGGTACTGGTCTTCTCTTTAATTATGTTATTGCTGAGATTAGTTATTAAACAAGAAGAAAAGTGAGAATACCAACAAATACTTTAACTATAACAGTCCGAAGTTGTCTACTATTGACTTCACGATAACTACTTATGAATATAATGGCGGCTGTTCTCATATAAGGAGATCAGCCAGCTGCGCAGGACATATTATAGTACACGAGCATTTGCACAGATACGAGTGCACTCACTATTCCTTCACTCTCATAACCCGATGGGACGGCAATCCGACACCGGAAAGAGACGGGTGAATCAATCACCAACTTCCAGACTACGGGCTGCTTCGTGCAAGTTTTAAAAAGCCACAAAGTGATTTCGGCCCGACCCTGGAATCGAACCCGAGACATACAGTCAAATTATGGAACACAAATGATATACTTCGGAGCAGTAAAGTTTGATGAGAACAGAAATGACCAAGTTGCTAAAATATACGTAAAGAAAAGAGAGTGAATGAAAATGAAGACTGAATGACATTCAAGTTTTGAATGCACAACTGTAAGGAAAACCGCAACACTTGTTTTATTAAAGTGCCTTTTTTATTTAACTTCATGTAAGATCAAAATGAATGCGTTGGGTACAAGAGTAATAATGGTTTGTAATAATAGTAGTAAACAGACCAAATTAAATTAGAAATTAGATCATGTATCATATCCATTTTCTAATCCTATTCTAGCATAAAGTTTTTAGTACCTACTAAGATTTTTCATTATTATCTATTGATTTCCTTAAAGATACATTCAAAGATAAAGACAAAATTCTATGATTATTTTTCCAATAGCTTTTCTTTGCAATTTATTTTACTGTACAAGATAAGTCACCTGAAACATTTGCCCCTTTTAATAATTTTGTCATCCCAATATAACTGAGGATCAAAAACTACTATCAAAATAAAAGCATTTTTTTTTTGTTAAATGTTCATCAAAAGAGCCGCATCCAAAAAAGCTCCACAAACTACCTCACCCGCGCGCACGTGTCACAATGAGCGTCATCACGCGAAATATCGATACATCGTCGATTCTGCCTCGTAATAAAACTTTCATCGACATCGAGTGTCGATAGTGATGCAACGTACAGCTGTAATTTCGACGTACGAAAGTTTGATCCGATTTTTTTTCTTGAGGTACGCTCGATTTTTTTTGTATTGAGTTATTTGGTGTAATGGTTACTTGGCTTGATTGTAGGTCAAAATGTAGATCTAAGCTAGGTTATATTTTGCATTTGTGCTATTATTACAATGAGGAATGTTTGTTTTTTTTTTTTGGCCACAAAGGCTCCGAAACCACTGAAACAATTTCAAATATTATTTCACTGTTAGGAAGGTACATACACTACCTTTGGGTGACATAGATTTTTTTTTTTATCCAGCTATAGGAAGTAGTTTATTGGATGCGACCGGAACCGCAAGTTTCAGCTTTGTCGATTTGTGTTAGGCGTCATCTAAAACTTCTTAAATCATGCAAAAAGCATACTTGTAAATTAGAAACAGTATTCTTGTATTGTAGTTGTGTAAAAATATAATTTAAATAAATCAAATTAAGTTAAGGCAGAAAATACATGACCTACACTACATAAGTGATTCACTATTCGCCAATTTTTTTTCGACAAAACAACCAACATTCTTCAACGCATCATTCTTCGAAAGACTATCAAATTCCTTGATACCGGACATCCAATTCTAATTACATCATTGTGACAAATTTTCTCTCACGTCTTAACACTCGTAACTCGAATACATATCATGCGATTATTCGATTATTCGCATAATCGACTTTCGACGGACGACTTCGATGTGGGCTTTAATGAATCGATTTGAATTGCAATCGGATGACCGTTGCTAGACGGTACCGTTTTATTTCAATTCCGATTTTCGAAATATATAATTTTTTCAGTGAAATCTATCTTTCAGATTGGTTGTGCACGTAGTAATTAAAGTATACCAACGTCTAATTGAAAGAAAATATCGTGATGGAACTGAAATTTATTGTCTACAAATACTTATTTTTAAGCATAGATATCCATTGCGTAAAGGAAAGAGATCTCCTTGTTCTGTGCTTTACTTTTGAGATCTTTATTTTGTAGGACAATTATTAAAATTATTGTTTTGTTGGGGTTGAAGCTAATTGGGATAAGGGCTTGCTGTAGTTTTTGTTATATGATTTGGAGCTAGCGAGTAGACGGATCACCTACTACACTACTACGAAAAGTGATTTACAAAGTTCATAGACCTACGCAACATGAAAGGATTCGCAAGTTTCCGGCCTGTAAAAAAAAGAGTTCCTATTTACCTATTTCCTTAAAGTTCACGTTTAACACACAAACGAACCAACATAATTTTAACAACCTAACATATAAGTTATTTTCTCACCACTTTCCTTAATGCTCGTATTAATATGCAGATTACCCACGTCATAATACATACATACATATGTATATTCACAGTCAATTTTGCATAAATGCTAGCCCGTTAACTAACTATACTAATTCGTTATAGTTAGCAGATTTATAATTGGTTGCATTTACGTCATTTAGTAGTGGTCAAAGTGGTTCAGTGGTTCTGGCCCGGAATGTTAGTGGGAGGTCGCGTATTCGATTACAGATTGGGACTTTTTGTAGGGGAAATATGCGTCAGTAATCGTTTAATTAGTAGGAAAGTTTTGTGTTGTCTTTATTTAATATTAGAAGTGCATTTTATAAAAACTATGCGGAGGTGGGAAAAACACAAACTCTAGTGTAACAGAGCCTTGAAATTGAGCCAGTTTGGAGCAAAAGTTGAACCTATTTTACTATAATTTATAAGTTTCATAAGTACCTACGAGCTTTAAGCAAACTTTGTGCAAAGTCTGATTACCTACTTAGCTAGTTCATTGACGGATGAAGAAGGCCTATTCTTCATGCTTCGAAAAACACTTCATCATGTGTGTCATGGCCATGATATATCACTATCATGTTTTTGCAAATAAAAGTGTTTTCTTTATTTCTTTCTTCATCCTGATGGCTGGTACCTATTGGGTATGAAGATCCGATGATTGAACCTTAGGTATACAATGTGTCCCGGGGATAAGTGACCGCCCGAAATTTTTTGAATATTTGTACAAAATTAAGGATAATTTCTTTTATATTTTTGAAAAAAATCATTAAAATTTTTTTATTGTCAGGCCTGTTAATAACAGGCTTTGCTCTTTTTTTTCAAATTTCAACTGACTGTATTTTTGCATTTGTTTGAAATAGCAGCAAACATTGTTGTGAGCTATTGTAAGAAATATCATGTAGTTTATTAATAAATTAAAATAAAGTGATATTAAGAGGGCATTTATTGGACTTATTTTGAAAAAACTGAAAAAAAGGCGTTATTTTCTTTGAATTTTTATTTTCTTTTTTTTCTAATAAATGTTTTATTACATTTTTGTTATGTTTTATAATTTTAATTGATAAACTATGATGTCGGCTAGTCAATAAAGAAAAAAGAATTTAAAAAGATGTAAAAACTTAGGAAATATCTTAAAAAAACTGCAGCACGTCACAGTATTTACTAAAAATCATTAAAAAAAAACCAAAGGCGGTAAGTCCCAAATATAAAGGAAATTATCCTTAATTTTGTACAAATATTCAAAAAATTTCTGGCGGTCACTTATCCCCGGGACACATTGTATGATTATTCGCCTCTTTAACTAAAAGCAAGATTTTTATAGTACTTCCTTATCTTTATAAATCGTGTTTCTATAAGGAAAACTACTTAGAAAGAGATACAAATCAGCATCTTGAAAACAATGCTTTCCATTTTGTTACCCAAAATAGTTTCCATTTCTATCCGAACATTGTTTAAAACCCTTTTAAATTGTTAACTTTAATTAACTAATTTTAAATGCTAACGATTTTATCTTGTTTCTATCTTCACCGACCTCTATGTTCATTGTCATAGCCACAAAGCAGGGGACACAGAAGGCTAAACTTGTCTTATTCTTTGTTGACCACTTTATTTCGATAAGCAGTAGTCATGCATAGTCTGATTTATAATTCATTTAGATTAAGGACGCCTACCTATTGTTAACTGAAAGTGGTTGGTTATTGCAACGTAATCATTTTACAGGAAAAATACACTAGAATCATGTCGTCGACATGTCATCAGATTTCAGCCATAATTTCGAATTCAAATAATACCAGTAGGTGAAATAATAATTTGGACTAGAAAATATTAACCAACAGTGCCAGAATTGTCCACAACAAAACGTAATGTATATTATGTAGTAGGCGAAAACAATAAAAAAGCTTGAAAGTATACTGACAAAGATTTGAAACATTGCGTCAAGTTAAGCTACTGTGAAAATACTTTGATATGATAATACGCATGTTTAAAATATGATAGTTATGCGTTAGTGTTGTGAAAGTGAATCGACGCGCGTGCGCAAAGCTTTACGTTGAGGACACACGAGAGAGTACTGTGCCGAGCTTTGTGAGACCAAGAAGCTGATGATCAAATTTTCATTCAGGTATCTACATATCAGAATTAGGTTAAATAAGACAGCTGGTAGTAACTACTAAGGTAACTGTTTAGAGGGATTTTGTGGGGAGTGTGTTTCTGTGGTTCTGGTGGAGAAAAAAAATTGAGCACTTAGGTATCTACTGAAAGATTTACGAAGGCAATTGATTGATTGCTGGTTGCTGAGTGGCTTCATCGATAGTTTTTATCTATTATTTTTCTGGATAAATCAAACAATATAAGTGTGCTCAGAAAGTGACCATAAGCCTAGATTATGCATTCGTCTGCGCAAACGTGAATACTAAATAATTACCAATATGTTATCAGATTACGAATTTCAATGAAATCTGATCTATTTTACAAAACAGCTATGAAATTCTACATTTGACGACAACGTCGCAAATAAAACGTCTCCGTATCGTCTCCCTTGTCAAAGTTATCCAACAAGCATCCACCTCCGAATATGCTCAGGCAACAAGTTCATCCAACATGCTCAACCAACTACCTAACAGTATATTCCACTTCTACTATCAAGTGTAGCGTCGCTACTACGCTTTATATATCTCATGTCAGCATTACATAACCAGCAATGATGATTGAACATTTTGTACTCCTTAACTAAGTTTTACCTCTTAAGTTACACTTTCACTAAAAATCTAGTCTTATTTTACAGCCGTCTCATTCTTAGAAGCAAATATTGATATTAAGTTAATAATTAATCTTTAGGTAAAGTATGTAGGTATTGTATTTCCCAAAACTAGAAATACGATTAATTGAAGTTTAGATTTCACATTATTGAGAAGGATTTAAAAACTGAGTTATTGTTTCAATTATAGCTTACATTCAACCATAAAATAAAAAACATAATTATCACTATTACTACACATTTTATTTTGACCTGTGTACTGCATAGAGGTAAATGATTTAATGACATGGTAGTTTATTGTAGTAGTAGTGGTAATTTATTTATTGTGTCTGTTATTTAGGTCATTATGGGTACAAGTATTTTTGAAACTGAATCACTTGCCTTACAAAGTAATGTTATTCACTATATTGTATAAAGTAAGTAAGTAAAGTTAAAATTAAGTATTATCTCAGATACTGATTTCAATGTAAATCTTTAAGTCTTAATCGCTTTTAAAACCCTAAAAAGCTCTATCTAGCGGCAATTACAAGAACTAACAACACACACATGAGATCTAAGATTCAAGTTCAATACCCAAGCAGCATTGACCTTGTAAAGAAAGTTATCTTGCACAACACATGTTCTTGAAATTGCCTTTCTCCGCGGCTTCGTAATAACTTCACTTTCTCATAGATGGCGCTATAGTTGTAGATGGCAATGTCGAGGTCAATGTCCTCTCAGGGATGCCAGTATTTTCATCCTGGAACACATCAAGTTGGGCCGGCTTCCAGTCAACCCGCATGCAGCTGAATAACAGTGCTTTACAAGGAGCGACTGCCTAGATGACACTCTCAACCCAGTTACCCGGGTAACCCTTGGTAAGACTGGTTGTCAGACTTTCTGTCTTTTAACTACGAGTAACGACTGCCAAACTGTTGAAATGACAGCAGGGACCAACAGTTCAACGTGATTTCCGAAACGAAGAACGTTATGATAAAAATATTACCCTCCTTCATAGGTTTCGCTCACAGGCTCTTTGGGGGGTCGGCGCGGCCCTGCATACACACACATATAAATAAACCTACATAGAGACAAAAGGACATCATCGTCATCATCTTTCTGCCATTTTTATTTGGGGTCGGCACAGGATGTTTTCTCCTTCCATACTCTCCTATCTGCCGTCATCACACAAATAACATTCTTTCTAACCATACCTATCGCCTTCACACAATCCATCCATCGTTTCTTTGGTCGTTCTCTTCCACTATATCCGTCCATGTTCACGGCCTAAACCTTCCTCATAACATGACTTTCATTTTTCCGCATAACGCCACAGAAAAAGACATAAGTGTCATATCACATATTAATTAGTTTCTTGCATTTGCGTACACTTCTCTTGAATATTAATAAATAATGCCGAAAGTAAGCTCTTACTATGTAATATGCATAATTATGAATATTTAAATTTTTGGTATTGTTATATCATAGTTTTGCATTGTTATTTTGGATATAGACGTGAGTAAATTTTTGATATAGTCGTGTAGCCGTGAGTAAAGTTGTGTAACTCCAAAGAAGTATATTATTAACTAGCCGTTCCACATAATATTCCACTTGTGTACAGTAGAAACCAATTGCCGCACCCGGATAAAAGTAATTTATCTCCTTTTTGAGGCTCTAGGCTAGACTATTTGTGTACCTTTCAGGACTGACTATTTATCTGAACTGGGCAACACAACCCGTTGGTAAAATCAGTCTCTATCTCATATCTATCTCTATAACCCTTTTTCATCGTTGTCTTTTTTTAAAATTCTGCACTTGTTAGGAAGCTTCCCTATCTTCGGGTGATATATACCTATCTTATACCTATCCTGTTACGTGAAGATGTTCCCCCGAGACGCTGGTGAAACTACGAAAAACAACTAGGCAGACATAAATTTCTTTTTCTACCATGAATCATGAGTTACACAGCAAATTACTTAATAGCCGTCTACAACTTACGCACAGACTCATTCACGAACTCTGACGCAATATAAACAAACAAAAAAGTTAGAAAAAAAGTAACTTAGACTGTGATGTTCAGCTTATTGTGTAGCGTTAACAAAAGAATTTGTGGTGACTGAAAATAAGATTATTTTACAGTTTATTCAGTAGTTTACATGGGTTTTCCTTACTAATATTATGTCTGGCTTCAGAAGCGTTTTTTTTTAATGTAATTAGGCACACAAACATTAAAGAGCCCATAAAGTTACATTATGTTTTATTGTATTTGTTTTCCATGAGTGACTTTTTCAAGTTTTCGGCGTTGGTGGTTAACGTGTAAAAAGAATTATTGGGACGAATTCATAAAATCCGTTTAAAATTGTCGATTGACCGATTTTAAATATTCTTTCACCATTAGAAAGCTATACTATCTGCGAGTAACATAGGCTATATTTTATCCCGTTGCGGGCAGTAGCTCTCACGGGACACGGATGAAACCGCGGGAAAACGGCTAGTGGAATATAAATAAAGTTATGATTTTAGTCACTCCACTGTAAATAAAAATATAGTTTTCAATTCAACGTTTTTAGATTGACTGTACCATCAGCTATTTCATAGCTATTTCTTTATAGTAAATATAAAAAATTACACATTGTGAGAATAACATTAAAATATCTTGTAAACAAACCATTGTATTTCGTTCCCATATCACCTATTGTTTCAAGAGATTAACTTTCATTGTAAGAGGTGAAAACATTTGATTTGCCATGTCTTATGGGATTTTAATTAGTCTTTATTATAGGGTGTAAACTCTGAATTTGAGAATAATCTGTAATTGTATTGTTTTTTTAATTATGTATGTTGTAAAGTATGATTTCACACAGTTTGAACCGGGCAAGCCTACCGGTAGCTTCCGATAGTATGGTCCGCATTTAGTTTTTGTCTTTATTTAAATAGAAGGCTAAATTTTATGTCTATTTATTATTTCTTATAAATCAACCAAAACATCTTGCTTTTCATCAGTTGATTTATTAGTCAAAAGCATGCCTAATAATTCTTCTAAATACTCAGAGCATATCACATTTTACTATCTCACTAAAATTACGATTGGAAGTCATCCTCCGAGCCTTTTTCCCAACCATGTTGGGTTCGGCTTCCAGTCTAACCGGATTCAGCTGAGTACCAGTGCTTTACAAGAAGCGACTGCCTATCTGACCTCCTCAACCTCGATTAGAAGTATCAAATAATAAATTAAACGTCTTCAGCTCTCTTTCAATACATGAAAAGAGCTTTTAATCCTTGAACACGACAGCTAGGTACATCTTACACTACCTACACAATCACAGCCCGACCAGTTTATACACCATTTTATACATCGACTGATCATATTGATGACCTATAAAAACTATAACTTCATCACTAAGTTCCGTCCTACATAACCCATTGAACACCGCGCCCTATGACCCGGTCATTGGAAAGCGAAATATGCAAAGAATTCATTCTAACTAAGAAAGCGAGGTGTGGACGAAATCGAAAGTTCTATCCTCTGTCGTACAAGATGAGTTTCAAAAATTAACCATATTGATCGAGAGATGTTTACACTTGACGACCGTTAGTCGTTTGTTAAAGTTATTTTTTAAATTTGCCGAGCCTTTTCCCAACTATGTACGTTGGGGCGGCGGGCGTCCAGTCCAACATGCAGGTTAGTGCCAGAGTTTTGCAAGGAGTGATTGCCTATCTTGCCTCCTTAACCCAGTAACCCGGACAACCTAATACTCCATGGTAAGACTGGTAATTTTAGTTTATTTTTATAATAAAAAAAAACGTTTATTTATTTTGAGAAACAAGGGTGGGTAAAATAATCTTCACCATGGTCACAGAGGAAAGACTTTCACTGCTGGACTGCTGCCTTCCCCAATCTGGAGCGGTTTTCCATACTCACCACGCTGGGCAATGTGTGTTGGTAATCGTATTGTGGTATATTCTTAAGCTTGGAAGACTGATGCTACCCTTTGCCTTTCCCTTTCCTTGCAACTAGTATCATATTTGGTAATTCAAAAGTCTAAGTATGAACTTTACATAAGGAAAAATACTTAAGCTTAAACAACATTGCGTGTTAGTATTGCGTGACAGAAAATGTAACAACTTATTTACTTTGTAAAAAATGCCTCCAGTCTAAAATGGTATTGATATAGTCATCGAAAAGCTATTAGAAATAGACAGCTCTGCATAAGTAAATCATAATCTAATAGTTTGTTCTTGGATGATTTTTTGTTGATTTTATGATGAAACTAAAATTAAAAAAGACAAAGCGTAAAAAAAAAAATATTGTCAAAGGCAATTAATATTACGTATTGTGGATGTTTTAATGACACGATCGTTCAAACGACACGACATAGGTAAATCGTCCACTCTAAAACGCTTCTAACGGTCCGCTGTCATCCACATCTTAACTTTCGATATCTATCGATTAAGGTTCTGCCATCCCTTTCTAACTTCACACAAACTATCTTCCATCCCTTTCCCTCATATTCGGTATTTCACTGATCTTCTAATTGTTTTAAAAGCTTTCTAACATGTTAAGACGTTGTTAGAAGTGTATCGGTGACCACCCACGTCATTTGGTTGTCATAAGAAAGTCAGATTGGGTAAACGTTAATTTAGTGTCGAGTTCCGGTGTTGTATGTCATATTGGGTAAGCTAAAGATGAATGAGAATATTTTATGAGCAAGGAACTACTTGCCGTACCCGATTAGATAGAGCTTATGACACACACAAATAGTAGGTATGACTTTCTATCTTTTTTAAATCTGTTCAGTAGATCTATATAGAACTCCGTAGAACTTCACAAACCTTTACCTCTGTTGGTACGTTTAGCGTTAAAAAACCAAAATGAAAATTTTCGTCCGTGAAAAAATCGAAATTTTCAATAGTTCGTACTTTTACTAAGGACTTTCTGAACAACAGGAACGCCAAAATTTATCCTACATCCTAAACTTACGAATACTTTGGTAAGTTATCGACGACACAGTGCTTAGTTTATTCAGCTACTTTTAGTGCTGACTTATGAACTGAATATTAAACCTAAACTATGAGAAGTATGTCAGTAAGCAGCTCGCAAGCAATGATACCACTTGACAATGTGTTGTTATGCAAATTATATTGTTTGCTTCTTCACATAATGGCAGAAAAACCTACATATTTGCATGTTAAGGTCTAGGCTTTGTATCATCATCTGATTAAGTTTTTTACCAGCTGCGTTGTCGTCGACTTCCATTCAAAATGAATGAGTTGAGTACCAGCGTTTTACAACGTTGTAGAAAGAGCAACTGCCTATCTAAACTATTCAACTCTGTAACCCGGGTCACCGGATTTATCGGATTCCTGGCTTCTGAGCGACGACTGCCAAAGAAGTGCAAATAGCAGGCGGACCCCACAGCTTAACCTGCCTTCTGAACGGAGAAACGTTCGTAAGCACTCTTTAACCTTATGATCGACTCGAACGGCGAGTGGCTGTTACTTAGTTACTATAAAACTAATTCTACCAGTACGTGCATCACACCCTTGAACTGACTGAGATATGTGTTTTTGTAGGGTAATAAAATATTACTACTTTATATTTGGCCAGATAAATTAAAAAGGTCTGGTAATAGGTAGGTATACTGTACCTACCTTCCTATTACATCTTTCTTTTCTTTCCGACATCCAATCCAATTCAATCTGCATCCAATAGACAGTAGGTACTAACCAGGAATCCTTAATAAACATACAAAACTTTTCTCTTCATCCTAGACTAGAGCTATGCAAAACAACATACATATTCTCACCACCTGTTACACAAACAAAACAAAATAAAAAAATCACTTAGTTCCGTATCGAGTGGAGGTCAGACGGTAGTCAATAAGCGAGTAATCGATTACCATCGTCTCTTTACCGATTATGTAATCGTTATGCGCTGTTACGCGTTACAGACTAGTATTATTATTGTGGTAACACGATCTTATATTAATTTGCCTGACTAATAGGGTACATGCAAATGTTGGTAGGTTACCTATGCTTTTTTTTAGCGGCTGAAGGGATCAAAATGATTGGTTTTGAGTTAAAATATGTAATCTTTCTGATAAATATCTTAGTATAATATATTGGTTTGCCTGTACAGATTAGCGAGAAACAGCTATCTTTGACTACTCCTTAAAATAACAGGTATGCATTACTATTACGTAAGTCAGATCCAATAAGCTGTAAAATAAAGAACACACCTACTTATTAAACTTAAATCAGGTTGAAAATGAAACCAAAACAAACGCTTTTAGTTCCAGTATCATTAGAAATCATATGGAACGTGTCTCTTGTAATAAATCTTTATCAAACAGAAATAGTTTTCTCGCGTTGTTTATTAATCATTTGCCTAGCTTTTTCCCAACTATGTTGAGGTCGACTTCTAGACTAGCTAGATGTAGCTGACTACCAGTGCTCTGCATGGAACATCTCTATACCCCTTTTTTATGGGATATCATTAAATGACTGTTCCCGCTGTGGGTTAGCAGCGATGAGGGAGTGTCAGACTCTTACTGACTAAAAACCGCCGTGTTCCGTCATAGGCCTTTTATGTACCAGGGCCGCGGTAACCGCTAACGCTTTTGAATACTCGTAATTACTGAAGAATATGTTCAAATGACCGCCGAGACAGTAAATTATGCTGATACAAGAAAAACTGCTCGACAGATAAGACCGAAAAATAATTTTATGTATGTCTAGCGATGCGCATACGATGTGCATGTGAATACTAATTTATCTTACAATTTCCAACCGTCAAGATAATTATTATAATTGTGAATAGATTAACATCTGTCAATAACGGTCTATATGACGTCAAAAAATACATAATGTTGTTGAAATGTTATTATTTTAAGTAAAATTAATAATTGAGCGGAAAAAGTTAACATCTTCAATCTATCTTAAGGGTATGAAAATAAGGTTTATTTAACTTCTTAAGAGCGTGTACGCTCGGCGCGCGATGTCAACTTTAGGTAATTCAACGCAAAAAACCGCGCAGACTAGCGTCGCGGCTGTGTGCGTGCCTATCATACTTCACGTATAGTCACACAAACCATTTTGATCCTTTCGAGTAAAATTGGTAGAACAAAAAATAATATTATTTAGTAAATAGTTAATAGCGGGAAAATAGTGTAAGTCTATGGATGTCTAAGATATAAAAGCATGAAAATAAGTCGTTAATACTTACACTCTTTTGCAAAAAAATCGGGCACCTATGAAAACCTTGGTTTTGAGGACTTTCTGTATATTTCATACAATTTTCAACAGTACTAAATAGTCGACTGATGATTAATGACAATGTTAAGAGTTTCTGTATTTTAACCGATTTCAAAAAAAGAAAGGAGGGGGTTTCAATTAGATTGTTTTGTGATTGTTCTCAATTTGATTGTTCTCGATTTCTCAAAGACGCCTGGACCGATTTGAAAAATTGATTGTTTATATGAATGGTCCAGTCCATCCAGACCGAAAAATTGTGTTAATAATAACAACAATTGCCGGAAAGCCAAATATTGGTGAAGAGCTTGGGTTTACCATTGCAAATAAAGTTTTAAGTTATCTATCCTATATGCTTCAAAAGTTATTCGAGATCAAAAGTCAAAATTTGGGTACATCCAAAATGAAAAAAAAAAATTATAGCTCGATTGGTAACAGACATCTGCAATAAGTGATTTCTAGCCTAAGGAGTCCGCCATATTGGATTTAGACTCACGACACATTTTTTTTCGAGTTATTCATAGCAAGCCCTTTCATTTGATACCCATATCGTAGGAATGCATTAAAAACATTTTTTTCTCCATCTTGGGTATACCGCCATATTGGATATAGAATCATACATTGTCATTAAAACTGAACATTCAAACAAAATTTCAACTCAATCGATAAAAAAAATATGCTTCAAAATTGAGCTTTAAATAAAATAGTAGGTAATATATCAAGATTTGTTGGTCGCCCTTGAAATGTACTCTATTCTCGGTATCCACGGCAGAGGTTATTCACCCTACGCGATGTGACGGAGCGACACGTCCTCTCTCTGTGAAGCCTTGCGGCGGTCTGGTTTGAGTTGACTCGCGTGCAGCGTTTTATAGTAGTTTTTAAATAATTTATAAAAAAATAAAAACGAGAGATTAAATTATAATATAAAGTTTATGTTTTAAAGAAAGAGTTATATTACTATAGTAAATAATTGTTATATTAAATTAAGTAAGATAGATAGGTAAAAAAAGCATTTGAAATTCACAATTTTTCTCATTGTTAAAATATTTTTTTCTGAAAGATAGAGACCTAAATCAAAAAATGTTTTCAACTAACTATAGGCATGGGGATTTCGTCTATGAGTAAAAAAATAAATATGATTAGATTTGCCACTGTTTTCACATGAATTTAAGCTTCGAAATAGACGCTGAACGGGAATTTTATAAAACATCTGTTACGTTATAGGGGTTTTAAGTATTTAAACTACACAAATTGAAATTTATGTTCAATTAACTATATAGACAGTGAAATTACCTTGCGTTATTAAAAATAACATAGTTATAGGATAAGTAGTTACTGAGAAACAGTGGTTTGAAAAGTACCATTTTAGGCCAAATGGCGCGCGGTTGACGTACACGCTCTTAACTGTTCTGTTCTATATAATATTATTAGCTATCAATAATTCTATAGTTAAGTATACAATGTATGTATACCTACTAATATTATACAGATAAAGTTTGGTTGTTTGAACGAATCAGAAAGTGGACCTATTTGAAAAATGATTGCAATGTTAGTTAATAATGCCATAGTTCAATGTTAGGAGGAACTACATTTTACACGAGTACGTACTCGGAATAGTTCCATCAGGAGGCAAGTGAAACCGCTGGCGAAAACTAGTTTAATGAGAATTAAGCTCCTGATCATACTGTAAGTAATCAATACCTACTTAAGTATAGACAAAGCGTTTTCTAGTAATAAGTAGGAAAACATCAATATCCACAATCCTTGGCCGATGTTTGTGGAAGATAACTGCCTGAGTACCTTGTTGCAGTAGGTTAAATGTTAAGGCCTTTCACACGATCTGCGATTTCTTATCATGATTTTAGTTGGGCAGGATAATATGTTATACATATTCAATTTATATTGATGTTTAACGTTACTTTTCTTTTTATTCGTTTTTTTTTTAATATAAAATACCACCTTAGTGCAAAGCTGATATGCATAAAAGAAACTAACAGTAAAATTGATGGTAGAAACCCAAATGTATTTACAGAAAATAACCAGACACAATAATGTCTTAATTTGTAAATTCAGTTATTTTTAACCTAAGCACCTCATTTCATAACCGAAAGTTAAAACTGTATAAAATTATCATTGGTTCCTATTTTCCTACTCACTATCTCTATAATTTGCATAATATGAATGAATTAATATTCCTTTAGCAGTATAGCAGTCTGGTACGTCAGAATATTTATCTACACTATGTATAAATCATTCTTTTCTTACCGATTTCCACGAATTTTTCCCGTAACCTGAAATAGGTACTTATATCGAGAGTTTCCACGGCCATCTCAACTGTTTCAGCCATTATTCTGTGACAACACAATATACATTACTCCTTATAGTTCGACTAATGTTCTTATTACACATTTTTGCAATAAGAAATCGAGCGTTTTCCATATTGTCCGTCTGGGGTAGCTCTAAGATAAGCAGGTTTCAAAGTAGGCATTTTAGAATTATATCCCCCATAACAGACTGGAAACTGGTTTTGTGCAGTTTCTAATTTTACGTCTAACTATTATTGTCTGTTTAGATTTAGTAGAAAGGTTTTCAAGGTCCTGAGACCATTCAACTATTTTTACGATGCTCAAGACCAAGAGAATTTTAGGGTGGGTTGAACTATTTAACCTTATTCATGTATAACCAAAGCGTTACAAGTCGTCAAATCGACGATTTAACTAATGGTCGGCAATTTCTTGGCTGGTTATAGTTATTGCTGTAGTTAAATGGTGGCCATGGTGAATATTATCATTTCTTCTCTATATGAGAAGAGGCCGATGATTTCTGTGTCCTATTCACAAGAATATATCAGAACAGGAAAATAAATAAAGTTTATGCTAAGATAATAACGGTCATAAATAAGTGCTTCTAAAACATATACCTCTAGTATCTCTCTCAAATATTATGACGCAGACATAAGAAATGATTGCTTATAGGAATGGCTAGATTTATATCTTTATACCTATTCGAATTTACATAATATGAGGTGATTGATTTACAATGAAATAATAAACACCTCTTCATTTTGAATGCGAGTTGCTTGCCGAGGTTTGTTTTAAGATGAATGATTATTTCTGCTAATATTAAAATAGTTTAATGATGATTTGTAAATACCATAAACGTAAATAACATGTATCTTCCTTTTATTTCACTTCAGGATAAGTTCTGACGTGGATGGTCATTATACTGAACTGCCATTTATTCCCGATGTGGTCAACATTTTGTTTTATGAGCATCTTTATTGGCTATGGTCTAAGTGTTAATTAAAATATAGTATTTAATTTATCAATAGCTTACCTTGGGACTAACGGATAAGTAGTTAGTTAGAAGGTACTTACCATTTTATCTTCCACATTTAATGAATACTTCTGTTTCAGGAATATGTTAGAGCCATTAGTCTATTTTAACCAAACACGAACCAACTCAACCGGATATCTTAACCCAAAGATTTTCACCAATAAATCACGACCATTAAGAAAGAACTTAATCTTAACTTGAACAGTTTTCTAAGATAAATCAACTCAGACAGATTTTAACTGTTTATCCTTAATACCCCAATAAACATATAGGAAATTCGTACGGTAGGTGAAGATACGATAGATTGAACACAAGCCGAGCGGAGCCGTGGTAGGTATACCGCTAGTCTGGAAGTTATTGCACTAGTACCATTTCAGGTAAATAATGTTTTGCGCAGTTTCACCCAACTGAACTACTATTCCTAGGGGAACTACTTCTAGCTGTACCTGTTTAAATGTAGTAGGTTGCCTATAATTTTATGTTACCTATGTTATCGTTGTAATATTATAAAGCTTCAGAGTTTGTTTGTTTGCTTGAACATGCTAGTCTTAGAACCTTTTTGTCATATTTTAAGTGTTTAGCCCATTTACTGAGGGATATAGGTTACCTTTTGTTGAATAGTGCCAAGGTAACGCGAGTGAAACCTACTACTGGCATAATAAGTTTCGCTTGAACTTTCAACCACGATTTGTGGTAGCCCCCGGTGGCCTATTTTAATAAACATCTACAGAATATCTCCATACCTAATTCCATCTCAATCGATTCAGCTATTTTTCCGAAAGTGCAAAAACACTTTCGCTCTTATAATATGAAGTAAGAATTACTTACCATGTGAGACAGACTTAATATTTTGTATTTCTTTTTATTTTATTTGAATAGAAAAGTTAAAGTTGCATCTGAATTAAATAACCAATATACTTAATATGTAATTTTATGTAAAACAGTTGCATGTCGAGTTCCGTTCGATTTCTAATTTATTTGTTTTAGAATATATTTTTATGCAATATTTGAAATGCATTTTATAATAAAAGGAAGCTAGACTTATGAATATGATATGAGGAAATGGACGGTTTATTATTCAACTTTATTATTGATAATTGATAGATGCTACTAATGTAATAAAAGCGAAATATTGTAGGGTATGGATGTTTGTTCCTCTTTTAAGCAAAAACTACTCAACGGATTTTGAAAAAACTTAATTCACAGTAATATACCTAGCCTATACACTAGAATAATTAATAGGTTACTATTTATTTGTATGCAGAAAGGATGCGGGAAGTAGTTTCCTGACAAAGACTTTAAACATAATATAATATCTGTGTTTCCTGGGGAAGCGGGTGACACCGAAGGCGGAAGCTAGTTGAATATAATTTTGTATTTTTTTACTATAGTCTAGACTACTAAGTTTATGGACTTTTATTACTGAGTTATTAGTTTAGTGATTAGCTTTAAAATTGCTGACTGAATCTTTTTACAGTGTTCTTAATAGACGGATGAACTCATAATGACGGTTCAGATACCTATATTGCCGGATTGAAACGTTAGTGAAATATGAGTTAGAATTCGACAAAAATAAGATAGTTAATTGCTCTTAAATGTAATAATTATAAATTAAGTTAACTAAGCCATACTTAAAAACATTCTCAAAGTTACGATCTAATGGTCTTCTAACCACAGTCCCTACTCAGCTACATTCGGTTAGACTGGAAGCTGACCCCAACACAGTTGGGAAAAAGGGTTTGGAGGATAATGGTCTTCTAACCACAAAGAATTATGTATTCAACAGACAGTCTTGTCTGTTTGTTCACGAGATGTGTGTTTGTAAACGCACCTAACAAGAGAAATTCTTAACTCGTAAGTAGGTATTAAAAATCGCTTTTAATTACCGAACAAACAAAGGAGCTATTTACTTTAGTTTCTGAACTCGTAATACTTTGACACTTACATATAATATCACGCCTAGTTTTCGAAAGAGGTTAGGCGGAGTTGTAGGTAGGATACACTTTGAGAATTCAAAATTTTATTTAACTATAGACTGAAAATGCTACGCGTTGAACTCTTTTCAACTCATTGATAAAAAGTCTATAAACCTATGTATTATTCCGGTTTAATTACCTATACAGCCTACAGAAAGAAATAATCTGTGAATGATAAAGTAAATTAAATATAAACATAAATCTACCAATAAACTATTAATGATTTTTTTACTTGGCTTAGCTTTCATGAATTTTCCATAAGCTCTTAAATCGAAAACTTGCTAAACCTATTTCTATTAAAAACTGCAAGTGTCAAATAAGTTTAAAGTTTTTACGCAAATAAAGAATTGAGTATTGAGTATTTTTCATATCGCTGAAGTTAATCCTTCTTAGTGACTTGATTCCCTTGAACCTGAAAAGTAATAAATCTGTACTAAATTGGACAAGACTAGGTGTAATAATCAAACGTTTTCACTTTTCTATCTATGTAAGTTACCATAAGACAGAACCAGGTAACAATACTGAGTAACATAAACTTATGTATTTTAAATAATTAAGACTGCATCTAATATGAATAAAAGCTTCAATGAATATTCAGAAAAAAAAACGTAACAGTTTTAATATTACGTTGTTAAAGAGAAATTATTTTGAATACAAAACTCAATTATTTCCGCAAAACTTACCGAAGTAAGAATTTCATTCATAAAAACAATTCGACCTGGTTCATCCAAAATTCAAAAGCTCCTTTCCAAAGCACATATCTACGGAAAAATCTTAATAATATGCGTACAAAGGCCTCCAATAACCCACTTAGATAATTATTCATTTCACGTAAATTACTATCAAAATATACAAATATCTTACAACTGATCATTCAACAAACCCGACCTTAAGAATTCATAACAAACCCTAGTAATAACCCATCACTCAAAAACAAATCTAACCTGACTTAGTTTAAAGTCGAAAATCCGAAAATCCTCATCTTAACCTAGATGGTCCAACGTGCTTCGTACAGAAACCAAGTGGGGGGGCATATGATAAAACTGTATAGCAGACCAATCGCCACGCCAAACATTGCTTGACATCCCTAGATGTCGGAAAAAAATATATAAAAAAATAATTAAATAGTAAAAAAACGTAAATTCAAAATGAAGATCTTCCTAGTTATTTTGGCGGCTACGGCCTTCGTTTCGGCTGAAGACAGTGACAATACCTTGGAATCGGCGATTAACTTCATTAAGGACTGCAAAGGAGACTACATATTATGTGTGAAGGTTAATAATTTTATTAATAAGTGAAAGTGAAGTGTGTGCGGGATCAGGTTTTGCAGTGGTTAAGAGGATTTCTCGTTTCACTTGCCCCAGTGTTCTGCGATCTAAATTACAACGGCCAACTGAAGCAATTAATGTTAACATTGTTAACTCGAAACTTTTGACTTGGACAATTTTTTTTTGTGGTCGAAAAATGCTCGCAGTGTCTTTTTTAAAATAACAATCTTGGCTTCGAAATAAAAATTAATTCAAGATAGTTTAATCCCAAAAACTCAAGCCCTAAATTCCAAAATTCTAATAAAAATTTTCTTTCACAGGAAAAAATGCTCAGAATTGTCGACAATTTGAGAGCATCGAGAAGCATTACAATTGTAGATGGAGTGGTCTTCAAAGGTGAACCCGAACCAAGGTCCGCTAAGAAGATGGACGCTCTTCCCGTTGACCCCACGGCTAGGGACGCTGAGGTCAACTACAGACTCGTGGATGGAGTCGTGAGCCTGTTCGAAACCCATGCCCTTGAGGTCAAAATGAACCAAGCTGACAAAGACACCATCCAGCGCTCACTCGAAGAAGGTAAATTCAAAATCACTCATCTATAAATAGATATTCATACAGCTTATTAATAGAAATGTGAGTCAGTTAAGCCAGTGACTTGAAATGAATGCAGTAATTATAGAATCGAGAAAAAAGCTAATTGACTTGTAATCTTTAACGCTTAGTTGGAGTGTTAAAGTAGCATTACGGACAGCCCGCATTAATTGATTGATCGATTATTTCTTAGAAAGATAAGCGTTGAGGAAACGTCTTTCATCAGATAAATCTTCACGTTCTTTCATCTTTAAATCTATCGTAATTTCTTGATCATGCTATGATAAACTAATCTTATTTTTTTCTTCTCAGGTCGTGGCAAGAAGAAGGGAGGCGGCGGTATGGGCGGTATCATCGGTCTCCTCGGCGCCAAACTGTTGCTCGGCAAACTCTTCATCGTCAAGCTCATCGCCATCAAGGCCCTCGCCACCGCCAAGATTGCCCTCGTCCTCGCCGCCATCCTCCTCGTCGCCTACTGCTTGAAGGGCGACCAGACGAAAACGACTTACGAGGTCATCCCCCACGCTCACCACCATGAGACTCACCACCCCGTCCACGTGGAGCATGTCTCCCACGACTCTGGCCACGGTGGTCACGGAGGATACTCCAGCTACGGCGCTGACTGGAACAAGAACCTCGACGAAGCCCAAAACCTAGCATACAGCGCATACTCTCATTCATCTTAGAAAAAAAAGACTTGTAGTTTAAATCGACAGCCGTCGTAAGAACCTCTGTTGTACAAAGAATTTATTTATTATCTTAATTTATTGCCATTAATTTATTGTTGAATAAATCTTATTTATTATTACCAATTACTTCGTTTGTTTTTTTTTATTGGATTGCAAGGTGTCATTAGAGATTAGATGTCCGATTGATTTGAAACGGAAATCGAATTATCCGGAGTCAAATCTTGGTCGCATGGTTTACGAACACGCTAAACAAGTTTGTTACGTGTTACTTTCATTTGGTGATTGATATTATTTATAGCAGACAGTTGGCCGCAAGCTCGAGCCATAAAAACGGTTTCTTAAATAACATGATACATTTAGTTCGTGCTCAGAAGGAATTTGAAAAATCTCATTTGCATGCAAAGCTGAGTATTTTATTACATCTTACATCCGAAGGTGTGGCGTTTCCTTAATAAAATTAAACGCACCACGGTAGTTTGTGCAGTTTCTAAAGATATTATCTTTAAGTCAACACTGATTATTTAAACAGTCATACATAAATTAAAAGATGTTTTCCCATGTATCCGGAAGTATTTCAAGATATCTAAATCAACATAGAAAGAGGAGATTCAACTCTCTCCGATATTAATATGCTTATTTTTATTGTATGTTCCACATATTAAAAAGCGAATGGACATAGTGGATTCTCGAAACTGGTAAATGATAAAACAGGTTAAAAGTATATACATTGGAGCCTCCACTTTCTATAGATGGAGTTTCACGTGTTTTAGTCCAATTTCATCTTCATTGAGAGTGAGGTTGGCGAGACCACATCAAGTAGACGGACCACGTTTTTGTCTTTCACATGATATGGCATTTTTTTTGTCACTGGTTGTCACGATGTTGTAACTGTTTCTGATCAACTTTTATCTGACGTAGCAGTTTTGAGTCTAATCAAGAGTGGTCAGAATTTTTCAAAAGCTACGATTAACCTGTACAATCTAAGCAACTTTTACTTGAGGATCTCTAGAAAGTTGCTGTGTAATGGCTTATGAATTATGACTTGCATTGCATCAATATGAGTAAGCTTATTTTTTGTGTGCACTATAATAGCTATTATGAACGTTTCATTTATTTAAGGCCTTTGTGTTTCAACAAGATAAGTGCTCCCTTTAAAGTTTTCTTCTACTATTTTTATTTAAATGGTTTTTAATCATATGCGAGTGTAATGGTTGTTTGTTGAATAATTATGGACTAGAAAACTATTTGTTCTCTAGATAGTTGATTGACATGCAGTGTTGGGATATCATTATTGTTATTGACATCCATTGTGTTATATAATTGCTATAGTATTTTGTATCTATGTGGGTCGAGAGTTAGATTTGTATCAGTATGAATCACGATCTCTTTTGACGTTTGATCTTTACGAATGTTTTTTTGATAGATATGTCATTTTCCTTATGTTTCAATAAAAGTGATGTATTGGTTACATCTAGTAAGTTCTATCATTCATTTTCTGCCTCAATGCCCAATAGTTTATTGACTTTGATTAATTGAGTGTTAAAATTGTACCAGCTTTTTCCTTATAGAATAACATTATTGCATGTCATTAGAACATAACCACGCGTCTCGAGTGTGTTTCCTTATTTGGCTTTGGTAAAAGTAGAAGTTATAATACGCCCACATTTTAACCATTCGCATTCGATTTCATTAAGAGAACCAAGAGTGTTAAGTATGAATGAGAAACGATGGAGGCAGAGGTAGACTGAAGGAAAGATGGATTGACTGCCTGAAATAGGACATGAACAAGAAAGGAGTGGATATTAGTATGATGACAGAGATAAATGAACGGAGAAACAT
Source organism: Helicoverpa armigera (assembly GCF_030705265.1). NCBI lineage: Eukaryota > Metazoa > Arthropoda > Insecta > Lepidoptera > Noctuidae > Helicoverpa > Helicoverpa armigera. The sequence continues at coordinate 2,266,380 of NC_087140.1, read as the reverse complement.
ATTGCGCCGACCCCAAATAACCTGGGAACAGGGCAAGAAGAAGAAGAAAAAGAGAATCGAGAATCGGCTGTTAAAATACCAGTTCAGTTATTTTTGCTCCCTTATAAATCATAGCTTCAAAACCAGTTATAACCAACAATATTTACATTCTTGTAAATTAATATCTGCAACATACAATAAATAATTTCTAGCATTCTTGAGTATCATAAAATTCATAGCTACTATTTACTACAAATCAGTTACATAGTCAGCAACTAAAAGTTGCCGGTCTGTTGCACTGTTGGAGTAAAACCGGCTCCCAGTAAATGAAGCTTATGCGTTAGATTTGCTCGTCTTTGTGTGTATATTTATGAAACTTGGAAAGCGTACGTTTTGATGAAATCTTATGGATTTAGGGAAATGGGTCATGGTTACTTTAATAGTGTTGGTTATTGGTTTTGAGAAATATTTTATTTAGCCTTGAAGCACTTTCTTTTTCATTCAAGCTTTTTCTTGCTTTTAATGGAACACTTACAAAATTTAATAAGAAAAAAATTACAGATACCTAGGTAATATTTATTCAGATTAGTTTTTTTATGAAATGAAAATGAATTGGTCCAACTCTACAAGTATCATGATTGAGCTTACAAATAATTCTTTCTAATATAATTCTCTATTACCCTATGTAGTTTAATATGATTTCTTGCAGTTCGATCTATCACGTACCAATAAAGTGAACTACTTTCGTTAAGTGATGATCTTTATAAATCTAAATTGATTTTTAAACAATAAATGGTTGCAAATCTTCTGTCATAATATAGGTAGGTATTAAATTAAATGAATAGTATTCGCATAAAAAAATGCCGACTTCAAGAAAATTTTAATTATTGCTAATGAAACTTATTGGATATCTAAAAAATATTTGTAAATATCCGTAGTTGCCTAATTTTCATAAAGTTCCGGTAGATTTTTATATAGGTACCTAACATATATAAACTTTAAAGTATTAATACAGAATTACTACCATTAATGGTTTTAAGTAAATACAAGAACAACATAATTCTACTATACAAAGAAAAAGCGAGAACCACCAATACTAACATTAAAAGTGAAATCAATGAAAAACAGGTCACCCGGCTTTGCTTACAACCGGATATAATAATGTTTGAGTTTCCTCTCTTAACTAAATATGAATTATTTATAGCATTTTATGTTAATGTGAATCAACAAGATAAAAAAGTTAAGTACCTACCTAGGTAAATATTTATTTTGGGCCGTTATTTAATATTAAAGATAGGAAAAGAATCTACTTACCCATTTTACAAGATTAAATACGTCCTAGAGGTCAAAAAATCTCCAATATCTTTTTAGCCCTCGACGCAAAAAGAGGGGTGTTATTAGATTGCTATGTGTGTCTGTTCGTGGCACTGTAGTTCTTAAAGTAATGAATTGGTTTGGAACCAGTTTTCAGATGAAAAATGCGTTCTTTTATATCTAAACTTTTATTGTTTCGCAGTCATTAGTTGCCAACAATATAAACTTTACTGGATTACTATAATTTAAAACAAAGAAATTATAAAACCAAATTGTTTTGCCTACTGCATTACAGATTTTATGGCAACGATAACAGTTAAAAACAAACTATAAAAACATTCAATAAGTACCAACCAAAGATACTAGTTTTTGCCCGCGGTTTTACCCGCATGACTTTCTACCCTCGGATAAAAAGTTTATCTTTATTTTTTTCAGGGAACAGCTAGTATTTTTATAAGGCACCAAAATATACAAAATTTTCATATTACTGTAACAGATCTTACACCTATCTATATCTAGAAGCAGACGTATATAATTATCATAGCATTCATTACAATATTAGCCAACACTTTTACTTATGACGTTATTGTTATTAATATTAATGAGTGTTATATCGCAAGTATTAGCTGTTGTTACGGGTTATTGGACGAATGAAAGTATTATTATATTTCAGTCTGACTTTCCGAAAATAGGTATCTATTACTATCATTTGTCTACTATTGCCTCCATTTTACGCTTTTCTGAATTCTTCTTGTTGAAATTTTAAATCCTCTTTAAGTGATGATCATAATTTTTGTTGTAGAAGAGTAGCTTGCTATACTTATTAACATTTATTAATGGAAAGGCTTTTTTAAATCATGCTTTTACGCTAAAACGGCTAAATAAATGTAGATGAAAGATATGGAGATAGAAGAAAGACGGGATGAAGTGAATTAAAATATTGAGAAGCTGAAAAGTTATTTTGTTTCAACGCGCTAATTTCAGAAACGAATGGATTGATTTGTAAAATTATTAAAGTGCTAAGGTATACCTATATTAGAAACTATAAGCTCCTTTAACATAATTTACACGGGACGCGGATAACGCTGACGGAAGCTAATTTCTATCTAAAACAGACTTCAGCCACATTTATCTCTGACCATTTCCAGTTAATTATTGAGTATCAATAACAGCGGACAGTCGAGAAAGTGATGTTAAGTAGAAATTCAGTGTATAATGCGGTGTAATCACAGCGTCTATGTAATGGCTTGAGGTTGCCTTTAGCTATCGAGGCGTGTGGGTGATTCAGCTTAGGTTAGAATAAGAACTATGTCAGATATTGACATGTTTGATGAAAAGGACCTTATTTATTTATTAGATTTACAGGGATTTAAAGTCATTACAAAACTGCATACGTCAGAGAACATAAGTTTCTAAATACATACGTTTTGCTCTCCTTAAATAAGACTACCCGTCTGAATTTAGCTAATAAAATAACTACTAATGCCCAAAAATTCAAGTGTTTAAAAAATCAGTATTGCGCATTCCAATTCCTAATATTTGTTTAGATAAGTCTATTGGGATAAAGCTAGGCAGATGATGAGTGCAACTATAAAAGTTATAACTGTAATTATTTGTCGTTGCTGTACAAGTCTAAACTAAGCTTTAAGCCATTGTTCAAGGTGCTGGCTACTCGTCCTATGGAGGTGGCACAGTCACGTGCCAGTAGTAGGTGGGATAGCAATCTCTTGGCTGGAAACTATCAATTTCAATGCCACTTAACTCACAAAAAACACATTATAGGTAGGATTTAATTTAATCACTACATAATTTATTGTGACCACTTTTGCTAATTCTAGGATATACAAATACGGGCAAATCAAATCTTGATTGTTTAAAACAGTTACCGCGGCCCTAGCACAGAAAGGGCTCCAGAAAGAACATGGTGGGTTTTCGTCAGTAACACCTGCGGGTGACACCTTTACTTAAGTCACTCCTTAGTGACATATTCTCATAGAAATTCTGCACTAAGGAACGGTTTAGTAACCATTAAATGTCTCTGAGTGTGTCCATAAGAGTCTGACACTCCCTCACGCTACACCCACAGCGGGAAGGGTCATTTTATGATTTCCCGCCCCAAAAATAAGGCACATGATGTTTATTTACCAACACTAACCTACCTATAACAATACATAATAGCCATATAAATAAAATGATGCAATAGTACATTTCACTTTAATAATAATAGCAATGTAAGATAATATCTGAGTAGTCATAAAAATAATAGGAGCTGTGTTATAATAATAGACTTGATACTTCAAATTATGTATTTCATTCATAATTTTAATTGTATGTTTTGGTGTAAGTAATTGTAGCAGATTATTTTAGCTGAAATTGTGAAAAGATGAGTATTGTTTCTTAGAAGCTTTCGCCCGCAGTTTTGTCCACGTCCCGTGGGAAATACATATTATATTGCAAACCTAAACTAAAAGTCGAATAGTGAAATAAATCAAATAGATCTAGACGTTCCGGAGGTTTACATTAAAGAATTTAAAGTTAGAGAGATTAGTGCATTCAAACAAACATAATCTTTAGTTTGATAAAGTATATTTCCTGCTATAGATTTCCTTTAATCTAAAATCCTAATTCGTTGCCTTGACTGTGTAAGTAGTAAAATTGACCTACATAACCACCTACCATCATGAAGTTTTAAAACAGTCAAAATGTTTATTATCTTGACGCCATCATTATCTTTATCTTTACGCTTTTTACTTTTTTTTGGTAAGGGAATCACTTTCTTTCTATAATTAGCATAATTTAATTAACTTCAACAGCGAGAGATTTAGGCAGATACTAATTTTAAACTACTGAATACATGGTATCCATTGAAGAAGAAATTAAATTAATTATATTAGAAAAAAAACATCAGGTCCCGCTATGCTTTGATATTTCTGGGCCTAACACACGTTCCTCCACCGTATTTATTCATAATCATCATCATCATCATCATCTCAGCCATAGGACGTCCACTGCTGAACATCGGCCTCCCCCTTAGATCTCCACAAATACCTGTTGGAGGCGACTAATTTATTCGATAGCACATATTTATGGCATATCACTCTATTCCCAGCTTGAGTATCTAAGTTCGATTTGCAGTCTTTTGTCGAACATGTGGTGATTTGGTGAAATCCTTTAAAAAAATTAGGGATCCTCAAAGTTAATAAACAATGTTTTAGAAATAAATGTGTATACAACCTCTTTATCACGAAATATCTTTCAGGAATAACTATGTCCATTACTCATAAGATCTCCCTCGAGCTTACTAAAAGCTCAAGCAATACGGCGAGAATAATACCTGCCTGTGTGACTTAAAACCACGACGGCACTAGCTATGTACTCTGCTTACCCCTCTACAACACTTTCTTTAGCACAACAACGCCAGATGAGAGGTGAAAGTATGGAACTAAGATGTGCCTGATGCAACAACTACATCTTCAAGTTCTCGTAGTGGGCGGTAGATGGCGGTTATTATTTTTTTAAAGTTGGTTTACGACTTCGAAATCTTTAATTTTTTTAAAAGGGTTATTTCATTTTCGTGAATAGTTTTACGTACAGCAAATAAACTAACTTTGATATGTTTTCGTTTTTCACAAAGATTTACCTTATATGAGTGAAGTTACTTATGTTATTTTACCTTTTTTCATGTCAAATTAAATACTACTTAGGAACCATACTAAAATCTACTTCTTGTTATATTACGTCGTGACTCAGTGTATATCGCAATAGGTTTAGTCCGTGAACCGACATTCAAAGTGTTACATTGTCAAGGATTTTATGCAAGAGCGCGCCGGTAACCAGTCGGTATAGTTATCAAGTGCAAGGCTAGTTTCTGCATTTATAAATAATACTATCTGTTCCCTGCTGTTCCAAACGCTGTTTCCGAGAAAAGTTCACTTCCTGCTCCCGGATAAAAATCTAGTTTTTCGCGATAAATGGGCTAGCTAACACTGAGCAAATACCTACTTCAAATCGACCTCCCACCCCCTGATCGGACGCGTTCTAGCAAAACTCAACTCAACAAGTAAACAGACTCTTTAACTTTATAGTATTAATGTTAATCATTATGTATGTATCCCTATTGTACTTTTTTCTTCAAAAATATAGTTATAAAAGTGAACAGAACATGGTTGAAAACCTGTAGAAAAATATACAGCAATGTTACAAAATAGCGACGTGCTATCAAAAGAAAGTGGAGAGAGCTTTTACCTTAACGCGTATTGAAGAGTTTGCGTTCAAACTAACCGTAGGCGTTATCTCCTGGCCTTTGAGGACCTCGTGGTTAAGTAATAGCAGCATGAGTAGGTCGATATATTGTAGGGAACAGCTATTTGTCATCTTTGGCCGCCGTTACGGGTAGTCAGAGGGCAGAAAGTGGCGCCGGGTTGAGGAGATCAGATTAGCAGTAGCTTCATGTAAAACACCGATACTAAGCTGCATTAGACTGCAAGCCGACCCCGACATGTTAGAAAATGGGTAGGCAGATGATTAACCAATTTCAATGTAATTACACAGATAGTCTAGTCTAAGCAAGGACATGCAGCTGCTTTTTACCCTGTTGCAGGAAGTGTTCCCTCGGGTAGAAAGTAAAAGTGTAAAGACGTGACTATCATTAACTTACATACATTAAATAATTGAATACATAAATAATATAAATATTCAAGGTAATGTAACACATTAACATAATACGCTGTTATAATTTGATATCATGTGTAAACGTGAATCTAATGCTAATTGATATAATTTAATTCAGTGTGTCAACCGCGAGCCATAGTTTTTATACGGTACATCATCAGCAATTTTACTGTTCTACTGCAGGGCTCTTTTCATACAGAGTAGGAATAAGCGTAAAACACCACGCGGCTTCAGGGCAAATTGGCGTTTCCAGGCTTGAACGGTTTCCCCGAGTATTTTCCTTTATCTTTGCTCAACCATCTATGTTTAAAAATATACTAAGAACATATAAGTTTGGTTCTATAACTTTGAAAAGTTGCATTGCTTTGACTTGTATTCGGATCCACACACTATTAATTGGGAGACTGGTGCTTTAAGAACTATAATGGTACGAGCATAATTTCTGTGTGTTTTGTTATGCGTTTAGTGTCTTCTACGATTTATTGTTTAGTGTACCTATGTGTTTATTGTACCTATGTATATATCCCGTATTAGTTTACCTACGTTTTTGTGGTTCCAATATTACCTTCTTTTAAATAGTTTTCTTTTCATAATATAATTAGTCCATGATATACTTGTTAGGAGTTGATTGAATGTAATTTTTCTACTTGCCGAAATTGTAGCTATTGTTATATTCATCAAATACGAAGAAGAACTAGTAAGAAGAGGGTTTTACAGTGAAACAACGAAATAAATAATTGCTGTTTGGTTTATTGTAACAATAAATATAAAAATAAATTAACAATTTCACACTCATCCATTCGAATAAAAAAGAAAAACACGTTATCTCGTGATACACGATACCAGAAATATAAACAAGATTGAAAATATAATAAATACATAAGAGATCATATTTAAAGTAATATACATCAATAACATAATGAGCATTATGCAGGTACTTTACATAAATATACATATAGCAATATACATAACATAACAAATTATATACACAAATATATACAGTTTAGCCTCTTTTTGGTAGAATATTCATAAATAAAGACTACTAAGTACTATAATAAACACTAACAATAATAAAAGAAAGAAAGATAGATATACATAAATACGTACAAAATATACCCGTATAGATAATACTTAAATAAATATTTATAAAAAAAGACTAATAATACTATCACATAAACTACAAAAGAAAAGAATCCTTTTCAGTCAGATTAAACTAAAACAATAAATAATAAAACAAACAAATATAAAATGACTGAAAAGAAACACGGTGGATTGAATGGTAACTTAAAAGACGTAAAAAACGAAGAACAGAATGCTACACACACACTTAAATACATTCATACAATGTTAAATACAGACGTAATATTTGGTGACAAACTTAGTTCGCGTAGGCGGAATAAGCCAAGTTGTTGGCTTCTTTCCTTGAGCGAGACCAACCACTTTCCCATCCGTGGCCATGCTCAGCGGGATGGTGTTCAGCATGGGGCTCCCATCCATGAGAATCCCAAGACTCTTCCTGAGTGTGCTTCTTGGCAAGCAAGGCCTTGATGATGGCAATAAGTTTGATGATGAAGGCAATCTTGGCGATCAAAGCGAGCTTGAAGAGAGAAGCGGCAATGATGACCAGAGCGGCGACAGCAATGGCGATGGCCTTAGCCTTGGCAAGGAGGATGAGAGGGATCAGGACCTTCAGTTTCTTCTTGATAGCCTTCTTCTTCTTGCCACGGCCTTCTTCAACTGTAAAGAAGATAAACTTATGTACTTAAGTGTGTAAGAAACCGTTAAGTTTATAATGTGGAATGTAGATGAGCAAGCTATGTTAGTCGAATGACAGTAATAAATTATTAACACAGTAAAACATTGGATGAAATTGATTTATGTGAAGTTATAAATATTAAGTGAAGATTATTCGTTTTTGAAATATTAAGAACCAGTCTTCATTCGAAACAAATCATCAATTTTATACTACGGTAAAGAATTCGCTTTTTGGTTAAAGATAACTTTAGACCATTAAACAAAATTGATTGCGTTAGTAATTTTCAAATAAACTTTTATGGAATCAAAGTTCATAATTCTTATAACTGTAAATTTTTCAATTTACCTTCATCGCTGATAGACCTGGATTCACCTTCCTCTTCCTCAGTACCACCATAGCTGAGTTCCAATTCAGTAGACTGGATGAGGTCTGATGCTGTCTCCCAAAGCCTCTCGGTGACCTGCTTGTTCCTCAATGAAGGATCAGTGGAGAGAGCTTCCAAGCTCTTGGCTTCTTTAGGATTGTTGTTCAAGAGAGTGATGCCATCAAAGATCTTAAGCTTGCGGGCAGCGCCGAGTCTCTCACCGGCTTTCAGTGCATTTTCCTGGAAGATAATTTAATTGTTAATGTTGTTTGTTGTAATCCTTCAAGATTTTAATAAGATGGTGGTCTTGCCAATAATAGAATAAAGAAAGATCAATCAAATAAGCTGAGAATAAGTTGATACTTTTATGACTTTTGAAAGTTAATTGTTATCAAAATTGTCTTTGCGTGCAAAGCCCCCTGATTACTCATGACATTTTCATTGTCAATTATTATATCACATAACATTTGTAATCAATGATTGTAATTTACTACAGGCCTATCGATAATTCTATACCTATTGCCGCATCAAACATGTCCTACAAATTAAAAATCACTTTCACCACAAATACTAATTTGGTAGGATCCACTTGGTTTTCCCTTTCTCTTAATTTCGAGGTCGATTCTAAAAAGGATATTATGTCCTTATGTGTTTCCTTTGATTACTACTCTGAACTTGCACTTAACACTTATATTGTGTGAGCGTCTATATAATGATCAACACTTATTACAGCATCCAAATTGTATTTAACTTCAACGTTACATGGGCTGTGAGTTAACCCTTATCCAAAAACAATAATTTTCACTTTCTCTTCATCAAAATCACTTTCCTGTCAAAATGTTCATCATTATGCGACGCTCTATTAAGGTTCACTTCACTGTCACTCCATACCTTCATGCACAGACCCAAATCACTGTTACAGTTGACGATATTTCCAAGGACTGTACGTAACACTGAATCTTCAGACTTCACGGGACCACAGGTCACGAATGCCACAACACTCAAAAACACTACAAAGGTCTTCATGGCTGCTTCTGCTCTGACTCCACTAATCCAAGATCGTTCGAACTGTGATGATAATTCGATTGGATCAGTATTTTTTATCCAAACTCCCCCCACTCGAATGTTTATAAAATTAACATTTTAATGCCATACCTTCGATATGGAAACTAGACGACGCTATGCAAAAGTGCGTGGCATACTTTGTTTTCATTAATATTTATATTTGTTTGGAAGACACGTTTGATTATGTTTCTTTCTATATTTCTTTTTGATGGTTTTAGTGAATATTTGGGCGTCTGGGCACTTTCTCCGGATTCCCGTGGATTATGTTCTCATAGGTTTGGATGGTTCTATGAGAAATTTCGCTAAGAAGTCGTGTTTCTGATCCGTCGTGAGATCCCTAAGATTTTTTATGTGTCCTTGATAAACATTTTTTATTTGCATTACTATGTAGAATTGCATAAATTAAGATATAGTCGTTTTGATAATTATGTTTATTTTAATTAAGTGTATAATAAAGTAGGTAAACAGATCTGTGTGACTAACTCATTTTAAATACGATATAATTATGCACATATTACATTTGTAATGGTCATGTTAACCAACTCAAACATTTATAGTCTAATTAGATACGACCAGATTTTGTAATATCTAGTCGAAATTGACATTATCAATGCTGACTTCAGCATAGATGCGTAAAGAGCGATAAATGTACACAATTGTTCCTCAAATACAATTGATACGCAAGTAATCGTTTTTCCTACATTAATGATACTATGAATTAGATATTAGATCATCTATGAAGTCACAACTATTACGATTACCATTCACGCAGTCATTCTACTAGTAGAGAATCTCCTGTAACGAAAGATTATCTTGCACTTAACCCAGTATCGTCATAATTTTGGTCATAGAAACTCTACTGCTAAAAACACTAAAGCCTTTTCCATAGATATCCAAAATTCCCATTTGTTCCACATTTCTATTCAAGTCGCAATAATCCTCTCAAGCTTGGCTGACAAATACCTTCGGGGTCAATTGATCAGGGGCCAACTACGCTTGTAGCCATTGATCTCTCTCGATGGTACACCAATTTCAGAACTACTTACTAATCATAGAAAACTTTCTCATTTCCAGTTCTGGCTGCCAGTTGATCAAGCACAACTTCAGTTGTTTGTCGGAGATCCTTTAAACCAGGAATATTATCATCATCATCAATTCGGTCATAGAACGTCCACTGCTGGACAGAGACCTCCCCTATTGATTGCGAAAAGAGCGATTGATCATTCTACGGCTAGTTCCTAGACCGTAGTTTGTCGGATTGTCTGACCACTACATAACAATCACAATGAAAATAACTTTGTCATTTTTGTTCATATATGTCCAGCTTTTTAACTATGATGAAAATAGCTTATTTTCCATTTCTCATATTCAGTCAAGATAATCCTTGTATAACACTGACTACAATCTTGCAAGCTAACAGAGGCTAAGTAAATACGTTTTTTAATTTTATCACGAATTTTTACCATTAGAAGTAGTAGGTGCAGGCTCTTTATCTTTGTTATTGTCATGTAAGTGTAGTTGTGTACATTACTAAGGGATAATAATTTATGTAAATCAGGGTCTTTTGTAGGTTTCACATAAATAATGTGCATACTTTGTTTGCCTTTGTAAATCCTAAATGTGTATAGTAATGTTGTTTACCGGAAGCTTTTAGATGAAGTGTTATATGTACTCAAAAAGGCCAGAAGAGATATTTTCTATGCTTTTATGTGTAAAACATTACAGATTTTGCTTTTCTATAAAGCTTGATTTGGCAAAATATAAGTATTTTCATCATCATCATTTGTATCATTATGTGTTCGGAAAGAGTGTCGCTACTGTTGAAATGTTTCATAAGGAGTTTCAAACAAAACAAATCAAATAAAATTGAACATAAATATTTATTTAAAATAAATTAAGACTGAGGTACTTGTACATGGCTTCAACAAACATGAATAAATAGCACACATTCACACAAATAAATAACGCAATCATTCTAGATTAATTCAGTTCAGTTGACCGGCATAGGCCATTGAGGCTCCATCGGTCGCTGACCGGCTCCAACCTGAGCTGGCAGGCTCGTAGGAGTACCCTGGGTGTTCCTCATGATGAGCAGGGGCAGCGTACGAAATGCTGGATGAGGAACCTCCCTTCTTGGCAAGCAGTTTCCTGATAAGGCTGAAGGCGCTCATGGCGAAAGCGATCTTGCCCAAGAACACGGCCTTGACGGCGACGAAAGCGATGATTCCGAGGAAAAGAGGGATGAGAGCGGCCATCTTGAGCTTCAACAGGAGAAGGAGGGGCAACAGCTTCTTGATCTTCTTCTTCTTCTTGCCACGGGCTGTGAAAGAAGAATAGCCATGTTAAATATTGAAGGATCCATTTTCAAAAGTAGAATTGATAGTCCGGAGCAAGATGGTCTTGTAAAAAATGTTGTTAAGTGTCTTTAGATTGCACGTTCAGTTTATTTAATAGATGCTTATTACGATAATGTTGCAAAGAGTTTTTTGCATAAGCATTTTTTGTTGCATCTAATTTGAGGAGTTGTTTATGAAAAAGATGTTCAAGTAACTATTTCAAATTGATTGGATTTGACTAAATATAAAAGACGTTATTTAAAACACTTTGGAGACTAAAGACGGATGACGGCATAATAGGATAAAAGAATGTAGTAACAATAGTTTGAGAAATAGCCGTATAATTGTATTCAAAACATTTCTTTTAGCACCTTCCAGCAACAGTAAAGGGCTTTGTCTGTCTGTATGTGTATGTAAATATGTGTAGAAGAGAAAGCTGAGGTACCTAGGTTTCAAAGCATTGTTTGAAACTCGTTTGGCACTTAGTGGTAAAGTTTCTAGTTGACAATGGATGTTTATGGCCTTGCTAATGACAGTTTTGGGTTTATGTAAGCTTTTAACCCTTGCTGTGGTCATGGAAAAGATTAATCATGTTTGTTTTGTTTTTTTTTTTGTATCGATTTGTTTCTTCCTTAATTTATGAGCGTGATTATGACACCAGAATTTTCTGGGATTTTTTAACAATCGAGTAAGGGTGTCGTACAAGATTTTTATCTTATGGAAAAACAAAACTGAAAATATTGTATCGTTTTTCTTCTTACCTTCCTCATCGAGTCCTCTAGATTCGCCATCATCAGAAGTCAGACGCAACTGCAGTACGTGGTTCTCCAAGAAGTCTCCAACGTTGTCAGCGATCCTCTCGTCAATCTGGAGTTCCCTGGCTTTGGGTTCTTCAGCTAGAGGCTCGTAGCTACGAGCTGACCGGGCTGACCCAGTGTTCACCAGGCTCATACCCTCGAAGATGTCCAGGTCTTTCAAGATGGAGAGCCTTTCGGTGAACTTCAGGGCTTTTTCCTGAGGAAGAAATGTAGATTGAATATTTTTGATATGAAATAGATTTTTTTGTATTTTTTAGAATGTTTTTTTTTGAGGGCACTATTTTTAAAGGGTGGTGTTTTATAATCACTATGAGGTTTATTACTTTGGGAGAGAAATATTTTTTTTAAATGGAGGCGATTTTGAAAAATAATATCTATAGTATTATTCAACGAATACAATGGATGTCGCTTTTTAACTGAATTGAACACTTAAAAATCCTGTGTTCCAAAGAAATTATTTTACTACAGATCCACGTTGAATGACCACTCGTTATGTTAATGGTTTTAACTGAAAATTCAATGAGCCTCATGATTATAAGACCAGACTCATTTGTGATTCAGCTCACTGACACTGCACAGCACTTGGTTCACAATATTCACCTTCAGACATAACGAAGTATCGGTTTCAATGCACTCTTTGACAGCACCCACTAAATTTTCCGCAATACCATTTTCATGCACTGGGTTACACTTCACTGAAGCCAAAATGGCTAACAAAGCAATTTTCTTCCACATATTTAATTTATTTAATTCCAAATTCACTGGATGCTTGTACTTCAAGTGCCAACGTTGGCAAACTTATGATGATTTCCCAAAAAACTGATGGATTTTATCCTTCGCCTCCCCACTACAATTTTTTGACAATATGACGTAAAGTGTGTGCGTACTGTTTGAAGACGTGTGCTAACTGATGGCTCGTAGATCGTTTAAGCTCAGACGTCAGGATAAGTAGAAAAATAAATATTGGATGTTAGAAAGCGAAGTTTGCGTTTACGACATCTAAAATACGCGTTCATACGTTATGAGGAGTGCAAATTAAAACGAAAGAAAAAGTGTGATTGTTTGACTTTTCGTAAGTCCATAAGCGTAGGTGAAAATGAATGTCGTAATTTCTAAAAACACGTTGTAATGTTAAATTTTATCATGTTGTAATAAAATATTGTTTTAAGTGAAATTCATTGTTCGCTCTCGCATGAACTCTATCTAATTTGATATGTGGCTATTTTTTAATACTTTAGTTTTCGAGGTCGTATCACAAACCGGAAAGCTTAGAGACCCGACAAGAAACTTTCTGTCGTTTTGGGGGCCGGCCTAAGATTTACGAATTTTCTACTCTTTTCGTATATTTTATGGAATTATAAATGACCACTTTTACTATTTTTCATACAAGCATTTTTGTCGTGCTCTACGTCCGATGACATGTTTTAACTGAAACCAATCATGTGTGATAATAATATTAAAATTATGCATTTTATTGATGTGTTAAAAATAAACACCGATTTTGCAATAACTTGGTTAATTTAAATTGGTTTTTATGTCACTTGGACTGACGTAGTAATGCCAAAATTACCATTTTTATTTACATGAATGAAAATAGAAATTGATAAATGTATGAATGAATTATACTTTACAATATTTTAATTTATTGGATATTGATAACTAGCTGTCACTGTAATTTATCGAACACAAAGAGTTAAATAGAATGTAAAGGAGCCAATAAATAAATCAAGGCAATCAACAATGATGAGACAAAATCCAAAAAAGATATAAGAGAAGAAAACACTAATAAGGTTACTGGAGAGTTAAATGAAGTTACGCATGAAGCTAAAGTTACGAAAAAACATCAAAATAAATAAAAAGATGACGAGAGTGCAAAATCAAAGGAAGAAGCTACGCATAGCAACAAAATGTCTAGGTCACAATTATTATAAAACGATTAAATAATTGAGCTCAAGTGTACTAATGACGTAACATCTTTACACAAGTGAAAGTACATACATGTGAAGTATTTCTTAAATTCAACGGTTCACGAGACGCTTGTAAGACCTGCGGAGAAAAAGTCGTGTTACTAGTTGCTAATGTGTATGTATGGGTGGATGTATGTATGGTATGTGATGTGAATGAAATTTGTAGTATACCGTAAGGCGAAGTTGAAGGAGATGACGATGAGAGTATTAATAATTCAGTATTATCATCGTCACAATCTTTTAGAGTAAGAAAAGATGGATGGATTGCCTGAAAGATGACATGAATAGGAAGGGAGTGAATGTCAGTATGACGAGTGACAGGGAAAATGGAAGAGGATGACATATTGTGCCGACCCCAAATAAAATTGGGAACAGGGCAGGAGGAAGCAGAATGTTTAAGAATTAAAGTTGCTTATAACGAAGAAGATTCTTATTTAAGCAAAGTTTTATGAAGATAAGTGATGTATACATCGATGATCTTATTCAAATTCTGTATGGACAGTATTTTAACTGCCGTTAAGGAAGGGGTCAATGGAACGTTCAATTGAATAATGAGTTTGTTTAGAGTCTAGATATATTATAATGTGACTTCAAAATTGTTTTGTGATCTAGTACCTATTTTTAAAATGTTCGACTGTATCGAAAGCTTTAGTAGGATTTAAAATTATTTGACCCTATGTTGCTTATCAACTTCCAATATTTTAGCAAGCAAAAAGGTGACTGCTAAGACACTCTTGGAGACAGAGATAGATAGAGATAAAAGGCAGAATACATAAAAACTTCTTGTTTCTAAGAAGATGATCCACAAGTTATTTCTTCGGTTGACCAAAAAATAAAATGAAAAGCAAATATTAATTCTTCACTAGTACCCTAGCAAAATAAAACTCATGATAATATACGTGTGCAGGTCAGAGCATAATTTAAGGGGGTAAACAAAATACCTCAAGAACTATCACAAGATTCCGTTGGTGATATTTGAGGCCACCCAAAGAATAACCAGTTAAACATGTTAGTTCTGGCCTCACATTTGTAACTGCACTCTGATTGTACCTCTACTACCTAGTTGTGAGTTAGTTGCATACCATTATCTTAGTTTTATTTCATTTCATCATCATCATCGTCGTCAATTAGATTTCTCCGATAAGGTATCAGGATTGGTGGTTCAAGGGTTATAAAAAAAAAATTGGAATTATTTTCATTCTTGGAAGGCAAACATTTACATAGTAATAATTTCAAGAAAAGTCTCTTGAGCAAGTGACTATACCTTGTTGAAAAGATCTGTTACTAGCTGTTTTTATCAAAAACAGGCGTGTACTAAGTATTTTGTCACGAATAAGTTTCATATTATCTAGTATGTAGGTATGTTACAACTGATCTTATAGTCTGTAAGTCATAATTAAAAATGCGTCTATGTACAAGCGTTATTTGATCTGGAATTTTTATGGCCCTCGTTTCTTCTTAAAACCGTTCTTAGAAAACAAAACAAACATTCTTGGCTAAGTTTATAGGTATGCGTAGGTACATACCAGTAAATGACATGTATGATAATAGAAAGTGTCCTAAATACTTCCCCGATTGGTAACTGGGGAGTGTTTCAAATATATGTGATGTGCCAACCTTTGTTGTGATGTAAATGACAGATCCTGCATGTGACTCAACAGATAAAATTACCAAAATGACTTCAGCGTTACCTTATACCTTTGCTGTATTAAGTGTTAGCATCTTTCTGAATAGCTCTTGAAATATTTTTCTTGTACTAACTTGGTTTATTTTAGACAATCCTCTCTCAGTGGTCATTCTTAGGCCTTTATTATTTATTCTTGACATAGGCATGATTTTACTCATCCATCTTGGGTACCTACCAGTTATAACTCATGTATTCAATCTATCAAACTTTTTTCATGAATTATTTAGTTTTGTGTCGATTATTTTGTATTTTGTTTTCAATTTCTGGTCTTAATACCAAATCAATTTTTAAGAGAACAAAAATATTCCAGTAGTTTTCACAATGATTATTTGACTCTTTGTAAGTACTCGTTCGCTGCCATTTTCAACATCATCAGACTTATCTTCTAGACCTTTATTCGTCACTGACCGTCAAGTTTCTATACCTATAGTAGTTATGAGTTATTTCTGAACACCCACATCACACAAAGTGTCACAGGCCTCAAAGAGGTCACATAGTATGTGTGCCAACGCCCTTTAGTTCCAATATGTCCAATAGCCACTTTCTACATAATAAGATGTCTCGACGGAACTTATGCGTAAGCTCGGGTGACAAATCTTTTGATTTCATTGTGAATGAAAAGAATGTTAAAGTTCCCTTTGATGATGATGCTTTGTGCCGACTGATGTGAAGAATGATTTATTGATATGGTCACTGAGAAAATTCATGTTTGTTAATTACAAGAGATGGATAAGATTACAATTGAATACTTTAACTGATATATGCACAGGTAGATTGTAAAGGATCCTGCAATTAATAATATTTTCAAATGTTTCCACATAAGTATCCTTGTACACATTTGAGATATTATCAATTACAATATTGTAGTGATGGTGAGTACCATTGTCAACATTCCTAAAGTAATCTTTCTTACTTTGCTTACTTGCATGTTGTAGCAACGGAAGTAATAAAACTTAACTCGAGAATTCTCACGAAAACACCTGTTTGTAATTTTAACCATCCGGATAGCAACCAATTAATTTACTTGCTTAATAATCTTGCAAGTAGTAATAATCTCTAGTAGTTTTTAAATACTTCAAGGAAACCTTTTTGGTAACTAATATTTGAAGATCCTTTGGGATGAGATGAGAAAGGGGTGAAACAATAAAGAGTGCTTTAACTATGAATAAATGGTGAAAAGAGTTGCAAAGGAAGCACGGTAATATGGCGGCCGATTAAAAGAAATGGATGCAGAAAACATTATTGGACTGCCCTCAAATCAATTCCGAATAGGTGCCTTAAAGTCAGAAAATAAGTCCGCAGAGACATATAACCTCACGTGTTCCAATTGCCATTGCATTCCAGAACTTTAACTCACTCTAACTTTTCTACAAATCTGGAAGCTATTCACCCTACAACTACGGAAATGCACTATTATTTCAAACGAATGACCCACTATCAAAAAACTCCAATAAATTCACGTAACAAACTCCTGAAGATCCTTACTTAACCAAGCTATCAAGATGAAAGTGCCGTGACTCAGAAGCACTTGCGATCAGGCCGAACCGCCCGACCTTGAGAATAACGGTATTTTGAGAGCCTCGGTCCACACGGAGCGAAATTTTTGGTCGAGACTTTCGAATAATCTGGAATAATTTTGAGGTTTTTGTGCGAGTTATTATAGTGTTGTGTTCGGAAGTATTAGGAAGTCTTAATGTATGATATAGATAATTTTGAATTTAATTTGAGCGTGAAAATATGACGCAACAGTTTACGTACAATAGAACATATAAAACATGTGTTAATAGTGCCAAAAAATCAATAATACATGGCTATGCTATAGATTGGGATATAATTAATGTATTCCTAGTGGTTCAAATAATTTATTGATCAAGTAGCCGTTTTAAGAATGTTCAATCAATCCACTAATAGATACTGGTTTTAAAAAGTATGATCTAATGTGTAACTTAACTTTGAGCGTGGATGGACAAACCGGATGGTATGCAAAAATTAGTCTGAATTAGTTACTACATTACATGATTGTGTCTTAATTTTTATTCAACCATTTATCAAGTTTCTTTTTTATTTCAGTGATATAATTAACTTGCCACATTAGCATGCTTTGTGAGACCTCTGACTTCATGGTATTAGTAAAAGGGATCGAAAGTTTTCTATCACATAATTAATATGTATATTATCCAATTTGAAAAACGGATGTATTTATAACAATATGTTTCTTAATTAGAAAGTTTGTCTGATGACGTCTGTATACTAATTTTAACAATAAAATCGTCTTTTCTTAATTTATTAATTAATCTACTGTGTTAATTAATTACTATAGATCCTTGACGTCAGAAATATTCATTAGTCTAATTTTAATACAGCATAATATATTAATATAATTTCTATTACATCGCATAACACTAATAAAAATCCTACGTAAAACGCATAATTTAACAGAGGTTTATAATTGATGGTAAGAACAGCTTGACGGCCTTTTTCAGGCGTTGCAAATGTGAGGGCTTATATTGTTTATATACTTCTATATTCCTATTACGATATTTACTGTAGTTCGCAGTAGCAGTAGTTTATGTCAATATAATAATATTTTTTAAATTACTACTATATCATCAACATTAATAAAAAAAAATCGCACAAAATAACACACCAGTGAGAATCGACGTCAAAATTAAGGCGCGGCCACACTTTCGCGGCCGCACCTTGAGTACCACCTGACTTGTCGCAGGAAATGTAAGCGTGAACCGAAACTTTGTAACGATTACATATTACCAACACGTGATACGCATCACATATACTCGTTGGACGGAAGAGGATATTAATAATAAAAAGAGGTAATTTGAAGAATGTCGTAAAACATTTTTTTAAAGGCGTGACTTCACGCAGGTACTTCAAAGTTGCACATACTTAAGTGTGTGTGAGTCTCAAAAATGAATTAAATATGCAGTAAAAAGTTGAGGACGTTGTGGCTTAGTGACAGCCGAGTAGAATGACCAGAGCTCGTGGTCGGGCCGTAGATGCTGAAGGCATGCTTATTTGTATGTCCCGTCTATAATTTGTGTATCTTTGGCAATTGTTGTAGATTAGAAATAGGTACCTTTAATAGGCAGTCTTACTTAGTGGTATAATAATTTTATCAGCTTAATTAGGTTGAGGAGATCAGACACTCAGCTGCATTTAGGCATACTGAAAGTCAACCAGACAACCAGACCAAAACTTTGTTCGAAAAAGACTAGGCAGATGATGACAATGTTCATCAATTATGGTTCCTGGAAAAGAATATAAAACAGCAAGTTTATTTAGATATGTTACGGGTAATGCTAGAAGGTGGAGTAAACCTAGGTTTACCCGGGTTGACTTAGTATTACCCAAGCTTCTTGGGTAAAGCCCGAATAATAAGTAAAATAAATTTTAATTCGGGGTTTACCCATGCTCACCTAGGTCTACCCAACTCTGACTGGGTACTGGGTACTGGGTTTACCCAAGAAGCTTGGGTAATACTAAGTCAACCCGGGTAAACCTAGGTTTACTCCACCTTCTAGCTTTACCCGTAACAGATACATTGCAAAAATGAAGGTGTTACGTCACAATCATATTTCAAAGTTGCACGTGTGTGTTAAGTAGCAATTAATCACAGAACTAATTTGTAGGAAAGAGTAAATAATTACCAAACTGGTAATTAGTGTTCAAAATCTGTAGCAATAGGAAACAATATGCAGACTTACGTGTTTTAAATTTCACTTACATAATCTTTTATGATATCGTACCTACTTTGATTGCTAAAATTATAAAATAAATTCTGAAACACATATATCAAAAATATATACTGATATAATAAATCTAATTAATTAAAAATTATAGCAAAGCAAAGAATTTATATCACTTCCTAAAATAGCCGACTGCGTTTCTAAATTTTCAATCTTAATTAGTCAAAACTAGGCATATTAATATGTATAACTAAATTACATCGTATTATCAGAGCAATAAATTAGATTTTGAAGTGAAAGTGAAATGCGTGGACTAATAAAATACACACGTGTGTTTAATTAAATTGTATATATGATGTTTCTTATACATAATTTTATGAAATAGCTTTGTGACGTGATAAGGATCCGCCTATGAAGCCAGTTTATTCTCACGGTGATTCAATGTATCTAAATAATCATTAAACAATTTTAGCGTCGTCTCTAGTCTCACCGAATGTAGCTGAGTACCAGTGCTTTACAAGGAGCGACTGCCTATCTGAACTTCTCAGCCCAGTTACCCGGGCAACCCGATACCCCTAGGTAAGACTGGTTGTCAGACTCATCCCACCTTATTATAAAACGTGGTAATGCGAAGTACCCGCCTTAGTTATAGGTTTAGTCCACCATTTTTTGTTCGGGACAGTGGTTTAAAGGTGGTACAAAAGCTGGTACTTTTTAAAACCATGTTTTATAATAAGGTGGACTGGCTTCAGATGTTCAAATGACATCTGAATATCTTTGGTAGATGTCGACTTTAGAATTTATGATGCGATATCTTTAAATCTTGACTCTGATGAGTCAAGATTTTGATGCTGATGGTGATCCATCAGCCTTTATTTACTGCCCCGCTGCAGGGCACAGATCTCTTCTGAAACTGAGAAAGAATGAGCATTAATCACCATGATTGCACTAGGCGTATTGACGATTTCAGACTTTAAAATCCAGATTTCTTTAAGATGCTTTCCTTTGCCTTTGCAATGGGCATTGGTGTCTAACTCGTCCGATTTCGTTTGATTTCGTCTCTAATTCTTACAGAAATAGAGAGCGCATTATTGAGACAAAAAAATTGCGCCGACCTCAAACAGCTTGGGAAGAATATTATAGAGGAATACTGTTACTGTTACAGCCATTTATTGTCCCACTGCTGGGCACAATCCTCCTCTTAGACGGAGAAGGATTGAGCATTAATCACCACGCTTGCCCAATGCGGGTTAGTGATTTCAGACTATAGTCCAGGTTTCCTCAAGATGTTTTTCTTCACCTTTTTATCAGCCATTGGTATCTAAGATATACTTAGAAATGCCACTTTTTATCTATAATATTTAGTAGTTCCCTGGGGACGCGAGAGAAACCGCAAACGCTAGTTTCAGACAACAGTAGTATCTTTTGGCACACCTGTTCACCCTTTTAGAAAACTAACATGACGTACAAGACCAGTTTATTACGAAATTGAATTCCCATGACCATCAGACTAGATGCAGCATCTAACCGGTAGTTATCGGACATAATGATCATATAATCACCTGCTTCAATGATCGTCACACGTTGCTTTATGTAATAGATAGGCTTGAATGGTGGGTGGAAAGTTGAATTTGGTCTTTGTAAGGAGTTTGGGTAATTTTAGGATAAAGAAAATCACATTTTTTATTATATTTCAAACTTAGCACATATGAAGTCATATGTGCTAAGTTTTACTTGAAGCTTCATCAAAGCTCAAATCATATGTCATTTAATTTTAGTAAAAGCCTAGGTTCTTTGATTTAATTTACAAATAGATGTTTAGTTATAGTGCATATTCATAATGAGGTATATGCGTTTTATTCAGAAGAAGAAAATACCGTAGGTTCTATGATCATCTGGGACCTTAATTATGAATGAAAGCACCCATTCAACACTTAAGCTATTCATTAAGCATTTTTTTATATAAAAGCTCTTCAATCACCTATGGGAAATTCAGTACAAATTCTTAACTTAATAGTTCTTGAGAATGCTTCACTAAAGAAGTTATTAGACCACAAACGGGCGAGCAATTTATTCTCGATACGTGTGAAAAGCTAAGGATTTCTACAAGCAAACACATCCGCGTGGCTTTCCACTCAGACATCCTAAACGTATGTCGTGCGTGCGTCGAGGGCCTATTCTGATAGATATTTGTTGAGTACTGAAAGACGAATAAAAGCTCATTTTTTGTTTTTTGTTTTCAGTCACGTTCTCGAATAAGTACTTTAAACAAAGTACTTCATTTATTTTTTACTAGCTAACCCCCGTTCCACCCTCTTAAATACCATTTCCAATATTTGTTCATTAATTTATCTAGAAATTGTATCATTGTATCAAAATTATGCATGATAAATATGGCAGTGTTGAACATTACCTGTATCAAAAATACATATAGGTTATTTACGTTCGGTAAGTATAAGTATTTCGTATAGATTCGGGGGAAACTCCATGAAACAGCTGCTAGTTCAATAATAAAAGGGAATTTGCAAAAATCAATAATATAGTTATCCATAAACACTTTTCAACAATTCTACGTAGCGATCCCACAAACATATCCAGAATAGTACCGTTGTGAAGGTAAATAAGTTGCACATTGCACTGCACTTGACATCCGGTTGAGTGCACACTGTACAAACTATGCAGACACACAAAGTAATACTTTGATTTACTAGATGAGACAAAAGTTATAATGATTTTAATCTTATCGATACTAATTATTATGACAAAGCTAAAGAATTTGCTATGATATTAAAACTGGTCTAGTTATAAAAGCTTATAAATGATTATCGGTCTTTATGTACCCCAGCTTTTCTGCTCTCATTTATCCATTTCCCTGTATCTTCAATATCACGATCAGCTTTTCATCAAAGTAGATTCCATTCCTGATGCCCCAGAAATAATGAAGCGGCAACCTTTTCAAGCCTGAGCTGTCAATTACTTAGCCACGAACCTCAGGAAATTTTTGAACTAAGAAAAATAGATGAAATTGGTTTCAGGTTATCTACTTCTTCTTAAGAAATATATTAGTCCTTTCTGTTACTATTGAAAATATAAAGCAACATTGACGCAAACGTCATGTAATTTCACCAATTAAAACAATTAATACCTTCATTCAATACTTCCTATGGTGGGAAAACCTTATTAGTTCAGTACGACATATCGACATACTGGCCTCATAACTATATAATGATAGGTAAATGCTGTTAAATACATACCTACTATTTATCTCGAGATAAAGTCTAGAACGTTCCAGTAATTTTGCAATATTCCTGGTGAATGTTCCAGTAGTTTCTCATTAATGATGTATGAAAGATCATCATCTGCCCAACCTTTTCCCAAATATGTTGGGGTCGGATTCCAGTCTAACTGAATGCAGCTGATTGATCTGAGCTGGTCTCCTCAACCTTGTTACCCGGACAACCATTTGACTTTCTGGCTTCGGACTGATTTTAATGATGTCAAATATATTTTCAAATGATATTGTAATGAAAAAAAATTGTATTCTTAGGTATGCACTAAAATAATTTTTCCTAGTATCGTCACTTGTATAATTATTACAAATTTTATTCATATAATCTCTCTCAGAAATATTTACTAATTATTATAACATCTCAATAATTAATTCAAAAGCTTCTTGAATACCTTACATTCAACTTATGTTATCAATTCCGATAGTTTCTCACGATTATTCAATAAAATTCTCATAACGCCTATACATTTTCACTTAATTACCACATATTATTGAGAAAGTTAGCGGTATACAATTTTTGTTGAATAATTACAGTTTACACTTTCTGTTTTTTTTTAAGCCTATGTTAAGTCACGGTCGGTTTTTACACTTTGAACTCGAAACTTATGTTTTCAACTGAATTTGATATATGAGGTTATAGTAATAATAATATGTTTTTCTGTAAATTAATGAAAATATCGGTCATCACGACAATAGTCTTGATAAATGAACTAATCAAACTTGAAACATTGATAAGTCTAAATGTACTAAATATGCTTTTAAATATGCGGTTTTTCAGAGTATAATACAATAAAGATACAATAAATCCTTCTCCGTGTCAGAGGAGGCCTGTGCCCAGCAGTGGGACGATAAAAAGGCTGTAACAATAAAACTTAAAAATATAATCAACTCCATGAAATAGAATAGTTTATTATTCATTAAAAATCATTGTAACAAATTAAAATATCAAGCTATCTGAAGCTATCAATAAGGAAAAATATTATGACAACTAATTTAGTTTCCTATTAATAATGTTTCATAAAAAAGTAGGACTATCATAAAACCAGCAACTTCGCTAAAACTTTAATTTGCTAATAGAATAGGAAAACGAAAGTTTATTAGAACCGGAATTAATCGATAACTTTCATTAATACTATGACTGATTTACTACAGATCTATCTATACTGTTAGTCCTATAGTATTGTAGAATACTAATTATTTTGTTGAAACGATTGATTTGATACGTTTTCATTAAAAAAATTGGGCTGACAAAGTGTAGTCTCACTATAAGACATGTCATCGACACGAAAGAAGAAGAATTAAAAAAAAATTGCTGTTAGAATTAAATTCGATCAAATATAAAAGACCGGTTTTACAGTTTGTACTAATTCTGTATTGATGTAGAATTTATTTAAACGCGCTAATTTCCGTTACTGTGGTTTGAAAAATATTTTCAGTGTTGGGTAAGCCCATGGAGTACGGATTTATATTCTTCATAGCACCTAACCATAGGTATACTATCTTTCGAGGAAGATAATGGCCTGTTTATCCAGGTATGAGTAAGTCCCACTGAATGCGGGTTACATCGCTGATGTAGGTAAGCAATTTTTGATAAAAAAGGTGGTAATATAAACATGGTAATATTATTCGCAAACATTTTAATGAGCTTTTTTGATTTGGATAAATCAATACTAATTTAATTTCTTTTTGTAGAGTGAATTCTGAACAAGGTAAACACAAATAAAATAAATCAAGTACAATTTTTTAAAGGTTGTCTTTATTATTTTTCACTCGGATCCATCGTAAAATAAATTAAAACATCGCAACAATCAAACAGATAACATTCTTCGCATTAAATACACATTGGTTTGCAATAAATATGACTCGAAACATACCCATACACATACAGCAAAAACATATGACTCAACAAAAAATAGAAAATATTAAAGTAAATATATAAAATATCTTTGGAACTGAAAACTTAAAATAAAAATGTACTATCAACCTTCACTTAAAAGAAAAGTGAATACTTAAACATAATAAATAAAAATACTTATATACAATACAAGAAGAGACTAAAAGCGTCAGTCTTGATGAAACTTAAAATAAACAAAAAGATATATACAGAAAAAAAAACTTAGCATGTGTATAGAACGGTGGTCAATATATACAAGGAAGAGGAAGAAGAATTACGTAGAGATTAATAAGTTAATATTACCTAGAATAAATTAAATAAATAATTTAATTTCACGCCTGTTTGACATGGGCGCCATAGGCCAAGTCTTGGCCATCTTGGGACCTGCCCCAACCGCCGCTGGACTCCCAGCCACCATGGCTTTCCTCATGAGCGGGTTCTGACCAGCCACTGCTCTTCTTGGATTCGAGGAGTTTCTTGAGGGCGCCGAAGGCAGCGGCGATGAAGGCGATTTTACCGAGGAGGTAGGCTTTGAAGACTGCGAAGGCGATGATACCAAGGAACAGAGGGATGAGGGCAGCAAGCTTCAGCTTGATGAGGGCCAGGATGGGGAGGAGCTTCTTCAGCTTCTTCTTCTTCTTGCCACGGCCTGGAATCAAGGAGAAGAATTTTGAGTAAAACAGTCTGAGGTACACAATACGTAAGACAGTAATGAGCAGTTGCCTAATCTGAAAACGATGAATGAAAACTAATCGTAAATTATAAAAGGAAAGAACTCTCAGTAACGTTCAGTAAGCTACCTAAGAAATAGACAATCAATGATAACTCTCTAATCCCGTTAAAGTCACACATAAGTCACTAATTATATCAAAAACAAATCCGTCTAACAAAGGAATTACGGACCGTTTAATTTCACATAGCGAACTCAGAAGAATCTTGTGTACAAAAAACTTTTCCCACCACATATTAAGTACCAAGCCTTTGTAAACGTAGATACGACAATTAAAAGAAAGCTGCTTTAACTTTTGGCATTCATAGTTGAATAAAATTATAATTTCTTTGAGAAAGTCACTGCATGTATGTCACGAACTTAAAGGTCAAAAGCGAGAATGATTTCCATATTTTCGACGGTTCCCAAAATTTTGGACTTTCGGTTGGCGTATTGGCAGGTACCTACAACTGTAATTAAGTAAGTCATACTTTCAATAATGCAGGTGTTAAAGTGCGTACTAATGCTAAAGTTCATTAGCACTATGATTACATAATAAGTGACAGGCTTAGACAGATCAATAGTCTCAAGTTACACGCCGATTTGCAGATAGAAATCTTAAAGACACTGAACTTATCCAGTACATTGAAACTGGTCTAGCAAGCTCTTACATAAATAAACAGGTCGGAGTGAAAACGAAATCGAAGTGATAATGGTGTTATGTCATTCGATCAAGCCTTTACTGAATATGTTAAAATATTCATCAATTACTATTGTGTGATAAATTATGATATCAGAAAAGGTTTATTCGACATTTCCTAAATCGATTACGTTAATGATTATTATGATAGTTTTCTAAAAGAGGGAAGAGATAAATCATGTGGTGAAGTAATTTTCGGAAATACATTAAAGTCAGAATACAATGCAATATTAATAAACGACTGATTTAAATAGAAAGGAGGAGTCGGTTAAACGGAAACCGCACATAAACGTTTTGACGCATCTTTGTGAGTAAGCCGGGTCATTTGGGCGTGTTTGCAAATTCTTATGTAAGCCACAGCTTCGAAGGAGATTTAATACAAACTTGAAATACTAAGTGAAAGTTTTAGAGTTGACACTAATTTGCTAGTGGGACGATTATGAGATTAGGAAAGAAAATGGAATGACTGTTAACAGAACAACTTTTGACAATGATCTTTTTGAAAATTTTATGTTTTATCGTGATGTCGTGAAATGCAGTTTGTTAATGAGGCATCAAGTATTTTAACTACGTGCTGGCTTACTTTGACTTTACAAATAGCATTTTAAAGAAAGTGCAAACATATGGTTGTTTATTCTCTTTCGTCTATGTGCAAAGCTTCTATTGACAAAACACTAGAGACGTACTTGAATGAGAATATCTAAAAACTTAGACTATAATAAAGTCTAGCTCATTCATTGAATTCAATGCTCTTTCAAGCGTGCTTTTTGTATACTTTGACTGCTTACAATCTATGAATAGTTTATGATTGGGACCTTAGGAACTTATAACAATTAGATTTTGTGCTTACTGGATTTTGAGTTTTATGCTTACTGGAAATACTTTGTTCATTTTGATGCGATTTTTGCTTGGAATGTTAGCATCTTCTTTGAAATCAAAGTAGGTTTCAACTCTACTGATCCCAGCAGCAAAGAAATGTAATATTTTCTCAAGAAAGTGCACTAACTGCTGTATCAAATTAACACATTATTTGCTCTTAATGTTATCTCGGTTCGTGGGAACATTTTCATACATTGTACTCCATGTGTTAGATTTTGTACGCTTTGTACCGTAACTAATACTTTTATTGTTGCTATGCATTTAACTGTATCTTAAGAATCACAAATATTTGCTGCTGAATCAAGATGTAGATGATTATCTGCTGTTTTTGAGTTTGTTTGAGCGTTGATAATATCTTTCAAGCCTATTTCGTGTTTAACTTTGGAGATGCTATTTAATTCTAATTTATTACTGCCTATAGGAAACAGTTATTTCTTCCGCAGTTTTTAATGACTTCTACATAGTAATTATATTCTAGGTTAAGAGTTTAGTAATAAGCAGTTACTTTTACGACTGTATTTACTACTACTACTTTTACTCCAGTTAAAGCAATTTTCGCGTTCTTGATAGTATTTTTACTTTTTTTTTTAATTTGCCCTGCATCAATATTACATTAATTCTTATTTTTAGTACTTTTACTGAGGAGAAAATTATTGAAGGCGACAAATATATTTACTATCAAGTGGTTGGACAGAAGTTTTAAGCAATGACTTTTACATACCTTCCTCATCAAGGGTGTTATCGTCTTCCAAGGCTTTGGGCATTCTGAGCTGAAGAACATGGCTGTCGAGGAAGTCCACAACATTCTCCATGATCCTTTCTTCAACCTTCAGTTCCCTGGCTTTGGGTTCCTCAGGCAGGGGTTCGTAGCTGCGAGCTGATCTGGTGTTGCCACCGGTGTTCTTGAAGCTGACTCCATCCAGGACTTCTAGGCTTGAGGAGGCTGCCAGTTTGTCTGTGAATCTCATTGCCTTTTCCTGCAAAACAAAAGGAGGACTTAGAATTTTGTTTGAAGTGACCCATTTTGTGAGATTGGACTGATTTAGAATTTTGTTGCGTGGTCTTGTATCATTAATTTTGATGATAAATCACTGTGGTACCAATGAAAAATAAAGAAGTGATATTTATGTCTTTTTAAACGAACATCTTCGAAGATTTATTGCTATAATAAGTTAAACGTTTAATTCAGCAAATTGGCAAATTAAACTAGTTAATAAATTCATCAAGATTGACGAAAAAACTGCTAAAAGATTTTTATCGAGTTTCGACACTAATAAAACCGCATTATTTTTCAAAGTCCATGAGTTAACATCAAAACTAGACACGGTAAACCCGAACAACCCTTGGGAGTTCACAGATCACTGAAACACTTCACTGCACTTCACAACACACCTTGAGACACAAAGAAGTATCTGTATCCAGACAATCCTTTAGAGCGGAGATGAATCTCTCGGCGGCTCCATCCTCCTTGGCCATGGGCAATGCCCCGGCGACTGCCACAGCACACAATAGCACAACTACCTTCATCTTGCTCGATGGCTAAACACAAATTGCTAAAGATCAGTGTATGGGCGTCAGTTTTATTTTGTGTTCCCCCTCCCTGTATTTCCATATGGCACGCACTCCGTCTGCCGTCTCGAGGCCTATGATGAAATACAAATATACGCCTTGATGTTTTAGCAAGTATTCGGCAGGTTACATCGAAATGTGTGTTATGGTGGCATGGTAATACGGTCAGGCTTAGGCGTTAATTTTTTTATTAAATTTTTATTAGTAGGCTCGGCGGTATTTAGAATTTTTTGGGCGGGAAATTAGATATTTGAATTATTGGCGAATGTTCTTGGTCAATCAAGTTGTATTAAATGTAGTGTTTAATGATAGTTCTGAGATTTTTGTATGTGTTGATGTAAATGCTAGATAATTATCTTTTAGCTGTCAAAGGGCATACTCCTAATATAAATGATCGACAACTACGGGAAGGAATTTTTACGCCTTTCAGTACGTAGTTAGTTTTGTTGCATTTGTACGTTTTTACATAGGTGTAAAAGATGATTTAATGTTCAGGAAATCATTTATCATTAGTTTGGTTCGTGATACTTCAGAATTAAAAAGTGTGTTACGTGTAACCTGTTGAATGAATTTCATAACTTTTGAATCATTCGGAAATCCTTTAACAATAATAACCGCGTCCAAAATGTTTGGAATACCTCGCGTATTTCCGGTTCTTTTGAAGGTTTTGCAAAATCGCTTTCTAAAACCCATCAATATACTTATATCATCGTCTGATTTTCTATATTTTTAACCATTTGTATTCTGCGGTAAATTGTTTAATAGTCCATTTATAGGCACAGTTGTGAGTACGGGCGAAAGTTTGTACGTACTTCAAGACAGAGGTGATATGTCTATTTGGAATTTAAAGTGCGGAATTATGCTGCGTACTCATAGTCATTGGCATCATGTCTTTTGTTTAAAACACTTTTAATTTCATTTAGGTTGAACTTCGTGGCCATTGCGTAATGCGTAGACTTTCTTTGATTCATGAATAATTACGTCATTGAGATTTTTTTAATTCATTACAAATTCGATCTTCCTTTCATTTTGGCTCATATCTCGGTGAAGCGCGTTGACGACAGCTGCTGTTGTAGCATTTTTGAAAATCATTATATTTTCTTGTGTTTAATTGTGTCAGATTGCGTGTAGATAATTGTTACGTTTAGGCATAGTTTTATTTATATTAGTGGTTTAGTTATTTTATTAGTAGTTTTAGATAGACATTATTAATTAAGGGAAATTATTGGAACTTATAACTATTTTCCCGTCTTAATACTAAATTATATATAGGGCTGCCCTACAAAGGGCTTTATGCATATACTTTAGTTATTTGTAAGGATCTGACAAAATTGTACTCAAACAAATTAACGATTTTATTTGATTTTAATATTGGAACTTAAACATATTGTTATTAAAATAAATAGCTGTGCTAGGATATCAAAATGCCATACAATACAATACTGCATAATATATTCAACATTACACCCTCAAAAGGAAACAATTGACAAACTATTCAATCACATTCAAATCGGAGAGAGTCTATTGTCCCAATCTACTGATACATTTCAAGTGACCATTCAAAATTGATCCTTATTCTGAGCGTGTTAAATTTCAAAATGATGTTAGACTTTTAGTCAAAGGTTTTCTGTTATCTAGGTACTGTATTGGCTAGGACAAAGAATGACTTAATCACTTCTGTTCACATACTGAATGAGTAAAGGGAAATTTCTCCGTTGTAGGTGACGTTAATGATGTATGAGTTTTTGTACGTTCTGGGTCCTGTTCCAGTGTACTTTGTAGTCCGTCTGTATGTCTTTCTATGTATTTACTAGCTTGGTTAACGACTGTTGTAGTATCAGTATTTAATATTTTATGTGTTTTCTTTGGTAAAGTTATTTCAATATTTTTGTTCTAATGAGCCTTTAAAGTAAGATCATTTAATCAATTAACTAGCATTTGTAAATTAAATTAGTATTATTCTTATACTAGTTTTTATTTATTTAATTCTGTTTCATCCCTTACAATTTCTTTTTCTATTCTAGTTTTATTCTTTATTCTCAGGTATATTAAAAATCTCCGACGGTGTCTCGAATGTCAAAGTCACGTTGTCTCGAATAGAGAGAAAAAAAACGAAAGTGTATCAAGTGCATGTCATTCTATGTTTGTTGGCCGTTGTTGGACATACTTTATCATCCATTGATGCGTTAGCGAGTATTTTAATAGATGTTGACAGTACTAATGAAACAATGGTATGGGTTATGTAGGTAGTTGTGTGCAATAGTTGTTAGTGTTACTGAGAGAAATGTATACCTACTATTTTATGATGATTAGACATATTTTGGGTAAGAGATAGGTACGCTATAGTTTTCATGTTTTAGCTTGAATTATATACTAAACGATTTTTTTGTGGTTTTATGAGTTTTGAACATTGCTTCTTAAATTATTTAATGCTTTATGATTTTATTTGACTAACTCCTTATCTAAATGTTCGCCTGTGTTTTTATAACACTTTATTATAATATCTACAGTTTATGTCAAATGCTATGGATCATCATCATCATCACATTACTCTGAAATATCCACATTTGCTTTACAATTTTCTTTTCACTCAAACACCGTTGCTGTGACGTTAAATATAGCTTCGTGGTCATGAACTTACTTTACTGTATCTGGTGGGAACTGAAGTTGTGTCGTATAAAAAGAGTTAAGTTCTCCTATGTCTTCGCACGCCAACCTGTTGGGTTCTGTACCATTATGGTTTTGAATATAATAGATTTTAATAAAGATTAATATTTGATTAAATCTATGATATCTATCATACAAAAGATAGTTTACTTGCTACTGAGGTATAGTGATTTAGCAAATAGAAAAATGGGGATGAAAGAAAATTAATGCTTGCTTTATGCGTTACATTCAGAACTACCGAAAAATTACAAGCAATACATGTTTCAAAAGAAGGCCTATTTATTAAAAATATTATTGAAACACTTCAACATAGCTTTTGTATGATGGAAATTAAAGATGATTAATGAAATGATTTTTCAAGCATAATGTAACTTGCCATTCGACACCTTTAGTACCTACATGATAAAAGAGAAATGTGACCGCATCATTGATGCAAGAAGTATTGGATTCATTTCCTTCCTATCTGGCAGTTTGCCAGCCTTTTGCTAAAACTGTCACAATATCACGTAGGGTATTGACTATTTATGATGCGCCTAGCTAGCTAGCCTCCTGAGTTTTAATTACCTTTTAGTAGTAAAAGTGAATTATTTTGATATGCAGCTGGGAATGCAATGGTATATTTTGTGACTGTAAAAACGTAGATTCTAGCTTACTTATTACAGGACTGTTCGAAAGAGTTAACACGGCAGTGGTACATAAAGAGCTTTAGAAGGAACATAAGGGGTTTTAGACAATAAAAGTCTGACTGAGTCACAAAAAGATGGGTCACCTGATGATTTTCCATCTGTGATACGGATCATACGGAACCCCAAAAAAGCAGTACATATATGTGAAAACCATGAATCTGCTAGACTAGTGTTTAGTTTCACACGTTATAAAAACATTTTCTCTTCAAGTTTTTATTGCTACTGCCATTGTATGATGATAAGCAGATATCTCGCTTCCGTATAACGGGGGACATTTAAATATTTATATTTCTTATGACAATTCTTCCACAATTTTGCCTTCGATTCCCCTATGTGGTCTATCTTCATATTAAATTTACTCCTTTTGAATTATTATATTCGTTTGTGGAATTATTATATCTTTGTGTGTGGCTTATGGAATATGTCCAGTGTTCACCCTGAGTTCCTTAACATAAAACTTCTCTTAAGTTCCAAAGGAATCTATTAAGCCGTACAACAGCAACCGAGCTTTAAAATTCACACCGTCATCTACGCCATAAAAGGCTACACACTTGACCATACCGGAACTGACGTTACGCAAACTACCCACATCTGTTACCCAACTTCTACTTGACTAACTTCATCATTCATTCATAAAAAATATAGTCCAACCGTCTTAACTTCTTCATCGGCCCACGTGTTTAAATCACGTTTTATTTCCCAAACTTTCTTTCTAATCAATAGTTGGATTTGCAATAAATAATGTTTGTGCGTAAGCGTGCTCAGACTCCAAACTTTTGGTCGGCCGATAGTTTGTTTGGTCTCATCAATCAGTATGAAGATGAATAGTAGTACGCACATTACAAGGATCAGGTATTAAGCCGGTATCAGACCTTCGATTGGAATCAGGATTTTCTTTAAAAGAAGTTCCATCATCGGCTTCAACTGTCGGCCGACTGTTTAGTTCCCAGTGTGCTCTAAACGAGTGATGCCGCGGGCGTTTCTTGTATCTATGTCGGATGTTCGGTAATTATGCTTTATAGGACCTGTTTGGGTGTGGAAGTAGTAAGACGCCTCACCGTCTAGTGAGTATGGATTATGTAAAACTTTTACGATTATCGTTAAAATACGTACTTGCATTTGCAATTGATATGAATTACTGTAAGTAACTTTACTTCTAGTTGACTTAAAGCTGAATTGTAGTTGGTGACGATGAGCTATCAAATTTTTTACAAAAAAATCATGCTTCTAGATCCAGAGATTGTTTCTCAAATTTTTTGGAGGTCATTACTAGATCTTAGTCTTTAATGGAATATTTTATATCAGGGAGATACTGTGGACCTAAAGTTAACTGTCAAAAGAGTTTTCGTCGACAAACAAGCAAGAGAGAAACAAACGAAGATCGATAGAATCAAAATTTCGATCTTACGTAATTTAATTGTGATTCTCAAAATCGCCACGACGTCTGCCATATCATGTAATTCCCTACAGATACAAGTTAACCAAGTCACATCTACCACGTGCCTCCACTTTCTTTCCCCATTCGCATAAATTAAATCGAAACCCATGCTTACGTAAGAAAATTTACATTATTATGATGTTCGAGTAAAAGTGTTTAATAGTGGCTTTTGATGGTGTCTTTTTTGAAAATATTTTTGATTTTTTGGAACCCTTTTTTAGTTCTGGAAGATATCTATAACTACTGATTTATGATCACTCCCAATATTCTAATCTGTAGTATTTTTTACTACAGATATGATTTGACATTAATTGTATGGGTTAAAGTAGGAGTCGTGGTGGCCTAATGGGTAAGGACCACCTGCTCAAGTATGAGTGCGTGGGTTCGATTCCCGGTCAGGCAAGTACCAATGCAACTTTTCTAAGGTTGTATGTACTTTCTAAGTATATCTTAGGCACCAATGACTGTGTTTCGGATGACATGTTAAACTGTAGGTCTCGACTGTCATTGAACATCCTTGGCAGTCGTTACGGGTAGTCAGAAGCCAGTAAGTCTGACACCAGTCTAACCAAGGGGTATTGGGTTGCCCGCGTAACTGGGTTGAGGGGGTCAGATAGGGCAGTCGCTCCTTGTAAAGCAGTGGTACTCAGCTACATCCGGTTAGACTGGAAACCGACCCCAACATAGTTGGGAAAAAGGCTCGGAGGTTGATGAGGATGATATCTTTAAGAGCCTGACAAAACTATCGGCCGATTAGAAGTTGGATGATGACGATGGATTCATGTCTTCGATCGATCCATTCAGGACAGTTATCAGGAGTTATAAAACCTTTTGTATTGTATGTAGCGTTGCGTTAATTAATATAGAAATTTCTCCTATAGCTAATCGTTTAATTGTTTATGTAAGATCTTCTCACGCGATATATTATGTATTGTTTTGGGTTCATCTGTTCGCGTGTTTAGTTCATCAATGGATTTTGTTTTTGTGTAATTTGTTTGCTGTTGCTATGGAGATCTCAACTTTTACTTTTTTGTTTATCGTATTATTTTTATCTGACACAGCTCCTTGGATATGTAAAGTGTCTGTTATAGTGTTTTAATTGAATACTATTTTTATTTTATTCTAGATGATAACTGTAAAACCATATGATTATTATTGTGTCGACACAATCAATTTTAATAATAAAACATTTAAATTACCTGAAACCAAAAAGGTTTAGCCTGATATAAAATTATTTATAACACTTCAGTAGGTAGTGCAGCCATTATCTCAGTAGGCAGAACTTAAAATCAAAGATGAAAGATCATAACAGCAGCAAAACTAGCATAAAAACGTTTAAGTATAAACACGAATTAAATAACATCTTTGGAGTTAATAATAATGCCAAACATGTATCAAAAAAATCTTCACCATCTACCAACGATTACGCAACTATTAGAGAAAGTTTATTTATTAAGTAATTTGTAACTGGCTACACATGAACACATAATTATACCTATACTTGTATTGTTTCAAAATACTCATAGTTTAAGTGACGATGATATTAATCATGTTGAAGATAGAGATAGGTTTCTCGCCGATTTTTATAACCTATCGATCGATAGTTTGCGACTAGAGACTGAAAGACGTAATGGATCAGTTGTCAAAATCGAATCTCTAGTCGCATGTAGAGATGGGTTATAGAAATCCATAGTTAGAAAATCACCCATTGTTAGAGATACTGAGAGTCATATTACTGGTAAAATTGATACCATACTCAAAGAAATTGAAATTAATTTGAGTAGGGATAGCATGAAAGTGTTAGTTACTTGCTGTTTAATGGTCATTTCTCTTTCGTTTATTAGCGTTATAAGTGGTTATGATATAATCTAATGGGAAAGAGCGAAGGTTAATTTGAAGATTGCTGGGAGAAGATTGGTTAGGAATGATGCTTGTATTTTGTTTAATATTATGTTTTGTGTTAAGATTATCATCGTTATACTGTTATTTCGTTGGTTTCTTTATAAAATTTAATTATTTTGGTTTGCTGCTCTTATTGGACTTTGGACTGTTTATGTTTGCAATTTACAGTACCTAATTCAATTTTATTTGTAGTATATTCAGGTGGGACTTCTAATATAAGGAAATCATTGACGTACTATAACAGTATTATAAATATTTAAGTTCAAATGAATTAATGATGAAGGATCCAACGTTGTTAGCCCAAATATATTAATTGCTGACCAGATAGACCCAGACAGCTGAATGTAGCATGACATTGGCCGTACTGATGTTATAAAAGTCAAGTTGACGTTTCTTATTAACGTTCTTATTTCAGCTTTTGGTAGGAAATAGGAAAGAAAGGACATAATATGTTAGGAAAATAGATGGAGACAATAACATTTTCAGTTCTTTATTTGTACGAATCATTTGAGAAATAGAAAATATATTATTATGTCATAATGAAAATATGTCTGAAGATATAATGAATATAATAAGTATGTATTTGTACTGACAAGGCGGCACAAAGTTATACGTAATGACGATATCAGAATAATTATATATTTAGATGATATAAATCATTAAATTAATAATAATATTTAAGGTGGTATACTCGATTATATGTATGATAAATATATACATTTTGTACATACTATTTTGTAGATACTATGTAAATAGATGATACTGTGATATGTATGTAAGTGCTGCATAGATAAATAAATATATAAATAAATGAGATAATAATATGAATAAAGATAAGAGGCTCAAACAAATGTAGATAAATATAGTAAATAATATCACAAAATAAACTTAAATATACTTAATTAAATAAAGAGTCAACAAATAAATCTATACACAATTAAAATATAAGGACTTAGTAAGAAAGGACTAGATAATAAATCTAAGACAGTAAATAGAACAAAATAAAACATTTTGAAGTACAAAATACACAAATACGGATACCGTATAGGTTGTGAAAATACTAATATAGTACAGCATAAAAGACCATACAAACTTAGAACAACATTTTATGGGAAAACAGTAACAAAACATCGCATCAAAAAAATCCCTTACAAAGGGAAATTCGTCGTAGAATAAATCAATAAATACGCCTTAAACTACAATAAATAAACTCAGTACATTCCATTTCACACTATGTTACAAAACGCAAAGGACTTAGAATTGCTCCTTGGGGAAGTGTAAAGACTTAATCAGTTTTAGCATGAGCTGAGTAGGC
Source organism: Helicoverpa armigera (assembly GCF_030705265.1). Lineage (NCBI taxonomy): Eukaryota > Metazoa > Arthropoda > Insecta > Lepidoptera > Noctuidae > Helicoverpa > Helicoverpa armigera. The sequence goes on along the minus strand of NC_087140.1, from coordinate 2,229,671 downwards.
TAGATCCTGTCCATCATCGATGGATCTTCCCCAGCCATGTCCACTGCTGGCATAGTGTTCCTCATGGTGTGGGTGGGCTACTACTTCATAGCTGGTCTCATGGTGTTTGCTTGCCAAAAGCTTCTTGAGAGCAATGATACCGGCTACCAAGAGTGAGATCTTGGCAAGGAGGACAGCCTTGGCAGCAGCGAAGGCGATGATGCCCAAGAACAGAGGGATGAGAGCGGTGATCTTCAGCTTGGCGAGGGCGAGGAGGGGAAGGAGCTGCTTGATCTTCTTCTTCTTGCCACGGGCTGGAATGAACAATAGAACTAAATTAGTATTTGATGCTAAAGACATGAACTGGGCGAGTTGCATAAAGATGTTACATGTAACTTGATTTAAACAGAGATACTTAGACGTATATTTTATTGGTAGCATTATTATTAGCAATTGAACTAGAGTCAAAACTAGCTAACGTAAAGAGTAAAGATAGTAAGAAAAATTAAGATGCATAAAAATAGTCGTCTTCAAATACTTGAAATTAAACAAACAACAGCTTTCACATTTGAACAAAATTGCTGGCATCGTTTACAAGGTCCATTACCCACAAACTATGAGTACAAAGTTTGTAAACATTGGCTCGGATGGCCCACATGTTTTCGACGGATGGGAATTCAAGCTTATTGAGTTATGAAAAATTTTCCACTATTTCTAATTTAATTATGTCTCACAGAACATTTTAATCGATATGTAATTATTTATGTATCTGTCATTCCTAATTTAGCGTTGATATTTATTTAAGTAACTATTCTAATACTGATCAGTGTTTCATTCTTATTTAAATCAGTTACATTTTCTTTTTTTACATTGATATCAGTTGCCAATATCAAAATATCAGTTTATTTAGTCACAATTTCAAGTTCAGCAAGTTTGTTTACTAAAGCAGTTACACCACGCTCGCTGCGCTTGCGCACACAAGTGCAGCCTTGAACGGTGTCGCCATCTCTGACATTGACCGTAAACTAACAAGCCTTGAGCTTTCTTACAACTTCACCGTACGATAGGCTTGTTTCATTAGTGACGTTTTCCATTTGATGTATTGTTTTTAAAAGCTCTCTTAATAGATTTACTGAAATTGTAAATAGAGGATATTTGAAATAATGTTACGATGCATTATACGTTTTATAATAAGATTTGGTTTTGGATTCACAGGAAAATATTGATTTTTCTATTTTAAACAAAGACGACAAAAAAAAATAAATATAGCAGTTACAAATCAAAAACTCAAAATAGAGTCAAAAAGAAATGGAAACGTTAGACAAGGTAGTCTGATCAATATTTGAAATCAAAGATTACTTTCAGACGACCTCATCCCTTTAACCATATCATTTACTCCTAAAGAGCCGCTATTCAAAGAAATAATACCAATGACAAGTTAATAGATGGGCTTTTTAAAACAAGATAGGTACAAATGAACACAATCTTTCTAAAACAAGTTTATGATTGACACAGTGACTTTGCCGGCCCATTGCTTACGGACACCCATGTAACCTACTTCCCTCAATCACTCATGTAGGGCTTTCAAGCCTTTTTTATAATCATCCAAGAGTGTTTCTTTATCTGATTAATTATCTCCATTTCGTCCATCAACTCAATTATCTCAATGAGGTATCGTTTTCACTTAATTTTGACTTCTCACTTTCCTTATCAAGAATTTACTTTGTCATAATTTATTTTAATCAGTTTGAAGATTTCAATATATTTTATAAAGGCAATCTTTTTTGACCGTGACTCGGCATTTAGCAAAAAATATTATTGTAAATTCAATACACTTGGTTTTGCGTCTATGAGTATTGCATCTATGTCTGAAAGTTAAGCTTTAATAACATTCAAAGGCAGATTGAAAATAGCTTCATCATTGTTTGCTGAAACGTGTTAATAGGTTCATGTTTATTTATTTCCTTTTACTTTTACGTCCTGTTGACCGATTTAAGTACAAAACGGACTGAGTGAAAAGGTGTGAGATCCTAAATGCGTTTTCCATGTTACACAAGTATCTATGGAAGTAATTCTCACTACTAGTTCTAAAGGAAATATTGCTATGCCATTGTCACTCAATTTAGTCTCCAGTTTGAGACTACCAATATCTTGAAATGACGCGAGTAAAATTATGAAAACGTTCTTGTTATAATAAATGTAATTTATATGAGTTATACTTTCATCGATGTAAAATTGATTTATGGTGTGTTGTGGTTGAGCAGCAGTGTGAAATATTGCGTGTCGCAAGTTCAATTCCTTTAAGTCTCAAATTGCAACTGGGTCGTTTTCAAAAAATTTGTAAAAAACAGATATGAAACAGATAGGAAAGCTATATTGTTATAACGGAAAAGTAACAGAGACGAATTATTAGGGTCAGTATATAACGACGCACTTTTAAAAGAAAATAAGTAGATAGTAGTATTCGAATTGTTCTCTATAATTTTGCTGTCGTCCACCTGGTGTTAGTGGCATATTGCCTGTGAAGAAGAGAAAACCTTAATACATAAATACTAAATATTCTAAAACAAACCCCACAGCAATTCTTATACCCGAACTAAAGCCATTCGTAGGTAGGTAACTATCCCAAACTTATCCCATTATAATACATGATGTTACCTGCAAATATCGATTGTAAAAATGTATATCGATAGAAAACATTTTCGAGTTTTATATTTTATTAGTGGATTGATTTTTATTTACTCTGTTCATGTCGACTTTTCGTAAAGATACCTTTATAAAATTATAAAATAAAAAGAAAAGTGGTAGGTTTGATTAAATACGTTTTTATCTCGGTACGTACACTGTGAACAAACCTTAACCGTTCATATCTGTTACGTCACAGAAAAAAGTAATCGATATGATAACCGATATGAATAAATTGCTTGTGTCTAATCTAAAAATCTCTTTTCAATGCTAATTCTTACTTTATACGAAACTTGTATAGTACAGTGATAGTGTCAATACACATTTATTCTAAGCTGAGTTATAAAACAGTAAAAGTACTTACCGATACTTTAAAAGTCTCACAGTAATAAGTAACTTTTAATTGTCGAATAATCACTGCACCACAATATTTCGTGCTTGTCGCGCTTAACAAAATTACCGAACATTTTTGATTCGTCGATTCTTTTGACAGTTCAGTTGCTAATGTTTTAGGTAAAATAATTTTGATAACTACTACAAAAATATTAAAATTACTAATGTAACAGACAGGAATAACAGAAATGAAGTGAAATCAAGACTTGCTTTAATTAATTATTCCTGAATTCTGCGTGTTATATTTCATGATAATTTTAGCAAATTCCTTCAGGTTCCACAATGCTCTGCTAAGAAATCAATTATTTGTCAGTTAAAATACTAATATTGAATAATAAAATGTTTTCTAAATGTCGCGCCAAGAATGTGGACACGCATTGCTTATATGAAAACAAATGTTCTACGTTGTAGTTTTCTTTTAAAATTAATCATTCATTGAGGATTATGGGGCGTTATTTTTGTTTTTCATAATGCTGAAATAAATGTTTATTCTGTTTTAAGAGTAATTAGCTAGTAGCTATTCTTTAAAAAAGAATAACTCTGTTGGACGTTTTAATATACAATTTTTTTGAATATGACCCAACTACTAAGTATTTGAGTAAGTGTAATGTTTGTTTTTAAATCGAGAGTTGTGGTGCGAAGGCTAATAATGCTTTGTAAGATAATGTAGCTCTATACAGGATCTATTTAGAAGATCTTGATGATAAAGCTTGCATTGCATATGATGAGCACGCATTCGATGAACCATCATGTAGGCATTTTATGGTCATTTTCCGAGATAGTGCAATTAAAAACACGAACCTGACTAATAACACCATATTAGTATCAATTGAAGTCGTAAGAACATATATCATAATATTGGAAAGGCAACTTTCTTCGGAGAAGAGCCAAAGAGTGCCAGTTACACGATTTCTCGATGACTCGTTAAACTGGTTTATAGACAGGACTTCGAGCCATTGCCGTAGAGGGAATGCGCCGCTTTCGAGTTTCTACATGTTGTTGACAAAAGGCCTTTTTTGTAGGGTGATGTTTTTGCTAGAAGGAAGTAGCCTTGAATGGTGATGGCCTGATTTCGTAATGACTTCTCTTGTTGACTTCTACAAGTGTGAAGAAATTGATTCGGTAGTTGACACTTTGTTTGATATTTGGTTTAAAGCGCGTGGTGTAAATATAGCTGATACCTTCTCTTCTTGAATTCGGTCAACACTATTTAATTTTTAAATAGAGGATGATAAACATGAAGTTAATTTTGATGACTGATCACCATAATCAAGAAAAGAGCATAAAAAATAATTATATCAAGTGAACGATCAAGAGAAAAACCAAATCAAAACCAGAATACAACCGCAACACTCCATAGGAAGATGTACAAGGTACTTAACACACCCGCTTCAAGTTTCATTCATGAGAATAAGTAGGAGCATTCATGTAACATCCGTGAAGGCCAAGACTTTCCTATCTTTATAGACTTATAATGTTATAGAGGGGACTGGATGAATAGATAGAGAAATTTTACGTTAAGCTTTTGTGCTAGACAATTTTCAAGTCATAGATTGTAGTGATAAAGATGAAGTGACTGGGAAAATGGTTGAAGAAGTTGAAAGCTCGGCTTTAAAAGCTCAAAAGAATGCAGTCAAGTTATTTTGATAAGAAGTCAACAGTGTAGGTAATGTAAGCTAAGATGAAGATAGAAGAAGATATGCTAACAGTCCGTGAAAGAATTCAGTAAATGCCTCATATGAAGCTATAAACAAGGTCGTTAGAGATAATATCTGTGCAATTCAAGCAGCCTTACAGTTTTAATGATATCTAGTTAAACTAATCGCACATGCTTGCAAAATAATCATCAATTTTCACAAATCACGATCAGGAAGTAGTATAGCTCTAATGTTACTCTACTTAACTAATCAGGAATCACAATCGGAACTACCGCACGTAAGTGGAGCATCTTTCCATACCGTTTCACAGTTAGCTATGAATTTACGTATAAATGAGGAAATAGCAATATTGCATGTTTATAATTAAATAGATTTATTCATGCGTACAATACAAAGCATGAAATTTAACATCGGTAACTAATGGGCCGGCTAGGCTTTCTATTTATATCAATAACTTAGATTAACTGAATGGTCTACAAAATTTAACTGTTAACATGCATGTGGTTAGGGTTGTTGCATCATTGTTACGTCTGAAATCATTTAGTTTGTTTGAGTATTATGTGAATCTAAAGCGTGAAGTCTGAGCACTATCATTATTACAGTCTTTTTTTATTTAGTTTTTTTTATTGCTCTCAAGGCAGAGAGGATTTTAGAGCTTTCGCTCACAATTTTCAAAAATAAGACGGGATAAACGCTAAGAAGAAGAAGAAGAAGAAGACTGACTTGCTTTACGAGAAAGTAGCATCAGGATTAAATTATCATTTGTGGATCAAATATTAAAGCTATGATTGTTATTAATTGATATGATTGTTGTTAATTTAATTTTTAGATAAAGACATATTTTTAGACAAATGCTCTATTAGGATCTTATAAAATGGAAACCTAACTTGGTATGAATTACCAACTACAAAACAATTAAATGGATCAATTATATATTTCAAATAGTTGTATTCTTTGCGACAACCCTGATACCTGTTGGTACCACCTTGCATTTGTAATATGTAACGGTACAGTCGAGCTATAACTTGAACTGGTACTAAGTACAGTCGCCTTCATTTTATGTACACACTTTATATTCATGGGAATTTAAGCATTACTTGAAACTTTCCAATATAATGTCACAGCGGGTTAGAAATACTGGAATTTTATTGACCAATATAGTAAAGTGATAATTGTCTTCAAATTGGAAAGTAATGAAGAATTAAATATTGATTTAAGTGAATAAAATTGTGTTAAAAAGTATGGAGGAAATGATATAAAAAGCAGAGCTCGGAAGTAGACATTTACCTATAGATTTGATAATATGATGTAATCTGAGAGCAAACTCAAATACCTATTGACTTTTTTCAGTCATGTTCAGTAAATTCTATTAAATTGCTTGAAATTAGAAAATACCATTAAAAATAACACCAGCTTACAAGAATACATATAAGTGATTTTAAAACAGATGTTTAAGAGGCAACAAATGCTGAAAGACTTAAAGTCTACACTGCTTAACTATCGAGTAAAATCAGTTATACTGATAATCAACTAGCAAAACGTAATTACTCAGGAAATGATATTCTGGCTTGGTGTTTTATTAAAAGGCATTTAGATAGATATAGAAAAGCGAGAAACAAATAAAGAATTTCTTATTAAAATTGACCCAGATTGTCGTCATAGGAATTTATAATTCGGCAAGTATGTAATTTCTCTTGAAGAATGCAAATTGATCATCGATATCCTTTATTATAATATTTCTAGATTTGTTGAATAATTCAATATTGAAATTGAAAAAGTAAAATCGAAATTAAATAATTAAGAAGCAAAATAAAACGGTGAAATTCAAAGACAAAACGTGACTAAGAGAAGCACAGACAATTGTTTTGCTCTATTTAATCATTATAAAAACCGCAAATTGTTAGTACTTTAGTCTCGGATCGATGAGTCACTTCATCTCAATTTCTTTTATTTCCATCCTGTTTCATAACATTTCCGTATGTTTGATCTTCGCGAGTTCACGGACTTAGAAAACGAAAGCCATACCATAACTCGTTCTTATTATATAATTTTTGATTAGCATAAGTTTTATAACATTTAATTTGCATTCGATTTAGATTTGATTTACAAACGCTCACCTAGTTTTATTTGATTTATGCTTCTTTTGTTCCGAGCAATTAGTTACGTTAACTGTGTTGGTTTAAATGAATCATCGTAATTGTTTCGTTCATTCAAATCGTGTTTATCTAACATCTAACGTGTAATTACGTTTACGCATACAATTTTATACGTGCATTTAAGTTTACTTTATAAGCTTATAAAATGATTTAGTTTCTTACCTTCCTCAAGGGACCTCTTCATACCCTCAACGGTCGATGAGGGCAGTTTGAACTGGATCACATGGTTTTCCAAGAAATCGGCAGCAGAATCTACCAGCCTGGATTCAATCTGGGCCTCTCTCGCCTTAGGCTCTTCGGACAATGGCTCCAAGGCCCTGGCAGACCGAGGGGATCCATTGCTAAGTATCGCCACTCCATCAGCAAGGTCCAACTCCCGCGCGGAGTTTACAGCCTCCACATATTTCAACGTCTTCTCCTGCAACCAAAAGATAACAACTTAGTAACACGTCACTCAAATCACTTCACGTTAATCACTTCACTGTTCCCACCTTTATACACAAAGAAGTATCTCCATCAACGCATTCTTTGACAACTCCTAATATTGACCCGAATACTCCGATTTCGTTGGGCTCCTTGTCGAGCGCAGGCATGGCCCGCGCCGCCGCGAAAATAACTAGGACTGCGATGTATCGTATCATGGCTGCGAATCAAACTACCCCTACAGAAAGCTTGGCACTAAGTGTAGCGTTGTTGTATATGACGGCCTGTTTTAAGCATCTCACCCCACTACTCGGCGGTCAAGAAAAGTGAACTCAATGTCGGTCGATTAAACTGGTACTACGAAATTATTTTTGTTGTAACTACGGACAGTTTTCGGGGAACGCACGTGGTTTTTTGTTGTAGTGTGGGTGTGGTTGCCGATCATGGTGACAGTTGATCAGTTTCGTGTTTCTTATGGGGTATTCGTGGTTTTGATACTTTCGTGATGCAAAATTGTTTAAAATTGACAGAAATTCCAGATATTTTTTTGTATGGTGTAACTATTTAATTGATTGTTTGTCCTAAATTCCTGCTAAAGTATGATATCATCTTAGTTTTTTTGGGAAAACAAAGCCAGTATTTGTGTCGAGATTGTATCATTCATTCTTTCACTTCTGTGTGGTCCCTAATTGGCTTGTTGTTTGTGATCAACAGGTATGTTATTTTGGCCACTTTCATTACAACTAATAACAGTGATTTCTTTATAAAAAGTAACATTGCTTAAAATGGATTTAGTGTAAAAATGAAACCGTTAATTTGTATTTTTACTTTACTCATTTATATTCATTGAATGCTGAATTGAATTAAATGTCGTTATCAGAAATTGATTTTGTGTTATTTTCTTTTCTTTTAAGCTTTTGACACTCTTTTCTTTCACTTGTTCATCTGCCATAGTCATTGTTTTTCCTATTTCATTACCGCCTACTAATCTAAATATACATAATTTACCATTTTCATCACTAATAAAGAATAGTACTCCTTTCTCACGTTTCCCATAGTCATAACCCATATTTTCTTTCTCATCAGTTATCATAGTATCAACAACAAATTACATGTTGTTATTAAGAAGAAAGAATGGGTTGTAACCTAAAAACTTTTTCTTCACACAAAATGTTGAAACAATGAACAGTTGGTGATAACTTTAAGTGATTACTTACTTTCCTTTTTTATAAAATTGTCGCCGAGTCTCAATGAGCTCTTTATTTTGATAAATTATCGAAAATATTAAGCTGTGTAATGGGTGAGAAGCTGAATATGTTTTGAAATACCTATTATTTTTGTGTGAGTTTCAATATAAAATGGTGATGTATTTTTATTTAATGTTCATTTGTTTTTGTATTTTGCCTCTGCAAGTTACTGGCAAAACTTTTGGGTCATTATTACTCTCGTGGCTCTGTAAATAATGAATAAGTCCGTGAATCTATTATAATCTGATGGCAATAGAATATTTTGTTCTTTCAAGTTAAAAGTTCACCCATATTAGAGCCTATAACTCAGATGAAAACAGGTGTGATAATACTCAGACTTCTTACTCTCATCCAAATAGATTTAAAATAAGTTGTACAAGCTACTGTTGCCTATGATCTACCATAAAGCATGCATATAAAAATAATGTTCCCATTGTTGTGAACATTGAGTAAATCATCATCTGCAAGTGGTATACTGACATATTTCTCTCAATTGACATAAGTAACCTGTGCTTGGAGATTCTCGTCGGAAGCTGGAAGTTCTCACATTCAGATAACATCGAAACCATATTGTTTTCTTGAATAACGTTTGTGTTAATGTTAATGTGTTCATTTATTTTTATATCTTTTAGAGACTAGGAAGCTTTAGCTTTATAAGTATAATGATCCTGAATTTCTTTCATTCAGAGGTATTTAAGCTAATATGCAAAGTAAGTATTTTTACGACGATTCTCAACATAATATAAGAGTCTAGTGTACGTATGGAGTAGAAAATCTTAATTTATCTTCCTTTTGACAAGACCAGTAGGTACCTTCTGTACGATGATTTCAATGTAGACTTTGACGAATATCCTGCAATTATTCCTAGTGAAATTGACCTTAAAAATATAGGTACTCTCATAGAAGTTATTTACCAAAGGTATGTGCCAAATAATAGCCACAGATGGACGTGTACAGTTTGGCAATGACCCTGTTACAAATACTAAGGATATGTGACAGGCATTGTAATAAGAAGCGAGTAAGTATGTAAATTGATAATTTTAGACTGCGTGACTGCAGTCAGGTAAACCAAAAAACTTCAAAGATCTCTTAAGTCCCTTTGAAGCAATTACGACAGTAAGTAATTATGTGGAAGTTGATTAGTTAGTACTAACAGTATACTTTAAGGAATAATTCTTATTTCAGTATAGTATAGCTTTGTAGACCTACAAAACAGTGTGTGTGAAAATTTAGCAGTTATAAGTTAATTTTAAGTTTCAGTAGCTTTCATCATCATCTTCTCAGCCATAGGACGTCCACTGCTGAACATAAGCCTCCCCTTTAGATCTCCACAGATACTTGTTGGAGGCGACCTGCATCCAGCATCTTCCGGTGACCTTTATAAGGTCGTCTGTCTACCTTGTTGGAGGACGTCCTAAGCTGCGCTTGCTAGTCCGTGGTCTCCACTCCAGCACTTTTCAGGAGCTTTATTGATTTGGTAATAAAAATGCAAGGTTGGTAAGGAATTTATCGAGTAGGTCAATAGTAATAGACCAACGAAAGGTAAACCAAAAGAAAGTGTATCTAAATCCAACCTGAATACTAATAAGGAATAAACGTTTGGAAATGGTAAATGCATTTTAATAGACGGATTATCGTTCAGTAGATAGAATAACAAAGCATTGAATATTGAGTGACCTGTTGGGTAAGGTGAAGTACCTGTACTTGATGGAATATAGAACTGGTAGTAGCTGGTAAGTTTTAGCCTCGGGTATTGTTATAGTGTACAAGATACAAGGTGATAGAAAAGTACTGCTGAGTATGAGTTCTAGCTTTGATTCCTGATCCAGCAATAGCTGCAAAGAAAATTTTTTCGATTCCATATTAAGTCTTTATTGCTACAAATATTATACGTAAGTGAGCAAATAAGCATACAATGAATCAAATTCTATAACTTTTCTAAATAATATCAAAAAAAATCCAAGTATCAAAACTACAAGTCCGTAGTATACCTAAAGCTCAACAACAGCAAGTGTCCAATAATTAAAAGCTTGAAATGCGTTAAGAAAATCCATTACAGACAGCGACGAACGAAAGCTATTCTAAAGAAAACTTTATATTCTGAACTGAAGAAAGTTTTGTCTAGAATATTCTCGTATTTAGATAGGTTTTACTCAAGTTCGTTAGAGTGGTATTATGATGATTATGATAATAAGAACCTGTGAGAATTGTCTTTCAAATCTCTTCGAGTTTAGGTGTGATTTCTCTGGCTGCTAACAGGGCTCTTGTCTTAAGCCCTTTGTACACAAACCTTAGCACCTTATTATAAAACGTAGTCTTCAAAAAGTGCTGAATTCAAATCCTTAATAAAGTAAATTGTCTAAATCTATCACTAATAATTTGTTTTGTAATAATTTAGTATGAGTTTATACCATCATGTCACGAATGCGAAACGAAATAATCAGAAGCCAGAAAAAGTCTGGCAACCAGGCTCACTGAGAAATCGGATTGCCTGGGTAACAGGGTGGAAGATATCATATAGGAATTTGCTCCGTGTAAACCTATGGTAAGTATTCAGCTGCATCTGTTTTAGAAGTAGACCCAGCATAATAACGAAAAGGCTAGACAGATGATAAAAGCTGATTAGCAACAGTAGCCACAAAAAACAAAAGAACCAACAAATCAAACAATAAGCCTACACACGCATTACAAGTCAAACATCATAATCGTGTAACGTGTGAGTCGTCAACGTTTTTACACGTCGCGTCGACTTAATGACGACAAACGCAAACAGATGCGCGGGCGCCGGTGTGACTGATTGCAGGTAATCATGGATACTAAGCTTAATATTAAAAAAAAAACTGGCCAAGTGCGATTCGGAGTCCCTCACGAAGGGTTCCGTACCATTATTTATAAAATGAGCAAAAATTGTTTGCTGTATGGGAAACCCAAAAATAATTATTTTATTCTAGTTTTCAGTATTTTTTGCTATAGCGGCAACAGAAATACATCATCTGTGTTTCAACTATCACGGTTCATGAGATACAGCCTGGCGACAGACGGACGGACGGATGGACAGAGGAGCGAAAACAATAGGGTCCCGTATTATCCTTTGGGTACGGAACCCTAAAAACGAGGTATATTTGACAGTTGGGCTGCGGGATTGTTCGAAAGAGATACCACGGCCCTGGTACATGAAGGGCTTAGGGAAGGCTGTGAATATGATGGGTTTTAGCCAGTAGGATTCTCAAACTTCCTCACGCAGTTAACCCATAGCGGGATGTGTCATTTGATGATTTCCTATAAAGAAAGGGTACTTTTCCGTCAGTTTTCATAAAATAACTTTCTGAGTGAGCTTTTGCTGTGATAAACAACAAATATTATCACCAAAAATAAAAACAGATTAATCAATACTCAATTAGGGGTACAAGTTTTCCAAAAGTGAAAGGATTTCCCAAATCGGTTCAACAGTTCCCGAGAATGCCGCGTGTGTACTTAAAAGTACATACTTTCAGTTATTGCAGAAGTTCAAGTTGCTGTTAACGTGGATTTGTAAGAGCCCAAAATCTACAATTTCCTGATAAAAAAAAAAAAAACATATACTTATGGAAAAGTTTAATATTACCAGATTATTTGGACCGTTGATTGCTTAATGGTTACTTCGTATTAGACGTACTGTCTAATGATAATGTTTTCAGTTACAAAACGTGTTTGTGGTTTGCACAATGGTCTTAATATTCTTTGTTAAAAGGAGAAAAAGCTTGATGTTTCGTAAAATGCCATGTATTAGATTTAGTTTTTGGAAGCCATTTTTAACTAAAAATGGCTTCCACGCATCTTCGTGCTTCTATGACATTAATAGGTAAAAAGGAAGTTCGTTGAAAAATTTAAGTCACTATATCACCATCTCGTTATGGCAAAACATAATATAAAATATACACTCCAGTACTCAAAACCCTTCTAACATCCCGTAGCTATGCAAGCTCTAACTGCGAATTTCAATTACTTATCCATATTTAGATTTGGTTACCAGAGATAGAATTGCGACATTACCCCCGTTCAATGTAAGGTTTGTCTTCCTATCTTCAGTAAGCAAATCAAGAGATAGGTTATTGCAATCCACCATAATTACAAGATGAATCTTTATTGTCCTTCTGAAAGTCTGTACACAGTGACAAAATACTACACCCGGTGCAACCGGTACAACTTAAGCTTTCTTTTCCGAAAAAAAAACGATACCCAAATTACATTCATGATGCAACCTGTTTTCAACTGAAGATTTTTTTCTCTTTTGTCGTTTTTTGTACTCAATGAATGACTACTTTTTACCGCTGTTGAGTAATGCAGTTTGTGGGTCAATATCAATGTTAGATACTTGAAGAGGTTTGAAGTTATTTATGTAATGGCAATGAATGATGTGTTGTTGTGGTATTTTGGTTGTGATGGTTATTTTTTTGAAGTGTTTGGCCTGTTTTCAATACAGGAATCCGTTCTTTGAATAAGTTACCACATATTAGAAAGATCTGAATTTTCCATGAGAAAGGAATAATGGAAGAAGTAGCTAAAATCGGAGAAAAGAGATAACTATAAAAGGCATATTTTGTAGGTTGTGACCAAAATAACTCATTCACTGGGAAACGTTGTATTTACATAATAAATATGATGATGGCAAGTAGCAATTTATTCTTGCACATATTTATTACATTTTTTTAAAATAAAAATTAAATTAAATTATAAATTTAAAAAACCCCCGACCCAAAAAAAGCACGCAATTATTATGACAAAAGGTTAAAAACGCTAAACCCTATAAAAAGCAAGAAATAACTTTAACACTACGTAAGTACCAACTAAAGCATGTCAGACTAAACTAAATTTTGTCGTGTCGGGGGACCGCTCTAATTTATTAGCCTAACATTAGAAGTAATTATATACTACTACATTACATATACTTGTTATAACTTTTTATATAATTTTGTTTAGATACGTGTTTTTTTTATACGAATGTTGTAATTAGGTAGGTATCATTTGATTTATGTAAGTATTTTTAAAGGTAAAAAGCGGTCCCCCGACTCGTCAAAATTTAGTTTAGTCTGACATGCTTTAGTTGGTACTTACGTAGTGTTAAAGTTATTTCTTGCTTTTTATAGGGTTTAGCGTTTTTAACCTTTTGTCATAATAATTGCGTGCTTTTTTTGGGTCGGGGGTTTTTTAAATTTATAATTTAATTTTATTTCATGCTTTTTGAAGGATTTCCTTAATTTTTCCTTCTTTCATTTAATTTCTTTTATTTTAAGATGGAGTCGCTATATGCGATCTCGGCCAAAAGAAGCTGTTTAACAATCCTCATGACAAACTGGCTCTGGGAGAATTGCACAGATTGAGAAACAACAAAGATTAACCTTTGGTCATTCTAGATTTTCAGCAAAAATATAAATCGGTTTATCCGTTTCATTCCGGCATTCCGGGGTTTCATCCGCCACATCCCATTTCCAGCATCAGGTTCTCGTCAATCAGAAACATGAAGAGAACTCGTCAAGACAAATTCAACGAGCCCAAACTCGATGGGTTTACTAAGAGGCAGTTCAGGGTTACGTCTCCTATCTTCGTGTCCTAACAGCAGACCAGCTCAGTGGTTCCAGAAGACATTAGTATTTCATATTTCAGATCCCACATATGCTTGCAAGTAAACTGAGCGTGTAACATTCCTATCACACCTAACAAACGAGCTGATGACCCTGAAGACCTGAACCGATTTCCACCAAACATAGCTAAGAACACTCCCGAATGACATGCCTTTCTAACAAAAAAAACCGCATTACAATCGGATCATCCGTTTGGGAGCTACGATGCCACATACACACACACACACACACACACACACACACACACACACAGACACGTCAAACTTATAACACCCCGTCGTTTTTGCGTCGGGGGTTAAAAAACATTAAAAAATATAAAAAATGGCAAGTAGCAATTATTATTAAACAATCATATTTATGCCCAAAGTTGGTTCCTAATCAAATCCTGTTAAAAACGACTTTATCATCATAAAAGTTGTTACCTATAATAATAATAATAATAAGCCCCGCAGGGCATCTGAGGCGGATGACGGGGAGTAGCGACCCCGCGGGGCTATATATCCGAGTGCTCCAGGGAGAGTATACTGTCCCCCATCTCCGGCTTGCCGGAGTGAAGCATGACGGGGGATAGGTCTCCCGCCTCTTGGCTTGCCTTCATCGGCCGGTCAGAGTGGAGTCGCTAGAGCAATGCTCGGAGGGTAGGTGCCTCGTGGTAAGTGGCGAGTGGGCCGGTGATGCTGGACCCACAGGGAGCGCGTGATCTGCGTTTAAAGTCCGCCGAGGTATCCTCACCCTTCTCAGCCGCTCATGTACCTGTTGCCCTCTTGTTGCTTTTCAGTGACTGATTCCCGGGGGCCCAGTAAGTGAGTTGGCGAGTCTCCACCTGCCATTTTTACGTGTGCAAACATTGTTATCGGCAGGTGCCATAGTTCCCATAGTTATCCCAATTCCCAGTCCATTAGCATCCCATCCCAATAGCCCTAGTAGTTTTATTCCATAGTTAGCAATAGTTTTGCACAGAACCGAGGATTGTCCTTGGGTACATTTCTATAGTGTATACAGGGATAATCGTCGGTTTTGTGTCATCATTTCATTAAAGTTGTCTCAAAAGGGCTTCAGCGTGTTGGCTTCGGCCCCACGTTCGCCTTCCAAAAATCCGGGACTCTGTAGTCCCGTGGTCGGAAAGAGACATACAAGATAATAATAATAATAAATCATTTATTTCGGATTCATCCTAAAATTACATCCATATTTGTTAGTAAAATTACAAGCTTATAAACTAGTGTTAGTAACTACTAATACCTAAAACATTTAAATCACAATAAATAATGAACTGGCAGGTTCGGTTGGACAGCTAGACGATTGCATGCAACCGTATCCAGCGTGCCAGTATCGGAGAGTCCCACCGATCCACCAGCGCGCGCAGAATGCTGTTGGGACTGTCGCGCGTGCGGCGCATGATAGAAGCGCACCGCTTGCGCATAATGGCAGCAAAGCCGTCTGTGCCAGCCGCCGCAAACATCGCGGAGGCGCTGCAGTGGCGCGGCAGCCCCATCAGCACCGGAACGCGTTATTATTGAACGCGCAGATCGCTGTACGTCCGCTGCGTATAGTTAACCCACAGGGTACAGGTGTAAAAGGACTGACAGTATGCTTTAAAAGCGCAACTTTGACAGTCCCTGTGCACCGTGAAACCTGCGGGCCAACATGTTACAACGGACGGACAGCGCTCTGCGCTCCCTTTCAATATCCTCACTGTCCTTAAGATCCTCGGTGACCCAGTGGCCCAAATACTTAAATTTTTCAACTTTATTTAGAGCTGTTCCACTTAGAGTGAACTTCGGAACGAATGTGTATCGCTTGTTGTCCGGTCTGAAAATCATTATTTCACTCTTTTTTGCGTTATATTTGAGCCCATGAGCCACCGCATAGGACTCACAAATTTTTAGGAGCTTTCGTAAGGCACCAATCGATGGACTCAGCAGCACCATATCGTCTGCGTAGCTGATGTTATTCACGCATACTCCATCTATATGACACCCTATGCCGGTGCTGCTGAGCTCATCGATCAGCCCATTGACGTACAGGCTGAACAACGTGGGAGAGGTCAGCCCCCTGCCTCACCCGCAATCCAGCCTATATTCCTCCGAAAGAGAGCCTGCCCATCTTACACAATTCTTTTGCTTATTATACCAATACATAAATAATAGCACAAATTCCCTAGGTAAACAAGTTTCGTCCTTTAATTTATCCCATAGAATATCGTACGATACTAGATCGAATGCTTTCGATAAATCTAGGTAGCATGCATAGACTGGGGTCTTTCTACTCGTGTAGTATTGTACAGTCTGCTTGAGGCACAGGATAGCACTCTCGGTGGAAAGCCCAGGCCTGAATCCAAACTGCGCATCATTTAGCGAGACGTGTTTATCCAGGTGCTGACCAAGCAGACTGTCCAACACTTTGGCTATCACTGTGGCTAGTGAGATCGGTCTATAGTTGTTTACATCCGATGTATCACCAGTTTTATTTTTAATGACAGGTACAACTATAGTGCGCATTAGATTATCAGGCAGATGAGCGTGGCCTAAACACAGAGTAAAAAACATAGCAAGCACTCTGGGTAAGTGTACACCTGCGTGCTGCAGGTGCTCGATGCTGAGGCTGTCGTGACCCGGGATTTACCCTCACCATGCCTTTGATCACCGAACGCACTTCCTTCGCAGTAAAATAAACACTACGTTCACCACCTTCCTCAGCATCGGGCTCCTGCCGCGCTGGCCCCAGAGGCGAGACCACTCTGAAATGGTGGGAGAACATAGTGGCGATCTCACTAGGCTCGTGCATTCCCGCCACGCTGACGGGGAGGCCCGGCTTATGATTCATTTTATTGGTATTTTTCCAGAACTGACCGAATTTTTTATTTGAGTGAAGTTCGGCAATAATATCCATTTTATCTGTTCTTGGTTCTTTTGACACCACTTTAATTTTGATTTAAAAGCGCGCCTTGTTGCACACATATCATCATAAAGACGTCCCGCCTCAGGCTTACCCCATACAGCCAAGCCAGAAAACATATCCGAGCCCTCTCATGAGCGCCTCGGACATGCCTATTCCACCCAGTAATGTGTTTACCTCTACGCTTTTCAGTAACATTATAACTACTTAAAGCGGCCTCCGACATTATACAAATAATCTCGTCATACATGTTATCTAACAGGATTTTATGACTTTTGTTACAACACATATTATCTGAGCAACTTCTTAATTCTGAGGGAAAATCAATTTCACGAAGTCTAGAGTGACATACACTATTATATTTCGCTATTTGAGTCGAGTCACGTTCGCCCCAGACTATTCTATTTATACAAACAGTGGGTATACAAATCTTAGGCTTAATCAAATTAAAATTACAACGTATAGATATGGGGTAATGATCAGACCAATAAGTATTATATAACACGCAGGCTGCGGACACGGACTGCCGCGCATCACCTGTCACAAGACAGTGATCGAGCCAGCGCCGACAACCGTGCGCATCACTGACAAACGTATGACTGTCCGACGGCATAAGTTCTAGGTCTACACAGTACCACGATTGTTCTGCACAAAAAGATAAAAGTTCGGTAGCAAATGACTCACCGGGGTGCGCATTGTAGTCCCCTAACATGAACACTGACTGTACATTGTGACTGTCAATTATAGCTGTCATTTCACTAAGACACTCTGTGAATTCCACTAAGTTATCATTGGATTCGGTAGGCATATACACAGAAAATATTAAGATGGAACGATCACTGAGCTCGATTTTTATCGCGGCGAGACGCACACTATCGCACTTTACTACGGTTACCGTCGGAAACGCAACCTTTCTCCACAGTAGGGCAACTCCGCCATAGGGCCTGCCGCGTAACACTCCTGCCGCTGTATCCACTGCAGAGGTACCCGTGCAGGCGAAGTCGTTGTCTATCGTGGCCAGGTATCCAAGGTCGTGCGGCATAAGCCACGTCTCCTGCAGCGCCACAACATCTGCCGAGCGACAAAGCTGCCGCACGCATTCCACTGACCTCGTCACATTTTGCAGTTAAAACTTATCAAGTTGATATTATTCATAAATTATTCGATTTGCCTATATTCTCGCTAGTCACACGGACATTTTCCTTATCACGTTTGATAATGTTAACAAATCGACGATAGGCTACCCCCTTTGGCCAGAAGTCATCATTAAGGAAATTTATTAAGGAATGTTTTGGTACGAATATTTTGTATGATTCGTAATCCTTCGCTAACTTCATGTCCATTTTTCAATTTTAACATCCATGTTAGTTTTTTTCTTTATGTAGGTATGGATATCACACACAGACACGCCCTTTGCCACATTATAAATGTACATGGGAACCTTAGTTTCCGCTGCCATAAAATTACATCCAGGCTCAGGCTCCGCTTTTCCTCGCTTCCCAACGAAACGGTTTCGAAACCTTTTGTTTTGAACACGAATCCACTGTTCACTCGGGGCCTGTGTCTTCCAATTCCCTTCTTTAACAATCTCCGCTAAGGATTTAGGCGCCATAGGGCTGGATCCATTTCTATCGACTGGTGGTGGTAGCGGCGCAGTACTGGTGGCCGGACTAGATAATGTCGGCAGCTGAGCGGGGGACAGGGGACCGCGGCCGCCGGTCGCCGCGGGGGACGGCGTCAGGGGCCATGCCCCAGCGACCGCCTCGCGCACCGGCGCGGGCGGTAGAACGGGCGCCGACTGCGCGTGCGGAGCCGCAAGCGACTCGATCAGCTGACCAGCGACATGCGTCATCGTAGCCGTTGCTCGTCGTTCGACGGTAGACTCGCCTTGATGACTTTGACTATTACCCTCCAATATTTTATTATCGATAATAACGGTTTTTAATGCTGATTCCAACGTAGATTGTTGTTGATAACATTCACTACTGCCTTCATTGCACTCTGGCGGCAACCCGATGGGACCACTATCGCACTCAAAGTTTGCAAGTCTTGCGACATTTGCACCTCTTTTGGTGTTTACATTGCGCCATCCTGATGAAAGATTTTGCACCTCAGTTCTCAACTGGTTCATCTGTTTAACTGTAGCATAATCTTCTTTCATCATGTCGAGATCCTGCCGCAGCTTATAACTTTGCACTTGAACTTCCTTAAACCTTTTTTTAACTTAACAAACAGAACAAAATAACCAAATAAAGTACCAAAACTAAATATTGTTTCCAAAAAAATATACCTTCGCGGTCAGTAGCGTAATATTACAATTTTACGGTCCAAACAGCGCGTTAAACTGTACGGAGAAATGTTTTGGGTGGTTTAAGTTAATAACAATGATGAGGAAAATGATAATTGTGATTGTTTTAAATGGTGAAGTAGCTTTCCACGTGTTTTGGATAAATAGAATAAACTGTAAGATACGTTTGTTCGTAAAGAGGTAACAAAATGTATGTCATATTTAAATTATAACTTACTTAGGGGTCATTTTGTGGTAATTTATCTAAACCTAAAATACTTATTTCAATATTAGCTTCTTATGCCCCTTAGTTACAAAATGAGCTAGTCCAGATGTAGATTCATTTGTAAACGATGGCCAGAACCAATCTTTTATTTTAATGTAGAGGTAAGTACAGATCCCGAGCCTGATCCATACATATATTTACATCTAAAACAGTACAACAGATGATCATAATAAAAACAACAGAAATAATGATGGTGATGATACTAAAATTCAAAACCAACAACCCGCTCAATCACCCAAAGAAACAAAACAACACATTTCACAAAGAGAAACCCAAAGCAATGAATTTCCACTATCAGCAACAACTATAAGTGACGAATTGTCAGCGAAAGCGTAATATGAGCGTTGACTAGAGTTAAATATATTAGTTTGAACACTTTCAAGCCTGTTATACTCCTGAGACGGACAGCCATAATCATTATGACATGACTCGTAAGACGGATCAGAAAGTGAGGTTGGTTGTTGACCCAACCGTGTGGTGAACTTAGAGTGAATAACCAACTAGAGCAGAAATGACCTCAAGTGCATTGCATACAATAATATCAAATAAGTGTATTGATAACAGCATTCCCACTACATACCCACTACGGGTGAAAATAGGATACACAAGGTTAACAAATTGTATAACAAGAATTATCTTGAGATAGAGTCTTTCAATTTAAACGAGAGGCCAACACAAATAGTCATATCTCATTCGGTATGCCAATTCATATAATTACGCACACTCAAGACAAATTGCAAATAGAAGCATAAGCTTGATGCACATGCACCTACAGTTATTGTATTAACTAGTTTCCACCAGGAGTTTCACCCTCATCTTGTGGGATCTATTTTGCGAACCCAGATTGAAAAAAAAATGAGCATTAAAGAAAGTGACTGACTGACTTGCAATAACTGCGCTTAAGTTAAACGAGCAAACTCTTCAGCTTTATAATATTAGTTTTGATAAAGTACGAGCCGCGCATTCGCATCTTTAGAGCAGAAGGCACGGCATTGTCGTCTCCAGTAGGTTACATTCTCTAAGAATATAAGACCAGATTATAGCCATCATTATGTTGGTCTAAGTGAGAAAATGTATAATAGTGTCATTTGTTTGTGTGTTTATTTCGGTAGCTTGATGCCACCTGTGTCCATTGTTAGCGGCACTTTCTTCGTTTTAGTTTTGTTTTCTCTAAGTGTTATGAAATGTAGTGGTACTTGTTTATCTTGAGTTTTGATTGCTAGACTACTTGTTAGTCTATCATCTTCATCAAATAGTGCATAATCTTTTGTTTTGTGTTTAATGTTGACTTTTTTATTACTGACTTGTTATTTCCTGCGGTTTTGACTGTAACCTGAAGGAACCACATCCCAAACCCAAATTGTGAGACAAAATATAATTTGATTCGGTTCAGTAGTTTTTGCATGAATTCCTGATACATAAAAAGACTACCTTTGCATTTATAGTATTAGAAGAGTTATTAGTTAGTTAAGGAAATAAAATAGCCTGAGAGCTGGTCTATATGTCAGTGTTCAGGTATTATAGGAGTGATAAGACCAATTTTGAGCTTGCCCCTACCTACCTATACAAAATTGTATATCAACGCTCCAACAATGAATTGTTATAACAGTGACTCATAAAAGAACCTGCTCTCTCTTCCGATGATGAAATATCTCAAATATCTAAAATGAAATCGCTCAATCATTGATCGAGAATTTCCTTTAATTGGAATACCATCTGCATCCTACCCACGGAGTAAGGAAAGATGAGCGGAGATGCCATAATGCAGGTAGGTTAGGCACCTTCTTCTAGAAGACATTCGTACAGTGGGCATGACCAAAACGATCCGTTACGAGTGAACTAATAAGGCGTCCCAGTTCTTTGAGATATCTGTCAACGATTTTTTGTATAACAAGAAATAGTCAAGTCCAAGGAAGGCCTATATGGGCGACAACAGTAACATACCACGTCTCCCGCTCACCCGCATTTGGGTGCGCTACTTTCTTAGGCGATTTTTCGTTATGGCACCTCCGATAGTCATTTTTTTCTCCATGATCCTATCTTATAGAGTAGAGATGGACATAATTACTTGGAATGGTCCATGTAAGTCGACTTTCTCTTAAGGTCAGTGCCCTTGAGGGCTCGGAGATGGCTTAAGGTTGTACGTAGTATTGCCAGTTATAATATTGTTAGTACTTTATATTATTAATAGCTGTTTGATGTGGTTTCATTTACATTCTGGTAATAAGTAGGAACTGTTTGGATAACAATGTGTCTTTTTTCTAAAATAGTAGTAATAGGAATTTCATGCACTTGGCACACATGTTTGTTGCAAGATTTTGCAGATGTTAATTTTTATCATAATATTTTATTAATTTTGTGTATTTATTTTTAGGTAATACGTCATGTAGGGTTAGTATATGAGGTAATAAGATAAATACATCTTGTCAGTGACCCTCTATCACTGAAAAAATTTATTTGTTTAGTATGTATTACTTTAGAATTTAAAAAATAACATGACCAAGTGTGAAACTCTCTATCCTAAAGATCTCATACCTTTATACCTTTAAGCACTCAATCTAGTTACGACCAATAATTTTCATAAATATAATAGTTACCGGAACAATACAGTTGGATATTATTGCATCGAAAGTGAGAGTGGAAATATTATAAGCTTCGATTTCCCCAACATCCGCAATACTTCCTGTTGATACTTGCTAATCTAGTTTCATAAGTATTGGTTTGTTCTTATAAATATCTAATAATATTGGTTACTTTTGTTCTGAAAAAGGTGTTGTGTGGCTACAGAAGAGCTATGAACTTGGGAGACAAGGGGAAATTGAAAAAAATCTGTTAATATATCCCACGTGTATAGGTGTTATCATTCCGGACGCGTAGAATCCTCGGGATCTGGACCACGTGAGCGTCACATACGAATTTGCCAACTATTAAGTTCATGTAAATCAAATCTTCAGCCTTTGTATTTAACATAATTCTATATCGTATTACTTATTGGTTGAGCTCAAATTCCTTTTGTGTTCATAGTATTTCAGGATTACAGTTTCGTCCGTTTTACTATTTTGTATCAATATTTCGAGCTCATTAAATTTGTTTCCCAGCTGTCATTTGTCATCTCAGGTAGTCGGAAGCCACAAAGTCTGAGAACAAGTCTTACTAAGCGGTTTGGGGTTGCCCAGGTTATGGTGAGCAGTGAGAGTCACTCCATATAAAAGAACAATATGGTAAACAGCCTGGGTATGGTAGACAGACGCTGTTTTCGAGGAAGAACAAAAGAGTGTCTGCAAGTTACGCAAAAACTCGACACGTACTGACACAATTTCGTTCACCATATATCATAAAAAATTTGACACCTTTTGCATAATGTATGAAATCATTGTATTATTAGTGGGGCAACAAAACGGAATATTGAGTAACTAACATTTTTGCATGTGGAGAAAGTGGATTCCTTTTTTACAGGTTCAGGGTTTGATGTCCAGTTCATTCCATAGTTATGCTAGCATAGCATAGCTAAACATAGTAATGCTGTATAGAACCTTTCTCGATGAATGGGTTATATAAATGAAATGAAGAATAAAAGATTTTTTTTCAAATCGGTGTCATGGTTCCTGAAATTATCGCTTTCATGTTAACAAATGAATAAAAATAAACAAGCTCTTCATAAGTGTGCACCACAATCTATAGCCCTTTGCCACATTTGGGTAGGATTTGACAAATTCTGTCACATTTCAGGAATAAAACAAAAGATCATGAGTACCAACAGTTTTATTAATAACATTTGACAATAAATTATTAAGTTAATTTAATAAATTAATGAACTGACTGGAACGTAATATTAAATGAATGAAAATAAATAAATAACGCCTTTATATTTACACTGCATTAAAATAAAAATGAGCACCTTTTAATAGGAAAATATCAAAATAAATATGAGATCTGTAACCTAAGTAGATTAATAAATATAATTGTTAAATAAACTATATTTGGCAATCCATAATACTTTCAAAATTATATATGCGAAAAAATATTAAATAAATGCAATAATTTATTTACATATGTACATGAGGATACTATATATTTTTTTATAATTATTATACATAGATATGTCAGTCTTTGTATTATATAAAATGTTTTACAGCATATAAATAAATATATAAAATATGTTCGTACAAAAATATGCTCATTCAATACACATGATACTTATATACTTTCCAAAATATATAAAAAAAGAGATACAAATAATATCAACGCTATTTTGCTGACGAATAAATTAATTAAAGCACACCCCAAAGTCTTTTAACGATATATAAGATTAAAATAATATATAAATATACTTAAATATGTTTGGTTCTTACTAAATAAATTCGTTGTAAATAGGACTATTAATAAATAATATATTTTTATTAAGTCTTTTTAGAGTATTCGAGGTACCTTTAATAAAACGACAAATGCTAAGAGAAAATTATTTTCTCTCACTCATTTTTCAGCTTTTCTAAAACTAAAATAAACCAAGACCTTTTATTCAACCCATTATAAATAGCTACTATAGTTTACTGACCCTTGGAATAAAATAAATAACATTTCACTCTATATTAATCCTCCAACCTGATAATTATTGAAGTAATAATGTTTTATCGAAAACAATAAATAAATAAAAACAAAAAATAGATAAAAATATGACACACACATTATAGGAATTCGAATTTCAAACGTTCATCCAACAGTGATGTTTTTCTGACTTTATTTATGGAATTCAATAAATATTTTTTATTAGATGTGAAATGGTTATTTAGAGTGAATTAATATTAATAATTTAATAAATAATTTATTTAGATTTTAGAGTAAAACTCATCCTCTCTCAAATGTTGCATAACTATGTACTCTTTAATTGTAAATAATTTAATTATATGTTGTCTATTTATGTGTTTATGTCAAACCGATTGGTCCTTAGTTTCGCGTATTAATTAACGTTAATTAATCGGTGGGTTTTCTGGCTATTGGGCGTAGGCGTTGTACGCTAAGTCTTGTGCCTTCTCAAGCGACCTGAAATAAAATAAAAGAAAAAAACATGAAAAATTAATACATGTTCTAAACGCTTGAAACTTATACAGTGTTTTGGACTAACTTCAGGCATATTTTAAGCGTTGGCTGAGTAATTGAATTAAAATTCCTGAACTCTGAATCTCAAATGGCATTTAGTTCAGTTTCAGATAAATAATATTTGGAACAAATTGCATGCAATTTAATTCAATGAATTCCCAAAATTTTGCAAATATTAAATCTATCCTACAGCCCGTATAATTAAAATTTAATTTTAAAACTATCGAAAATAATAAAAAAAGGCCTAACCCTGGGTTGCCCCCTGCATTTCTCTCGAGGTGCTCACTTTGCGCAACGCTGGCAAATTAAAAAAAAACGAATGTCAAAAATTTCTGCAACAATTTTATCAAAATACAATTGAACTTAGAATTAATAATTTTGTGAAATGCATGCATACAATAACATCTTAGCCTGATTCAAACTACATAATTATAAAGGACCTGTTTACAACTACATAGCTGAATTTAACTAATTTTGAACTTTACATTACGACGGTGCAACCCATAGCGCATTTATGTTTAATTATCCTTTTTTAAAATAATTAGTAGTAGCGAAATCTCGGACAGAATGCTATTACAATTAAATTTTAATAAAAAAAAAAATCCTTATCGAATCTAACCAAAATTATCTTGGACTATTTGTATTACACCCAAAGTGACTTTGGAATCTCACCTGCTCCACCCAGAACCACCATGACCCGCCGACACCACAACCTCATGAGCTTCGTGCCCACTGCTGCTAGGAGACAGGAGTTTCTTCAACCCAATGATACCAGCCAACACCAGAGCCAACTTGGACACTATAAGTGCCTTGCCAGCCAATAGTGCCAGGGCTCCGAAGGCTAGAGGTACCATCATGCCTCCGATCAACAAGGGGATTGCTAGGAGAGGAGCGAGCTTCTTCCGTCTGCTGCGACCCTGGTCCTCTGATAATGCGTCTGATCCATCTTCGGTGGGAAATTTGACCTGGAATTGACAGTAAATCATTTTAGTCAAGTAATAAAATATCTTAGCTATCTTAACACCAAGGGGTTAATTACACAGGTAACTGGGTTGAGAAGGTCAGATAGGTAGTCGCTCCTTGTAAAATACTGGTACTCAGCTGCATCCGATTTGACTGGAAGCTGAACCCAACAAAGTTGGGAAATGTCTAAGCAGATAGTGATGATGTAACATATCTTTAGCTAAGTTCATATATTTTACGTAGGACCGTAAAGCTTTCTTCAGATGTTAAGACTTATGACTGTAAAGACCAATGTTGTGGAGGATTAATATGATGAATATGATTTTCAAAAATAGTAGTTGAGTACATAACACACATACATATAGTACATAACCAGTACATAACCATATCAACATTAGATTCCGTGTCTAAACCTAATGTTTCAAGCAACCGATACATAACAAAGAACTAATTACTGTAAAAAGTAAATCGATTCCTCAAACCGAATAAGCGCATGTAATTTGTAACTCGATTCGAATATACCTCACCAATAATTAAAGACAATATCCAATAACTTCCTACAAATGAACACGCGAAAAGAAAGTGCGGAAGCTTTTAATGGTATACATCATGAAAAGAATGACAAACACGAATTGGTAGAAACCCAATTGTAATTTTGACATCCCTTGATGATAAAAAAATGACCGATTACTCGAGATTTTGTAATCCATGACACAATGTCAGATAGGATGGTATGAAAGAAGAAGGCATGCTGCTCCGAACCCAAGCAAAGAATTGGAATGATGTTAATAAAGATAATATATTGAACTTGGTTAAAAGATCAACATAAAAAAGAAATGAGATTAAATGTAATGAGATAAACCGAAAGTAATCAAAACCCAAAAGTAGCCAGCCATCCAATTTCAGTTCCAACTTCCCTAAAGGAAGTGACTATGGGATTACTATTTAATTGTATGGTAGGTCTACGTATTCATTAGTATTATGATCCTAGGCTTCAGTTATAAAATGACGGAAGCAAATTAAAGATTATTGAACTTTGACCCTTGAACCATTGAAACCCAAAAGTGTGACATCCTAGATTATAGTATATCTAATTATCATGCGACTCATAATCATAATATTTTTTCCGACTTCATCCCAAATTATCTAAGGTCAATGAACTATACAAAGTTAAAGTCTGATGAATAACAAGTTTTTTGGCTACGCAGACAGCCATGATCAAATCATGAAATGAACCCAACACAACAAAACAAGGACACGATTTAAAAATGTGTCTCATAAACTGTACCACATATTATCAAAATCAAACCAGCACCAAATCAATCCAAAGTCTTCGATACTGAACAACAAGTAAATAAGAGCTGCAATAAACTATCCTCAAACACGCTTGACGGAACAGCTCCATTCCACACAGATCCTCACGAGCTATCCCTAACATTACTAGAAACGACACGCACTGCCGTGCGACCACCTCATTTACCAAGATTTTCTCTACGCATATCAATTATCACGCACAGTCCAATTAGAAGAAATCCAGAGTTTAATAGACTGTGTCTAGCAAAAAGTGAAGATGTTTAATTAAATGCAATTATGAGATGCATCGGGAAAGTAGTCACGCTGCGTTGGTGGGTGGTATGCTGTTTTTACGCATTTACTGTGGCAGATTAGACCGTCACGCTAGGAGCCGGATCTAGCGTGGTAGATCTAAAAGTAAGACTTGGAAGTAGCTTGATGATAAATTTGAATGCCGTATCTTAAAACTAAGTAATGGATACAAATACAAAGAGTTTAGAATGTATATAACAAAGACGTGAAATAGACAGACAGAATACCATCCCCTTATCAATAGATTGATTTAGGTAAATGAAACAAGATTTAAGAATAGAGTTGGCTGGTATCCAAATTTTGTTCCTGTGATGATTGTGGTGTCGCTTTTTTAAGCAGAAAGACATCCAAAACAGGAATAAATACTTTTCATTCGAGTAAAGGTAAGCATGAAGCGTTCAATAAAGTTTAACTGAGCTGTTAGTGCTAATTAGATACATAACGATGCAAAAGTAGAGGTAGTTTTAATTGTAGGTGATAAAGCGGTCGTTACAAATAGTGGGCAGTTTGTCACTAGTTTTCTACTTAGTAGCGGTCTTTCATTAGGTCTGGGTTATTGATTACTCGATTTGTTACCCTTCGATGATTAGACAATGTTGCTAGTGAGTTATGACTTTCTTTGATGTGTTATCAAGTTTAATGGAGTCTGAAACTTTATGTGATGTAAAGCCTTTGAACTTTACGTCTATCTACGTAATAATTAGCTACTGACTTTGGTTATTATCTTTACCTATTTTTACTTTGACATGTATTGTGTCATGACATTTATGTCTTTTTTATTGACTGATTAAATAAAATTGTTATAGGTGATAGGTATTTTTCATTAATTCTCTAAGCTTTTTAGGCCTTTTTGAACTTTTGAGACGGTTCATTCAGTATTTTACCTACGCCATACCATTATTTAGTGGAAGTTGCAGAGGTCAAGCAAAAAGTGTGCCTTTGTCTACATAAGATGGAAGTCATTAATCATGAGCTAGATATTATGGCATATTCGTCATATCAGTTTATAGGTCAAATATTCTAAATGTATCAAGTCATACCAAATGTTATAATTCAGAATTTGAGTGTTCTCTAAAGGAATATGAATCACTTTTCAGCTATAGGTACTAATAATAACAAATTCGACAAAACCGGAACCGATCCCAATACTACCACATACAAACTAAATGCATTCATAATGTCTTAGATAACTTCCAGTCTATCAAGAGCGTCATATGAATAATAATTGGTCTATTAAAGCTGTATAAGTCAGTCGGTGTTAACTGTTATGTCATAGAAAACAATGAATGGTATGAAGTAACTTGTTCGCTCAAAGTCAAGTGTAATTGAATTGTAATGGAAGATCAGTCATAGCTTGATAGGTGGCCTAGATATTATTATGTTGTTGGTGGCAAAGTGTTTTGTGTTATGCGTCCCAATAACTTTGAGTGATGTAAAGGATTGGATCGAGGATGTGCACACAAATGCTTCTTCTGGTCTTCTCGCTCTATCCAACATTTACAAATAGCGTGCGAACATTACTAAAAGTCCCCAAATTGCCATTTTTGTGTGCAACACGTGTTAGTGCATGTATGCGATCTATTTTGGCGGAATTTGGTAAAGTGATTTAAATAAAAATGTGTGTTCAGAACAAACGAAACAAAGCTTGAGCATTTTACATGTCTTTGCAAACAAATACAAAGAAAAAATACTTACTCTGCGCATGCACTTAAAGTATTAGGGTCAGTAACAGTGAGAGAACAATAATTAAAGGAATATAGACCAGAAAATCGACCATTCGTTTATTTTTCGGTTTGATCATTGATAAAGCTTTATCAATGTAGGTATGTGTAAATATTCCTAAAGTTTTTATTTGACCTCTCGTTCATTTGTCTTTGCATAGTCCTGTAAAAGCAGAATAATGTCATAGGTCTTGAAGAATTACTGCCCGGAGAAAAGCTTAGGAGGTTGAAGAAAAGGCTGAAGTTAAAAAGGTTAACTTCTATAATAATCTAGTACAGAGTAAGATTTGAAGTCTTGCTTAGTAGTTTTAGATTTATCATGGTGACCTGTCAAATTCTGTCGCAGTGCAAAAATCTGTAGCAGCTAATAGATGGTCTACGTGTTCCATTCATATCATACTTTAAAGGTAAGTTTTTAATTCTTGCTGTCGACTTCAACTGCCGACCGGACTACTTCCTTATTTTTAACAAAACGAATGGTAAATTATTGTGTTTGTTTTGTTGATATGGAAGGTTATTAACCTTAAACTTCTTCAATAAAAGTAACCAGATTTTAAGTTAACTGGCTGATGAAAATGTAAACTGATGTAAAATCTGTATTATGCCACACATGTGCTTTTGAAGATGCACACCCTATGTTCTGAATTTTAAAGTTACGTAAAACGTCAAAATCTCTTACCTGCAATGTATGGGACCTCATAAAGTTAACGACCTTGTCCAAAATGAGGTTGTTCAGCGATCCTTCATCCATCCCTCTAGGGATCGCTTCCTCCGTCTCCACAATCTTCACATCCTTATCCTTGGTTATCGTCACACCATTCAGGATGTTCAGCTCTTCAGTTTTCGTCAACCTGCTCAAAGTCTTCGCCAATTTTCGTTTGAGGCAGTGCGAAATGTCAGACCCGCTGCAATCTTTGTATGTTTCGTACGCTAATTTAAGGTCTCCTAACACGTTGTCATCTGAACTCCTGGCTTCGAGTTTGTTCTGTGTGGTGGTGGCCGTTCTGGCGGTGACTGCGGCCACCAGGGTCAAGACCAGGAGATACTTTACCATGTTTGTTGTTTGCACTTCGTTGGCGATATGGACACTGTGTTTAACTAGAGCATTGGTTGCGTTTATATGCGCTTAGTTTCACGGTACACTGGTTATCGCTGAGAGGGATGCAGCGATGCATTTATGTTGTTGGGTACTGTCGGGAGCTGATGTTTTTGAAGTGTTATCAGTAAAATTAAAATCAAGTTCAAGATTCCTTGAAATTCAGCTAAAAGCATTCGTAGATTTCCCTAACTAGCTCTAATATCGTTTTTAAAGCCACCTGAAGAACTCTGACTTGCAATAATTTTAACTCCTGTTACATAATAGTATTCGATGACTTTGGCTAATACCACGTGTGATGACTGTCAATTTTATGCTGCCCATCGAGCATAGGCAATTAAGGACACAATGCAATGAAACTGTGAGGACTCTGGCTTCTGACTGCTGAAAAACCTACTATGTGGTTTGTAACAACGAAACTTCTCTGTTCTTTATCGTTAGATTCGTAACCTAATCTATGTTGAAATAAGCATTCTATTAGGATCTAGCGATTATGCCACATTTTTTTACAGATTCGATTCATTAATCTAATTTAATAATAGTCTCATTTTCATAACTATCATTTCGTAGCAGAATTCCGCAAATATATTTTAGGTTGAATATCAAAATATAGATTATTTTTTATTAGTATTTTTATTTCACAAGTATTTTGTAGTTAACTGTACTTCACCGGACTCGTTCAATTTAAAACAGTTTGATATCATGACTTAACTGTTATGAGTTGCATCTTCGTCCACTGCAGATTGAAATTATTGAGTTCATCTCATCGGTTATCAATATCAATCATTATTGGAGCTTTTGGAACACTTTCTGTGGGGAAAATTGTAAAAGTAAGTGATATTTTACTGGGTAATAGCAAACGTGGTGTTAACGCTCTTTACTTCTCTGTATGAGAAGAGGCCTGCGCCCTAGTGGGTTATAAAAAGTCTGGTAATGATATTGATGATTTCAAACTAATCTTAACAGTTAATATTTTTATATTTTTTTAAAATTCTGAACTAAAAAGCTAATAACATCCTTCTTTGAATCATTTTTGAAAGTTTTGTAACCTATATTGTTCACATTGTTCACAAAGGCAGTACTTAGCGATTAAATTATCTTGTCAAAGTAGGCAAATTAGAATCTTTTTGTATTCATTGATAGGTAGTACCCACTAAAAGTTTAAAACATAGATTCACACCCAGGGAAGTATTCGCTACTAAAGCATCAAAGAAAGTAGTTACAAAAACCATTTACTATGATGTTATGATAAATATTGCACATAACAGTTCCGATGTATTATTCTAAATGTACTTTCCGACAACTTAATAGAACATCATTCAAATTGTATTTTATCACGAAACTATACAATGTAAAGGTTAATAAGCATGCAGAACATACATACAGTACTATTAGTGGTACCCGATTTTGTCTACAATGTGGCTGTCAACAACATAACAATTTTCAAAACTTATTGTCCTTGATTTGATCAATGACATTATTATCTTCTTTGAGGAGCCTAATTTCATGAACGATGACCAAAGCAGATAGGGCAGTCGCTCCTTGTTAAACACTGGTACTCAGCTGCATCCGGTTAGACTGGAAGCCGACCCCAACATAGTTGGGAAAAGGCTCTGAGGATGGGGGATGAGACGATGACCAAAGACAATGTAAAGGACTGTCTGCATCTAAATCGCTGCTCTCCGGCCATGTAGGATCGACCTCTCGTCGGGCTATGAGAGTGAAGGAATAGTGAGTGTCATAGTGTGCACATGTGTCTACGCAAATGCTTGTGCACTATAATATGGCCTGTAAAGCTGACTTTTTGTGACCAGTCGTCAAAGCCAATAATCGACAAAGCTCAAAAAAAAAACATACATCGTATTCCTCGTATTCATATATCCACATGGTCTTACTACAAATTCATGATTTACGCTCATTTCATTTTACTAAATGAATCTTTCAACACTGAACAAATCGACACATTAATTTTATACCAATTACCTAACTATATGCTGACAATGTAAGAATTATTAAAATTATTATACATCTATCACGCAAAAATTAGTCAGAAAAACTCTCATTTTCAATGCATTTGTAGCTCTTAAATCGATTGCCGAAGAAATTGCACTCATGTGATTATTGACACGCAATTTACATGCGTGGAATATGACAGAAAGATGAGTTATTTGTTTTCTAGCTGTTGTTAGTTCAGTGATCTTATCATTTTATTTATAGTCTATGATTACTAACTATGAATAAGTCTTCAAAGATCGCCATGCATGGAGCCCTCTTTATGGGTTATAGAATATCGTACAAGGCAGCCCTGAGTTTGGAAGTTGACGTGTTACACCTTCGTGCCTGGGAGGGAACGTAAATAATATGTATAATCATCATAAGACTTTAATTCAGATCAGACATCCATAAAATTGATAAAAAGGACAACAAACAAATTAATAAATTGAATTAAAACTAATTCCCCGAATACTCTTCAATAGCAGTTGTTGTCATAATTCCACGTCAACGACCGTCTGGTGGACTAGAGAAAATTCTGACTGGCTTGTTAGGTTTATAAAACCTTGAACTAGAAACTTCAAATAAGGAAAAAAAACAATAAATGATTGCATCCTAAAAAGAATAGCTACATTATTCCCAGTGAACATAGGCTATATTTTATCCCAGTACAGATAGTAGTTTTCACAGGACGCGGGTGAAACCGCGGAAAAACAGCTGGTTTACAATAAACAGTTTCCTAAAGTTAGCAAGATCAGCAGTATTACACGCCCACACGTAACACCCATACCCAGTGGCCTTCATAACACCGTTAGCGTGCTCTCAGTCAAGTGAATCCAGGTTATATTCATATGTATGTGCAAATACATTAAAATATAGGAAAATTGAATTAAAGTTAGTAGAGAAAAGAGTGTAGCACTTAAGTATATTGAATACGTTAGTGATGGTATAATGTTATTATCATGGCGAACTAAATGACGAGGTGACGGCTTTTAGACAGCTAAAATTAGGTATGAACTGCTATAAACTGGGTCGAGGAGGTCAGGCAGGGCAGACGCTTCTTGTAAAGTACTGGTACTCAGCTACATCCGGTTATACTGGAAGCCGACCCCAACATAGTTGGGAAAAAGGCTCGGACGATGATGAAACCGCTAATTTAGGAACCCTATTTCGAATTGTTCACCTCATTCCCACATACGTCCCGGAGGAACTCTTTCTTGTAACTGGATAAAGTATAGCACATATCACCCAGGAATGATGACTGTGAGGAACCCACACAGTAAAAATTTCCTCTATATAAATTAATTAAAATTAAAATAGGTCAAACAGATAAAAAATAAATAAAGCAAAGATCTAGTTTAAAAATAACACGATTTACTCCGTTGTTCGGAAGTAGGACACGATAATATTACCAAGTTTTATAAGAAGATAGAAACACACAGATCGCGTGCCGAAGCCGCCCGCCGTCTGTCTGTGATGTATACGATTTTAATGCTAATCTCAGAAATTGGGAGAACAATTTTAATTGTTGTCGCGATTTATGAATTAAGGATGTTTGTTTTTTGTTGTGGGCGGCAGTGGATAGTTATAATTGTCTGTAATTAGATTTTTCATGAAGATGTTTGTTTCGGTATTTCGTGACATTTTTTATTTTTAAAGAACACTTTTTATGACATTATAATTACTTAAATGAACATTTCGATTTAATTTTCGCAACATCTTTTTCCTACTTACATTACAATGTCACCATCATATGCCCAGCCTTTTCTCAACTATTAAGGGGTCGGCTACTTGTCTAACCGGATACAATTGAGTACTCGTGTTTTACATGGAGCATCTGCTTATCAGACTTCCTCAATCCAGTCACCTTCACAATCCGATACATTTTGGAAAAACTGGTTATTCGATTTTCTGCTTTCTAACCTTCACACCCATTTCTCCCCTTAATAAACACCTAAAAATCCATACATGGTCAATACAGACCTACTTCCTAGAAACCTTACACAATACTGTAATACCTGGTTCCGAATCGTACACGTATGAGGCAATCGAGTTAGCAAGCATGTGCTCACGTAATGACACATCCTGAATGACACTTTCTCGTTTTTGACTTACGATTTGAAGGTCATTTATGCCGCTATCACTATGCGGGACTGCTGGATTTTTCGAAAGAGTTACCTTAACGGTTCTAGGAGGAACACATTGCTGGATCGTCTTATAATTTCCCTACTATAAAATAGAGCTCATTTTCTTGCGATCTTAACAGGAACTTATTATCAATGGTCCCTGATTTTGAAAGACAGATTTCACTAAATTTAACTTTTTTAAGTTCGTTTGTTTTGCTATATTTATGTGCATGTCTTCCGAAAGCAATCTTATTCATTGTAATTTATAGGTTGAGAAAAATATTTTTTGAACATTTCAAATGATAAGGAACTGACCACACACATACAATAGTTTCTATAAATAAAACATCGTGACTCGTCACTGATGAGGCAATCAGACATACAAACAATGAAGTTCACGCAATGCCACATCCTGAACACTTGACACTTTCTCGTTTTGCATACACAGTGATGCTAGACTACTTCTAATAAAACGCTTAGAAGAATAAACTGTATAAATAGACAGACTTCTAGTTCATAATTTTTAGGTTTATACCCAAAGGGCTAAATTAACCTTTTATTTCTACTTTACTGTTCGTCTGTCATGAGGCTATGTATCTTATGTACAATGATAGTTAGACAGTTCACAAATAATGTATTTCTGCTATCCTTTTACCAACAAATAGTTTGTTTGATCGTCTCCTAGTAACAAGTACCTATTCTTCTCGTATTCGTGCAATAATTATTAAGTTTCCATTTGTTGAACCATGTGCCGTTCCTTAGCTACAAACTACAAAGCTCCATAATCATATTTTTTCCAGGTACCTGACGTATTTATATTATGTATGTCCCGTATCATTTGCATTAAACTATAGTATAAATGTCATATCATCATCTATGGATATTAGAATTCAGTAATAAATCATGCAACAAACTCATGCGCAACATATTAACCTGTTACCTTATAATAGTTAAGTCTTACTACGATAAAAGCATGAATGAATGACGGTTGCTACAATTAGTACCAATTTGCAGTACATTGCCAGTTTCTTGCTCCTTCTTTATTTAATTAGAACGAACATGTTGTGTAACAATTTTGTGTGCGCAATGGATAGCGAAAGTTTGAGATGTGACAATAAGCACGTATATGTAAAATATTTTTTTGGATATTTTTGTATGCCAGCTCAAATAAGAAATCCTTAATAAATTAATATAAGTCCCTATAGAGCGTTTTATATAGGACATCAATTAAGTAAAAACAGAGCTATGTATATACTTTTGCCTGTCAAATGTAACTAAGGTATATAATTACAACATCGTTGGTAAGAATACAATGTAAGTTGGGGGGTAATTGTTTAAAAATACTTCGAGGTATCAAAGTGCACTAAACGACTTTGAAGTTAGGAATGCCTATTGCCTAAGCTATAGAATGATACAGTCAAACACTACAAAAGCAATGATGATATCAATGAAAGCAAAGCAAACTATAAGTAAGCCATTAGGAGATTTGCATACAATTACCGCTGCCATGCTAGAACTAAATATAGAACCAGCTGACTCTAAAACAGCTTTGGCTAGAAATCGAGAGTTTCGCCGAAAAACACATCAAAATTCCTGACCCACTGATCCTTTATCAAATACATAAAAAGCGAGTTTATGACAAACCTACACGGATGACATTAGAACAACATTCCTTAATTATCGTATAATTTAATACGTCATCAAAAGATATTCGTGTCAGACGCACCTTCGACATCCTTTTTCGAAAAGAGAGAAAAAAAGAAATTTCACTTCACATGCGTTCCTGTGTCCGGTTTACATCCAACGCTTTTCCTCTAGAACAAACTACAAATATAAAAACACAATCCAATAACAATGAAACAAGCAATACTGAACCTTATGTTGATAATGATACAGACGGTTGTAATCGAAATACGATTCTGCTGGCTGTAAATATAAACTTGTTCAATGGACAAGGCAAATACCTGTTTTCCGTATTACTTGTCAGACAATTATACACTCTAACGCATTGGCATAAGATTGAATAATTTAATCAACACCAGCATACTCGCAAAGGTGTGTGAACTCTAGACGTGGTTTACTCTGACCAATTTGGTTTGAATATCGAAGGAGTCACGCCAAGCAAATTTGAACCTTCTGATGATGTAGTTAAAGCTTTTGATGTGATTTTGGTTGAACAATATGTGCAAAGAAAAGAAGGTAAATAAATGTGGGAGTATAAAGAGGGGGAGGTTACATAAAATACAAGAGATACAGAAAGCCGATGGGCCTCAGGCGACAACAGCGAAAGCAGCTTGTCGATGACTAATGTACGGACTCTCATGGGTCGTGAATGAGGTCACAGGTATCAAAATATGTGTAACCCCAAAATATTTGACCGATTTGTTATTGTACTTAAGGATTTAAATGATGTTAAAATGTTCAATGGTACCGACTTTATAGCAGGGAATAATGAATAGCATGAAATCATACGTAATATAAAAATGAGTATAACTAATGCTAAGCTTATTGAACAGAGTAATAGAGTCAGTTTGAAAGGTTGTTGGATAGGTTCAGAATTTTAAGCAAAACAATAATCTAAGTAACAACGTCTTACAGATCAGCATTTATTCAAAAATAATTAAGAACACAAAGAAACAAACAACTTGTAAATAACCGCTTATATTAAACGAAGAAATAAGACGTGAAATCAGCCAGTACTCAAAACTCGAAAATATTACATCAGAAACTTTTACTCAGAGAGACGAACATACAAGAAAAAATAATACTTTCACTCTTTGACCACTCAAATTTTCAAAACGACGTAACGACCTTACTTTTTGCGCAGAAATTTAGTCGATAAAATGTTCGTAAGAGGAAAGTAAATCCTGTGGCCATAGAGGTTATCTAAGATGTATTAAATGAGTCATTCTGTGAGACAATGAAGGGTCAAAGGCTTCGTATGTATTGCCGCATATTGACTGAAGTTTATGTGTAATGTCGTTTGAAAAGTAAAAGTTTGTGTTTACATTATGTTATTGACTGGATACATTGTATACGTGACTGAAAGCAGGACATTTATTAACAACGTTTATAAATAATGTCGTTTTGGAGTGTCCAACTTAAAGGCCAGGCTAAAAGTGTCAGTAGCTTAGGTCTACAAAATATTCTTGGTTATGTAAAATGGGAAGCAAGTCTCTTACTATTACCACTGGAACAACTTAAAATGACAATAGGTGAAGAATAATATGATATCCACAATGCGAGGTTATTGTATCTGAATCTAAGTCACAGATACTTCTCAGTCGATGTATGTTGTTTAACCTCAGTGAAGTATTTCTATGACTAAGTATCACTTGCAGACTATAATATGTGAATGAGATGCTGTAGCAATCAGACTCAGACTTAATATTTTCTGTGATCCCCACCAAATCCAATTGTTCGATCCACATTACCATAACATACGTAATTTCACCGAGCACAACCAAAAATTACGCATATTATGCAATTGCCGTAACAGAATTAGAGATTGTTCTCAAAGATAGTTCGCAAATTATCCTACCGGCGAATTTTCACCTATTGTCTGTGTGAGAAGTTGGCGTAACAACCAAAACAATGGCAAAGTTCACCGGAACAGAACATGGAAAGTCTATATAACCAACTGGGACCTGATATTGTTTTTAAACTTACAATTGAAGCAACCAGGATAGTTGTGCCAGTAAAAACTATAGCATGTCCAAATAAAGTATTCAAATTCAAAATGGGTGTAATGAAAAATTTTATAAGTGTGATTTTGCTAATACTTGTGGTTGAAGTGATTCCTATAGAAATTGAACTGCAAGAAGGTGAAGAGATTAAAGGCAATCGTGTTGATGATAGTCAGTTGAATGAATGTATAAGTGTCAGAAGAAATACAGAAGTTGGAGTGTGTTTTGGTAAAGAGTTGTTGAACAAATTGAATAAGTATGAAGAAGCTGATGCCTTTAGTTTGGCTACAGGAGTGTCTTTTGTGAGAGATGAGAAGACTCCTAGGGATATCGGTGCTTTTCTTGATAAGGATCCTATGGATTTCCGGTATATTTATTGTTACATTATAGTAACTATGACATTCACAAAATTTTAATTTTGACCTCTATCCTAGAAATGCATGTCAACAAACAAAATCTTTCCATTATCCTTAAAATCAATATACAATTTTTCTTGCAGTTCAATACTTGAAGATGCAGGCAACTTGATTTCTAAAAGATCTCTCCATTGGGATCTCAGTGCAGTCTACCCTGGTCTGGTCATGCGGATTGGACCAACATTGGCTAATGGAGTACTGGAATTTGTAATGGATCCTAGAATTAAAGACAGGTCCTCTTATCATCAGTCTTCAGAAGTGTCTACAGGTATATAATGATTACGTAATAAGGATGGATGATATTTATTTTCTTACTTAAACCACGTTTGTTGCTTATTACAAAATAAATCTTCGTTATTTTACTAAGGTGATCTTCACACTGCCCCGCATCACGCTGCATCTTGCGTGTCGACGCACCTACGCGCGTTCCTGCGGGAGTGCAGATCTGCATCATCGTGCGGGTTTTTTACGCACTCACGCGCGTAGGTGCGTTTTGTAAATTCACGCACGGCGACTTCCATTTTCAAATATACACGTAACGCCCATTAAAAATCACGCGCGGCACTGCGGGTTTCAGTGTGCCATACCTTGCGTCTCGCCCCGCACCTACGCGCGGGGGTGCGTGTTTCTCCGCATGTATGTGCGTGATCCGCATGAACGCGCGTGGATGCATTTTCAGTGTGTTGGACTATGCGTGTTTTCCATACAAACGGAGATATTTCCATACAACGGAAAAAAACGCATCCACGCACTACGCTGCATCATGCGGGGCAGTGTGATAATCGCCTAAAAGCCGTACTGAAAATTATATTTTGTTGCATTGTGAATAACGCCATCTATCATTTCACCTTGAAACGAGTTAACTGAACGCTGTTCAAGGTTGACTTGGCATTGAACTTGATACAAACAGCGCAATCTATCGAATGAATGAGAAACTTCAATGAGTTCTATTGATTTTTAATTTTGAGTATTTTAATGTACCTGTTCTTCAATTTCCTAAGTATGATTACCCACAAAACTGTCCCTAGATCTTACAAAGTTACAGTAAATTTTCTGTTACAGGTCGTCTCTTAGCAAGAAACCTTTTGGTACCATTCCTGCTGGGTTTCAAATTCCAACTTTCAACTTTGCTGCCTTTACTATTAGGCCTATTATTGATTGCCAGTAAGAAGGCTTTCCTGCTAGCAAAGTTAGCTCTACTGGCTGTTACAGTATTTAGCAGTGGATTTGGAAGTCAAGGAGGTTCATATGGTGGTTTCGGTGGACCTACCCTCTCGTCTTATGCTTATGAGAATCCTGGACATTACCATGATCACGATCATCATACTTCCTCAGGTTGGTATCTTCATAAATATCAGAATTTTAGGTTTACCTAAAAGCTAGTTGGACAACAAAAGAACAAAATAGGTACTTTGTCACAAATTCATGGCACATGCACACTACACTGCAGCTTACACCTTTAGTTAAGTCCAATAGGTAACGATAAATTCTTGGTCACTTGTAATAATGGATCTTTCAATAATACCTAATTAATAAATCACATTTTATTCAACAAGAGAATGACCCATCTAAACACAATACATTGATGTTTTTGAAAATTGATGTACTACAGTTTTACTTGCGAAAAGCGCCATCTCATAGAAACTCTCGGAGACATTTACAACGTTTCCGTTTCCAATAGGTACGGTCACCTCTTGCCGATGTACCGTTCGAAAGACTTCTCATGATATCTTTGGATTTAACTATTCTGGACCTTAGAGTCTTAGGATTAAAGTTGAAAATGCCTCCGATTGAATTGCGTGAGTATTTTCAGTTAATGCTTGAGCTAAGGGACATTTACGTGCTTGGCTGTGTGTGTACTGAAATCTGTATTTTGATTATGTCATATTTAGTTATAAGTACAGAGAAATTTTTGAATAATGTATATTGTCTTAATTACTTATGCTAATGATATACCACCTTAGTTGTCTAGGTGTGGAAATAATAACTAAAGTATGGTTAATTGTGTATATAGCTGCGTTGCCTTAATTTTTCTCCAATTTATTTTTTCACCCGCTCTTACAATGATCCATTTCAAAATTATGTTAATACTGTCCTGTATTATTCATTATTCATCAGTATCTATTCCATAAAACTCACCTCTTTATTTACATAGTTCCAAAAATACCAAAGTCAACCTATATTTTATCTTTCAGGTTACTACCGTCGTCAACCCCACCCCGACTACTACTACAGAGAGAAATCAGCAGAACCGTCCACAGCATCACCAATAACTCCTGAAGAATTGAGGAATAAACTAGAGAGACTGTTCATCACTAAGAAGGATCCTATCAATGATAGAGATGAGAGAGAAGAAGTTAGCGGTAGAAACAGGAATTTTGCTTGGACACCTATTGGTACTGGGTAGATGGATATTTAGGATTCCTTAGTGCTTATTGTAGTTAGAAATTTAGTTATGTAGTAAGCTTGTCATTTGTAAACATATAATTTTTCCTAGGTTGCAATGCTTGTAGATATTCCTTAGTTTAAATGTATCTTATTCTACTTACATAATCACTATTCCTCCTTTAATGTTTGCTTTTAATTGAAAAGTTATCATTATTAAATCACTTCTAGTCATCACTTTCTGTGACTTCATCTATATCTTGACTTGTATCTTGTCTGAAATTGTTTTTACTTACTTTTTATCGATTAAGAATTTGTCTTAACTAATTTATAGTTTTAATTATTTTTGTCAATATATTGTTCTGTATGAACGTAAACTTTATCGGTGTTTTCATTATAAATATCATCATCACTAATATGGATAGGTTAATTAACTTTAAATCACAAAGTCATTAATTATAATATGTACTTATATAGGAGTAAGTACGTCATTAACATCAGCCTACAGTTAAAACTAATTAGGTTAAAGAAAATGAGTTTTCTTTTGTCTTCGGTCCACACCTATCTACTTACATCCTCTTTATGCGATTACATGCTCTAAATACTAAGAAAATGGCCGACTTCGTAGGAAGAGTGGACCCAATTGAAAATAAATGTGAACAATACATTCTAGCTGTATCCGTTACTATAATTGTTGGAGTTAAAATTGTTATTAATTAGGTTGTAGCATGATATTTTCTTGTAAGGAAGTTAGTGATAATGATAGAGATTGATACAATGTTGGCTATAACCATTTGTTAGTGCTAAGTGGTGTGTTAAATTGTATTCTATTTTAGAAAGAAGTTATACAGTCCCTAACCTTTATGTCATCAGTGTAACCACTCAAATACCTAGATAATTAATGGCAATACAAAAGTGATAAACAACGTCTTGTTAAAAATAAAAATAATTACAGAGAGGAAGATAATCATTTTGCAGATATAAATGAACATAAAATTGCAAAAAAATGGAATCAAGAATGATATCAATCCTTTCTAGAATTGTGGATGAAATAGTAACTCTAATTGTCAAATTAAAGATAATCTCTGTGAAATTAAAGATAAAGGTTACTTTTTAGCCGGGTGCAGGAAGTAATTGTAGACGTGGGTGGAACTGCAGAGAACGCTAGTGTTGTCAAGTATAGTCAAGTCTGATTTTCAGAATAAAAGAACATGCTTTAACAAAGTGATTTCACCAAATCCTGGACACGGTAATGAAATTCAAGTTAAACCTACAATACGTTACCACCAAACCAAGGCGAGTAATAATAAAGATCTGATGAGTGTACTAATTTATAAGCCACCTCTACCTGTACTGCTTTCATAGTTTTTTATCTAAATACCGACGAGCCATGCGTTTGAATCGCGTGCGATGCATTTTGCGTGTACATTTGAAGCTTTCTCGGTTTTCTTTGATAGAATTTTATTCTTCAGTTATATCTGGTGCTGCACTAGGTTTTGTAGCTGCATTTGCTTGGGCTTGAGTTTTTTGGTCTCGTCTTTTAGGTGGTACAGTGTTTCATAGTCGCTATATTTCTTATCATGTATGTAGACTCCTTCGAAAACTTTTGGGCCTACTATTTATTGATCGATTTCTTCTTCATGTATCAGTTTATATAGTTCTTCGTCTGTATCGGAAATAGTTTTCACATTTGGCCAGGATGAGAATCAACCAAGTCATTTAAAAAAATATAACAGTCATTAAGGAATTTCATTTACTGCACTGTTACTTTTTGAAGATTTCAACCAATGATCTTTGCAACTCCTATTATAACATTCAATTCCCACGACCAAATATACGGGCTACTTTGCAAATAAATAGTAAAATCTATAATTAGGTTACAGTAACATACAGACATGTTATCTCCACATCTATATATGAGCAGACGGTTATGTAGCGGTCCAGTCTTGCTCCAACTGTCTCTAGGATTGAATATAATTGATTATCAGCGGCTTCCGTTATATTAACACACTGTTTTTCTTCTGATCTGGTTAATTGTGGAGTGTGTTGGCTTGTTCTGTTGCTTAGCTGGCTTCCCAGATTTAAGTTATTTTTGATAGAAATTGAATTGTCTACTTAGCCAATACTATAGCTTAGAAATCATACCGTTGGTCTTGGACTTTTCTGTCGTTTGTTTTTGGAGATATGATAATGACATGAGCTTAGATAGGTATTTAAATTAACTATTTTTTTTTTTATTAAAATCTCAATGATTTGTTGTTTGTCTTTAGCTATTTTCACATTGGACTTGAATACGATCTGCATTAATAGTCTGTCAATTTCTTTAGATTTGTCTAAATAATCTGCCACACCATCATCATCTGCTTAGCATTTTTAATAATCAGTCACTTATGCCTAACAAAATTGATCTTCATCATGTTACAAGAACTCTTTGTTTTACAAATTGAAGTTATCACTCTAG
The DNA here is from genome assembly GCF_030705265.1 of Helicoverpa armigera. NCBI lineage: Eukaryota > Metazoa > Arthropoda > Insecta > Lepidoptera > Noctuidae > Helicoverpa > Helicoverpa armigera. The sequence continues at coordinate 2,186,490 of NC_087140.1, read as the reverse complement.
CAAATTGTTTGCTCATAACTTTAATAACAGGATTCATCATTTTAATGACATATCATCGTTTTATCTAACTAGTTTTTATCTTGTAAGACATTATATTGTATGCATAGCATAATCACCCTTACTTTTATCATGTACATTATCACAGGCATATAAATTAGCCCGGCTGGAATTTGAACATCTTTGGCAGTCGGTTCGTGTAGTCGGACGCTAGTAAGTCTGACCATCAGTCTTACCTTGGGCATATTAGGTTGACCGGGTAACTGTGTTGAGGAGATCAGATAGGCAGTCGCTCCTTGTAATACACTGGTACTCAGCTGCATCCAGTTAGACTGGAAGCCGACCCCAACATATTAGGGAAAAAGGCTCGGTTGGAAATGATATAAATTAAAACTTCTTTACATTACAAAAGTCATTAAAATAATTTGATAAATAAAAATAATTGACTATGGCATGATTGAAACCAATAAAATATAAATATGTAATTATGTTTTCTTTTTACAAATACCTGAATACTAATTGAATTTTTATGACTGTTGTCATGGTTATTTTCTAGTGCATGTAGTTAAAATAAATATTCAAGGAGAAAAACTATTAATCATTTGCAATCCACTAAAAAGTTTAATTGGCAAGTGAGAGTAGTTTTATCTTAAATCTATTGTAGATTTATTAATTACTCAGCCAACATATAAAAATCTGCATAAAATCATTTGCGTTTACTCCCCATCGCATTTTCAATATAGCCTAATTTCATTCCTCAAGAAAAAGCCATCTTAACAATTCAGGATTTCATGTTGATTATAACTCAGCATGGCCATTTCTCCAACTAGATCACAAGTATATTATAATTGATGAACGTCTAGACAGAAAATTCGATGTTATCTTCGATTCATAGACCGTTATATTTCCCTTTCATCCTTTATCATAACTTGATTCAATTTTATCTTCTTCGTCATATTTATTAAGATATCTTAGATCTATATTCAGACTATCAATAGCAATGTAGGTAAATATAAAAACGTCAATGAAATCATTGGAAATTCACATGAAATTGGAAATGGAAAACACAAAGTTACTGAAGTCAGTATTTATGAAACATAATGATCTGTACTTAAATGCACTGTTCATGCAAATGATAGCGGCCAGTCGACCGTGACAGTAGAAAATAGTAAATTGCTATATTGATAGTTCCACCAGTAATTACATGTCACGACAGTAGAGGTTTATTTCGTATAGCTTCTACTTTTTCATTATGCTTTAGATTATAATCAATTCTTCCTTTATCGCGTTATGTAATACCTGAATTACCAAATCCTTGAGTAACGTCGTCAATATTGTTAACTAATTCTTATTCAAGTTTATTTAATTTTGTAGCTTGTTTAGTATTGTCTGAAGAATGCGGTTTGTCTGGATAATCATCAGCATGTGGAGAATTTTCTACGGCTTCTGTTAATTGTTGCTTGTCATGCATAGGTTTGTGCATGCCATTTGCAAGAGCAGAGGAAATAATTTGCTTTTTAGATTTTCTCGTTTGTTTATTCATCTGATTGTACTGTTGTATGTTTTTGTGCCTGTTGCTGGCTTGTGAGAATTTCCTTATATGGATGAAGAGTCATCCATATTGAGACAATCGGTGTAAGTAGTTCTAGTTATGAGATGATTTTAGGATGAAATAAAAATGCCGGACCAAATTTTAAATTAAATTTATTGAACCTGTCATCCCCAATTTATTCCAAAAATAAAACAAACATTCAGTTTCCATTATTTTCTTTCTTCAAGTCGTCATTCGTTGGTTTCTTATAAGAATATTTTTCATCATCATCATAACTTACAACTAATTATTCCTTAACCTATTAATAAGGGTTATTACAGTACGCAATTATTATTTCTGATTTAAATAAATAAATAAAAGGTACTCGCGTAACCACCTCGCCATTGAACGGCTTCAAGATGTTAACATACAAGAATAGCAATAAATAAATAAATTACCTACTTAATCTAAACAGCACCATATAAATAAAATAATATAAAAAACTTACTTAAATACCTTATCCGCTATTTATACAAAATTGGACAAACGTAGACACAGAAATGCACAGTACCCGTCGACTAGCCTAAAAAGTCTTAATACAATTACGATTAACTCATGAATACAACAATAATTATTATTTGTATAATTATATAATTATTAGCATTAATATTTATTATTTGGTGCGTCCGATTATACAACCCTATTTAACTTATGTACTGAGCATTATATGCACACATGCAAAATTCGCGTACGCAATCTTATTTACATAATAAATTATAACTTTTATTATCATTATTATGCATTGATTAAATAACGATTAACATGGGACTAAACTAGCGAATAAATAAAATAAATTATTAAATTAACTACCTAGTGTCGTTTGAATAAGCATAATTAAATATCATTTTTGGTTAAACATTATTCCTTTGCAGAGGACCAAAAGTGTTTTGGTCTGATTAAGTGCAAATAAAAAATGCCGCGTCGTTGTGAATTTTGTAAAATATGGAGTCGTAAGCCTGTTGTATTTTCTAAAACCTACTGCTTCTTGGCATAGGCTTTGTAGGCCCTATCCTGAGCAGCGGCTTCGTCTTCCACGCTCCTCCTGTAGTGACCACCAGGACCTGTGCTGTCGAAGTCGCTGCCATAGTGAGACGACGAGTACGTATGACTCTGGGACACCTGAGGATGCTTCACGATCTCATACGTAGTCTTCTCATGGGACTCCCCACCAGAAACCAATTTCTTCAAACCGATGATCGCCGACAGCAGCAGAGCAATCTTACCGATAAGCAGAGCCTTTCCAGCGATCAGAGCTATTGCGTGGAATGCCATCATTAAGAAACCACCTTTGATTGCTACACCAGCGATAATGGGACCCATCATTTTCTTTAGCTTGCTCCTAGCTTCGTTTAAGGATCGTCCAACATCTTCACCGACCTCCATGGGAGATATGAAGACGCGATGAGTCTGCATCAGCTTCGAAGTCGCGAGCTGCAAGTACTTATCAATTTTCTCCGAAGGTAATGAGTCCAGGTCTTCATCTTCAGGTAAGGCATTGGGAGACGCCCTGCCGGCTTCAGGTCGTTTCACTAATTTGATTCCATCGAGGATAGGAAGCGTGTCCATCCGCGCTGCCCTATCCGCCAATTTAGTCGCCTGAATCTTCAAGCACTTAACTATCTCCTGGGACTTCTCACAGTTGTCATACACCTTGCCCAAAAGCCTCAGGCTGGCTCCGAAGGTGTCAGCCGAAGCGGAGAGCACACAAAAACACAAAAGGACAATACCGCGGCACTGCATCTTGTTGGAAAACCGCGGGTGTCCCTCTATGTGGACGATGTCCGGCTTAAGCGGTTGCGTCTATTGAAATGTGCACTGTGTAAATGTGCACTGGCATTTATCTATTTTCACCGGGAACTACATTTATCTATAAATCTTTTAGAGCGTGCAATCGTTGCATCGTATGGCCGTGCACTGAGGCGTGTATGTGCACGTCGGGAGTACGCTTGTATTGGTTTAATTTTGTGTGTGTGCGTGACTAGTCATCGCTCTTATGCTGACGAAGCGGATTGACAAAGTCAAGGTCGCTTGTTGGAATAAGGACTTATGGGATAATCTCTGAATTCATATATCTACTAAAAATATTTCATAACAACGCTACAATTAATGAGCTAGGTCAGACTAAGCTGTTTTGTTAAAGGTGAATACAAATTAACTGAGCTGCTTGTTGGTCAGTTTATGAAAAGATAGGTAGAAACATGAATCTAATATAATTATTTCCCAGCGTCACTTCTGAATGAATAAAATCAAGTTCGATACCCAGATATAGAAAGGCCTTATTATGAAAACAACGATAACGATGGTAGGATGAAAATACGTACTTGTTCATGTGCAGATTTTCTGTTTAAAAACTCAAAATCACAATACAAACTTGTATAGAATTTTTCAATTTCTACCGTAACTTGTATATGGTCTACAACACGAACGGGATGCAATTTAATTCGATCGCAATTACGGAGCAATCGGCTCGGTTCAAAGTGACCTACATCGGTACAAGTCTTCACTATGATTCTAGAATTTTTAGAATTTTCCTCTTATTTTCTTTGACAGTAAAATTGTATAACACCTCTTTATATTGTCATCTGTCGTAATAGGATAATAACATAAACTTCACAGTCATCATTATTGATGACAAGAACATAGGTTTATAGCTGGTCACAACCAATTAGCCTTATACCTCGGAACCATCAAAAGTGAATACAATCAATTGCAGTTAGAGTTATGAGATCTTGTGACACTTTTGATAAGGCTTATACTAACGAAAAGTCTTCGCCAATATTTTTAAAATGCTCCACCTTACTGGTTTTGATATTCAGCACCTTAAAGATACTATGGGGGTATCAGGACCTCCACCTGATACCCTGATACCCTTGATTAAATAGTCAGTCGTGCTATATAAAACACTGGTACTCAACTGCATCGTCGTCGTGTCGCGTGCACTGCTGGTCAAAGGCCTCCCCTAAATTCGCCACTTCGCTTGATCTTCAGCAAACCACATCATCCTAATGAAACTACATATATGCACTTGGATGATGACTTATCAATAGATCATTTGTTGAAGAATCGATAAAAATCAACACATAATGAAACTGTCGATACCTAATATCCATGTTAATCCGCTAAATCATTAGAAAAGCAACATGTCGTGTATTGATTTATCTAGTAATTGGTAGCAATAACCTATCGCTCGACATCGACATAATTTATCGAATAAATTATATAATCGTATGCACGCGAACACGAATGTAGTTGGAATCCATGTTTTCAATCGATTTTGGGTTTTCGGGGTGACTCGCTAAAATCTTGGCAGATAATGTTAATATGCCATCATGTCAAATTCATAGTCAACCCTTTTCATATTGCTGGATTTTCCGAGCAGAAAAGTATGCGAAATCGTCCGGTTCGTACGAATTGTCCGGTTTTGGGCGGAAAACCAAGCGGAAAAGCCACCACCATCAGAATCACATGACAGTAACAGATAAAGTTTAGAGTCTGAAACATAGTTAATATTGCAAAACCCTTTCATGGGATTTCATTCAAAGCACGTGCCGATGTGAAAAGGCTGTAAAACCATGAAGCGACCAAGCCGACAACCTGAGACCCCGGGATATCCAGATCAATAGACCTCTCTTACTTAATTAAATGATTTGTCACTTCGGAAGATTTTTTCTTAAACATTATTTATTCATAATGTATGGTGGTTTGCTTTGGAAAATTAGTTGGTAGTTTTCATTAGAGAGCCACTACAGGTTGAAAGCAGTGCCATCTATAGACAGCAGCGGGAACTTTTGAGTGAGTAACCTTGCTGATGTTACTGGCTTTGAATATCGTTGTTCTTCATGTGGCAATGGCAGTGAATGAAAAGCGGAAAAGTTGCGAACCTATATATTGTTGTTGTTTTCACATTTTATAATAATGGTTAGTTTACTCTCCTACATATATTTCTCATCTTGTAATTAATAGTAAGATAAAACTAATGAGCAAGAATTAGATTGTTTAAGTAGGTACATATATTTGTTACTTATTTTTCCCTTCTATGTCTCATGTAAAAGAAAAAGTACTGTTTATTTTAATCAACAATTACAAAATTTGCTGAGACCTAGGTAATTGAAAGCTGTATGGTAAATTTTGAAACATAAAAAGCATATTTTGCACTTTTAACTGCATTTCTGTAAAGTTTAAAATGTGTGTATCCTTTTTGGCCCTACACTATAACACCCTAGGACCGATACTCCTAAGTTAATAATGTCAAAATTGAATCTCAATAGCATTTTTAACCGTAGCGGGCATACTAAGACCAATCGTATTAAAACGACATGCGATTGGTTTGCGATTGGTCTCTCTAAATTTTGGTCGCTCTACAATCATGTTGCAGTCGTAAATCATTTGCAGATAATATCATTCGTTATTGACGTTAATTTAAAAGAAACAATTGCGGAATGCCACATATGCTTCAATCGTAATTGAGTCGGGATTGGATCTCAGTCGGATGTGAATCGTATGTCGCTTAAGTAAATATTACAGTATTCCGGCATGGTGACATTTACAACAATCTTTTACTTTACCTTCACACAAATAAGCAGGTGTTAGATTATATACAATAACACATACCTAATGCTTAACGAGACATTTTAATATAAACTTTTACATTCTATCGACGCGCACTTGAAACCTATTGAAAAGATTTTGACAATAACGGTGATGTGAAAGTCAAAACACTTGATAAGCTGTCATGGCGTCCCTCATTATGAGATTGTGATGATGGCTTCATATATAGGAATATTTGTTTATATACCATAGTTCATGGGGCTTTGAAGAGTTAAGCAGGTTTTTGTTTTTGAATTGAGAGAAATAACGGAAGCTAAAGACTGAATACTTAATGCCGATTCTATTCGCAATTTCGGCTGTGTCCCATGGGAACGATTTCGCGGATCCGGATAAAAAATAAAAAGGCTATGTCCAGTAAGTCGTTCCTAAGAGTTGAAACCAATTTTTTCAGCTTTGCGGTGTTGTGTATTAGTATGCTTTTTAACAAAAAATGCAACTTACCTGTACCTACAACAGTGAAAATAACCAATCAAATGGCATGCATATTCGATTTTACAAGAAAAGTCTAAGACTATGCCCTACGTGAGCGATCTGGATGCGAATAGAAGCGATGCGGCGCGACGTGAAGACAACAAACTGATGATACCTACAGAAGTGTCCTACGTGAAGCAAATATACGCTGATTAGGTACACGCGACAAATTGGTGGCGAAGCGGTATAGAGCAAATAAGCGTGATTACCGTTTTTATTCGATATAATTATTCACGTGAACTGCTGTCCATCGAATCGCTTCGCCACCGCATTCGCATGACATCGCTCACGCTGGACGCGGCCTCACTTTGAACTCCTGTCCTGACGTCATTCGTCAAAAAACTAGCTGTATTATTACAGTCATTACCAGAAAACTGCATAACGAATTTTAATAGTTAAACTCTCTCTTTTTTATGTCTCTTTTTTGTAAATAAAATAATATTTGCCTCAATCCTAGACACACTGACCAACCGGAGACGCCATTGCCTTTTTCTCTGCAATAGCTCAATTCATTATTGGTGGATGGGAGCATCTTGTCATAACGAGTTCGTCCATGTTTGAAAGGCATAATAAACTGTACATTCCGGCTGTCATTTGAACATCTTTGGCAGTCGTTACGCGTAGTCAGAAGCCAGTAAATCTGACAGCCAGCCTAATTAGCGGAACAGGATTGAAGATGTCAGATAGGAAGTTGCTCCTTGTAAAATACTGGTACTCAGCTGCACCCGATTAGACTGAAAGCCGACCCCAACATAGTGGGGAAAAGACAAAGGACTAGGCAGATGAACATGAGATTTGTCCTCATGGCGGATCCAGTTGATTAAACGCTCTAAGAATTCAGTAGATTCGCGGAAAGTATTAACGTATTAACAGTACGTTTGACTATAAAATTGTTTTGTAAAGGTCGTTCGTGAGATGACGTAGCTAAACGATTGATCGCAGATGCGTGAGGCAGATTCGATTCGTTACAATTAATACTTCTGGTAGACCTATCCAAATTTTATCTGGTAGTAGGTATTTTTTATTCTATACTTGCTACTTCTTGTGGTTTTTCTTGCCCCCCCTGAGAATTACTGCGATTATCTGGATAAAATATAGGCTATGTCAACCGGGGGTAGTGTAGCTTTTTTTTTATAGCCTTTATTCGTACTTTGTATGTATTCGAATGTAATTCTGTCTTAGAAAAATTAAATTGTATTCGTACCTTTGTAATTTCCCGCGATTTCTTTAACCTACGACCTAAGACAATACGTCCTGCGTCATTAGGTAAAGAAAGGGCTTCATGAACGGCATGGAAAAGAAAGGAAATGTAATGTATGTAACATATTGAACTGTTGGTGTTTATTAATGTTTGTTTACCACGTATAGATCATTAGTTGGATGACCTTATCAAACGCTGTCAAAGAAATTATAAACACGGGTTAGGAACGAGTCAAGATAATGTAAAACAGAGTTCCGTACCATATAGGTTTTAACACAGATGTAATAAAATGTACACTTTGGTAAAAAAATATTTCAGTAGTTACTTCTTTATTTTGTGTATTTTTTTTCATGACAGATACCATTATTATCAAGACACAATTTAAGAGATTGTTTTTAATATGATGTATGAATTCCTGCCTTATCACGTACCTTGTGCCTGTGATACGCATGCAATGGGTTCACAGACTTACAAAGAAGAGTTTTCAGCTATCCACGGAACCCAAAGAATCCAAATGTCAAACGCATCACTTTCACCTTTGACTGTAGTCCACTTTGATGACCACGCCATCAACATGGCAACATAAGTCACGCATTGTGAAAGCCTGATCATCAAGTACTGGTAATATTAAATTAATAGATAATCGGTTCCTGGCAACACGCGATCGGGATGTTTGAGTTTATGATGCTTTTGATTTATTTTAGTGGTTTGGTTAGGGTTCAATTTTTAGGTGATATAGCTGCTGTATTGTTCGAAAGAGTTGAACAGAGGACTCCACATGAGAAGACAAGAAACATGAGTGCATACTAAATAGTTGGCTGAGAGTTGACGGATTCGATGGCGTGAAAAAAAATATTCAAAGAAAATCTTGATTCCAGTCAAAGTTTTCAGTCGGTCTGATACCGGCTTAATATCTGATCTTTGTAATGTGCGTACTACCATTCATCTTCATACTGATTTATGAGCCCAAACCAATTATTGGCCGACAAAGTGTTTTCGGGTCCATCAAGAATTGTTCGGTAGCTGAAATATAGTTTTCGATTTATGTAGACTGGATCTCGGATATTGAGTACCTATAATTATTTCAGATTCCTGAATATCAATAACTTAAATACGAATTTCCATTACATGATTGAAAATTTGTTCAAAAACTTTAATTAAACCGCAGAGTTTATCGATATAATCGTATCTGTTATATATCTAATTTCCTGAAATGATCGTAAAAGTTATAACCTCACAGTACAAAATGCAAGAGAAAGTATTTATGGCTAACTCCAACTGTAATCTCTAACTTTTACTAACGTTAAATTACATTAGAATTTGAATTTTTGAAAAACACGTTACAAACTTGGCTTACGCTACTATGAAAACGTCACTAGATTCCAAAATAATCATTATTTTTTTATTTTAAATTCTCATCTGCTTATATTATAATACCAAGTTGAGTGTGTCGGTATGTTATACTTTTACAATATAAAGAAATTGGTGATAATATTATTCTGATAGATCAAAGGTCACATTTTTTACCTTTTAAATGCAGGAAGACAAAAAGAAAGGTAGTCTACAGAGTGATTAATTAATTATTATTTTTTGTTTCTACCTTAAAAGCTCCTACTAGTGAAACTGAAATTACTGAACCAAATACAAAAACTATTTTCACTGTTAGAAAGGTACACTTTTCCCGAGTATCATAGGTTATACATACCTATATTTTATCCTGGTGCGGATAGTAGTTCGTAGGAGACGCGGGTGAAACCGCGAGCAAATGGCTAGTAATTCATAAACGCAATAATATTTTATGTAGGTACCTCTTGGCATAGCGTAAGCCCGTGATATCTGGCATACAGTTTAATGCTATAAACTAGAGCCCAAAAATATGTTAATTAGCAACATATGCTAATCTTTAATAGTTAGAAGCAAGTGTAACAATGGAGCTAATGTTAGTAAAATTATCATAATACTGTGTGTAAAGTATTTTATTTTTTCTGACGTTAAATTAAAGTCCAGTAATAATATTATTTAATTTTATAGTTATTTACTTTTGTTCGCAAGTTTCGTATAAGAATGTTAGTACTTTTATTTTTTTATTGTTATGTAAACGTTTACAGTAATATTAATCTTTTACCCTGTCTAGGTTGCTTAAATCACATTTATACCATAACTGAAGTATTCTATATTATTTAAGATCAGTAACCAAATAAAAAAAATAGGTCCTGCTCACTAAAGCGGCTTTCAGAATGTTCCAAAAATCAAAAATATTTAGTACAATTTTACATTGAAAACGAGAATTGGTCCAGAATTAGACATGCAGTTATAAAAGTCGCAAGATAATTATTTATATACAAGGAATATAAGCTTTAAATGGCCTCATGAATCTTTTGATTACCATAAACTTACAATCATTAACTTCAGACCAATTTTCTCAAACACTGCCTAGTCTGATTAACAATATTTTATAAGATACAAGACGTCGAAGATATAAACAATAAAGGACTAGCCGAGTAAAATGCAGCAATTATTCGTTTCACTTAGCTTCACAAGTTTATCACTTAAAATATTACATTAAATAAATGAAGCGAAATGAAGACACTTTTGTTTTCACATCATTTGTGACCTTAAAAACATATAACAACCAATTCCTACCACTTTTACAAACTTTTATTGTTTTGACTGATCCTTTTACCAACCCTTTTAACAACGAAACCCCAAACAAAATATAGGGAATCTTCATATACATTCCAAAAACACTATCCCACCCTTATAATCCCTAAACTTCTAACCCACAGAGCAAAAACTATACAGTACTATCTAACCTCTCAATTGCCCCCGTAACATAGCATATAAATTGCGCGCCGAAGCCCATGCGGCCACAGTAACTATTCCCTCACCGCAACGCCAACATCAAACAAAATGTACCAAAAAGTGTTACTTCTATCACTATTCCTAACTCTAAGTTCAGCCATCAAAGATGATCTTGGATTTCGGTATATAAGCAAAGTTTACGAAGACTGCCAGAATTCCAATGGATTTGTACCGTGTTTGAAGAAGAAGGCTATATTGTTTTTTGATCGAGCAGCAAGGATGGATGTGATACCTCTAGTTGCTGGTGTGGATGTAGTAAAAACGACGAATATGGAAATGCCTACTATAAACGAGAATGATATAGAGGCAGTGTTACCGAGGAATTTGGGGAAAGATGAAGCTTTGACGGAGATGCTTTGGGATCGGATTGCAGCGTTCGCGAATTCGAGGACAGTGCAGCTGTCTTTACCGAAGATATCTGGACAGGATCTGAATAAAGGCGTTGAAGAAGGTAATTACATTTTTTTACTCAAGTCTTGTAAAAGTTCATTCAAGGTCAAAGTTCAATGGTTCGAATGTACGAATCATCAATCAACCGTAGATCAAATTATCCTCATTAAGTTAAAAGTAGATACATTGTTCACAAAAAAATCTAATCTCGTGAAAGTGAAAAGCTGAGTTCAGATAATTATGAGATGCTTAGCCACAAAATAATTGACAGATCGTGAACTTTTTGACCTTTACATAGCGATTGACCCATTTCCTTTTATCTCGAGAAACGTTCATTCTTTATGGATTTTTACTAAAGATGTTCTAAATATTTTGATCTAATCGACTGCCTCTCGTTTTATTTTTGTCACTTCATAATAGCAATTGCTAGCTTTCATAGTAATATCAATAAGTACTGTCATAAATTAAGCTTATCACAAAGCTACCACAAAACTTCATATTCATCATCCTTATCTCTGTCGATATCAACGCTTTCAATATCTGAAAAAGCTCAGTTTATCTTTTTCCTGCATAAGATAAACTTCCGAATAAAACAAAAGCGATCATCATTTGTTTTATCATCAATGTTAAAAAGTAAATTATCACTATCAATTGCGTGTATCCACAAGTATGTCTCATTACAATTAATATGTAGATATTCATCAACATCTCCATATGTATTTACATTAGAAACGACAGTCAGATGATTCAGATTTCTGTCATAATTATCATTAATTAAGACATCTGTAATTTACTTACTAGTGCGTGCTTTTACTTTACGATCAAATCAAAACTGAAAATTAATATTCTAGTATTATTGCATGATTATTAAAAATGCGAAAGTATCTTTGTTTACTTTTACAGTTCATTACCCGAACTAATTTAGATATTTTATGACTCTATTTATAGTTTACACTCAAAGGATAATTAAGTTTAAAATAGGTTTTATTTTTATTACTATACCGAGTAGTTTCCTCAATTCGAGGGAAAATCATTTCATACTTAAAAATTTCAAACTGATAAGGAGATTCAAGAAATACACAGGGCTTAACAAAAATGAAACTACTTCCAAAATTATAATTCCAAAAACCTACAAGTAATCTACATGCACAAGCAAGCTTAACAATAAACGATCCCAAGTACTGAAAAACGAATTACACATAATTTGGTAACTTTCAAAAATCCATACTAAAAGGCTATGCACAGATTACCCTAGATATATCTTAGAAAAAACTGACAACTCATCATTTCAACTCTGACCGGAGGCATCAAATATTATGCTGTGGGAATTTGACCGTACTGTAATATAAGGAAAACTGTGACTCCTTTCACAATTTTTAAATGTCTAAAGTACATTTTGATCGAACTTTTTTGGTCAAAACTACAGTCATGCATGTTAAAGATCAATTAGAAGCGCACATTTTAACAGTGCAAATATATATTTCATCAATCACTATATAATGACTGGTTTCGTAGTTTTTTTCCTTGAGTAACTTTACGTTATAACAATTTTGAAGACGCTCAGATTTTTGACAATACAATTGTATACTGGGACACAGTTACATCAGATAAGCAGACAAGCCCTATCATAGTTAGGAAAGTCTAAACAGACAATGATGCTATGAATGACAATTCAAAAGGTCAGATAAGCACACGACTAGATAAGGCTAAGTATATTCAAGGGAGATCATAAATAACCTTTCTATAAAGCCTTATTTCACTTTTCCCTTGACCTTCAGACATGTTTCTTGAGCTTAACGAGCTTGAGAAAATCTTCATACATACACTTATCTAGACAATATAGTTTATAATAAAGATAGTTGAGTATCGGTGATGTAGTGAGAAAATTGTTATCGTGTTCTCAAACGTATGCTTTAAGTATTGTGTTAACGTCTTGAACGAAAGCAATTTGTAATGGTAGAACTTTATTTTAATGTGTGTTATATTCTTGTGGATTTTATGTGGGTAATATTTGAATAACACAAATATTTATTGTGATTACCGGAGGCTTTTGATTGAGCTTTTTCGAACTTTGTATTCTATTGAAAAGATATATAGCTGTTGACAAGTACAAAATAATGCAAAATATTTCTTAACTCACTATTTATCTACCTATTTATAATCACCTCCTTATTCCACCCTGTTTCTAAGTTATTTTGGGTTCGGCCACCAGATCTAAACCATCCAACCAGATATTTTGTCTAACTTAACCCCTCTGATATTCAAATCTATCAAAACATCTTTAGAAAACCTTCCTACCAAGAGTAATCTCAAAATAACAAGCTCAAAGCTTTCTTAAGCTGAAGAGCAAAAATGCCCCTTTCACCGATATAACAATGAAATACTAAACGCGACCATCGCATTATTTTAAATCGCCATAATTTCGCTGGTGATAGCCGTTACAGAGTTGTGGTGATTCTGTGGTATATTGTAACTACATGCTTATGTCCGTATATGTGCACTGATTTCTAATAACTGTCATGAGCTTCATGTATTGTGTTCATGGTTTATGTTAGAGGAAAAATGATGATTTGTAGTTCCGGCTTGTCATTTGACAATTGAGGAATACACACTAAGTATTATTTATATAAAATGGAGGAAGTGGCAGGGGATGAATTGAATTCGAAAGAAGCATAAGTGAGAGAAGCCTATTTCTTTCAAAATATATTATAGAAGAGAAAAAATAACTGAAAAATTCATGATAAACGCTATAAAATTGAGTGAAGTTGAAAAGACTTGAATACACAATAATAATATCTTAAAGCTATTGTGCAGTACAAATACCTAAATAATTCATTTCAGCAAACTGAAAGTTGTCGGCTAAATCTTTGTTATTTTCAATATATATAGAACTCTCTTTATTCCAAAGTTTTAAAATAGTATTTAAGATTTTATAGACCACGATTTTCTTTATGTTTTGTTTGCTAGTTTACTTTCTTTTTCCGCATGATCTTTCATTACGTTTGTTTCTTGTAAAACGGTTTATTATGCATTTTTTGTATCGCTTTATGGTTGACATAGATTTTAGTGTCTTGAATTAAATTCATTGTTTTCTATATCTAACAGGCCTTGTTTGGCTCTTCAGCCTGATGTTCAAAAGAGTCAAGAATGAGTCAAGTCAAGAAATGAGTGAATGCTGCATAATACTTGTATTTTTATTACAGCAATAAAAACAATCAATAAAATTACTAATTGAACGAATTGTTATTTTAAAGTAACGAAACATTGCGAGCTGTAATATAATTATAGGGAAATCCAATCACTAATTAACTGTAGAAAAGTTAGAAAATTCAGCTTTCCTTGTTGCAATGTTCGCGTGATTAGTTAAATTATTACCTATAGTTATGCACATGCCATCCTTTTGAGGGTAGGTAGTAGGAAGCAAAGGCTTCCGAAGTCCGAATCATGTGTCACGGATCGCCAATCGCTTTGATTTCTTAATGAAATATGGTGGAAAGGTGATGATTTAGATGTTTTGGTAGAAGACTTTCCTGACCGTTTTCATGCCATCAGTACTTTCTATATCATCGTTTACATCAAGCATTGATGCATTCTTAGCATGCTTCACATTTTCAAAAAAAATACTTAAAATATTCGCCAGATTTAGAGAGATTCACTCATGAAAAAAAAAACGATAAAGAAGTCGAAATGATTCAATCATCCAGTTGCATCGCAGCCTTCGAAAAAGAAGCAGTAACAGATAAAATTATTAAAACAAAAATACTCATAGCCAACCAAACTAATTCCAGGTCGAGGGAAGATGAAGAAGATGATGGGGATGATGATGATGGGAGGCGCCATGAAGATGGCAGCCATGATCCCGCTGGCGATAGCTGGCCTGTTCGTGTTGGCGGGGAAGGCGTTGATCGTGTCAAAGGTACCAAAGATTTCATAGTTGCCAATCTAGTACTAATGGTTGTACTATGATTTGTGTCTTAGAATGAAACCATCAGGTTCCATATGGAATCTTCAAGTAGCTCTGAGCCCAAGTTGACAACGATTTTCCATATTAGGAGGTTTTACTATTTGTTGACAAAATGGCTGTTTTATGAATACACTCGAACGTCCGTTGTACGCATAGCAGGAGCAAAGTTTGCACCCTTATCAGACATCGTAACCACATTAAGATCTACGATACTGTACACTCCTGCATTATTATGCCATCTATCTTGAATTAGCATATTATCAACTAACGTTAAAGCATATTCATGAACTAAACCTATACTTACACCTATCTCTTGAGTATCCATTCTAGCACAAGCACTGTTTAAAAAGACATTGTCTTCTTAATACCTTATAATCACATGTAAGAGAAAGTCGTTAATAACTAAACGTACATGGACAATTAAATCAGTATAAACCATTATTTTGCATTCAGCACGTACTTTGAAATATTCATGTGTTTCATTACCATGAGAAATGGACTAAACGACATCTAAGGCAGTGATTTTTTTTAATTACATGGTCACGGTCACGTCACGCTTTCTTGTAAGTTTATATTTTAATTAAAGCAAATCCATTGATGATTTGACCAAAGTTAAGGGTAATTTAAAATTTTAATCTATTCAAGAACATCTACTGACTATTCATTATTTTTGAAAGATTTTAAGTGAAAACCAGCGTGGTATAAGTGATTTATCTTTGAGTGATAGATGTTGTAATCATTCCTTAAATGGAAATCGAAAATCATGTGAGAAACTATTCAAAACAAACTATTCGATGATGCAAAGTCAAGATAGATTCATCGATCATAAATTTTCCCATATTCATAAAACTTACACTGATTAAGAATCTGAATCCATTCAAGTTTCCAGCTTAAGTGATAAAAAGACACTTACCATGAACCATAAAACCGAACGACAAAGCATTTCATCTTTCATCTTTTACAAACTTTCAACCGTCTCATACTCTCAGCACACTCCATTTATTCACTTCCTATTTTGCGTATCACCGGGTGTTTTTGCAGCATCAATACGGTTAGAGAAAACGGCTAATTATAAGTAATCGTCTTTTCCCAGTGTATTGTCGCTCAGTGTCGTGGGAACGGAATGACGTATCATCGTCATGTGAGAATAGACTCTTGGTAATTGTGCTTTGACCTACATTTTTGGAGACAGGAGGATTAAGCCCTACCTTTGTTGAACAGTACGTTTATTTGCATTCCATAATGTTACAATAGATGCTAAAGAGGCTTAAAGCTAGTAGCAATTATGGACCCAGTTAAAGAGCCTGAGCCAGTCCCTGTTGTACTGTCGAAGAGTATTTTCAAAATGGTGATGATTGTGGTCTGTTTGTGACAGGAAATGACAATGACGATATTGTTAGTAACGATGATTTTAGAAAAGTCATTTAAAATAATGATGTAGCTAAAGATGCTTGAAGTGAAGGTAAAACTAGTGGTTTTGAGAGTCACGTATGATAGATATAGATGGCAGAATGTCAGAGAGAGATTACTAGGTTATGAAGACCATATCTAAAGCCATATTGAGAGTAAATACTTGAAAGCAGAAGAACTGAATTACATCTACCAGATTATGAGTAATGATCATGAATTCCAACTAGATGGTTACAATCACATTTTCTAAAACCTTGAGAAATCTTTTGATCATTTCTCAAGAGATAGCATTGTAAAGAAAGTATTTTAATTTCATGTTTAAACTCCTATTGATAAATTCTTTTGTACAAATAAACATTCACTTGTTTGGAATATTTTCCCTCGTTCTACTTTTGATTTCTTTTGTTCATTAAATACCTTCTTGACTTTGACCGTTGACTTTGAACTTCAAATCTTCACAATCATTATAATTTTCATTCACAAAATGATTGTTTGCGTTAGTAATTCGAAAGATTAATGATGTTTTCATTGTTTATTACTGTGTCAACATCATTAATGTCTTCTCATCTGGTCTTGTCTTCATAGATTAAAGTTATCTTACCTCAAGCTTGCAAGGTCAATGCCAAATCCTGCTTTTATATTCATGGATTCAAAGTTGACTTTTGAAGTATTTTCAAGAACTCATTCCCAAGAGAAAATGGCTTTACCATTAAATGTAGCATTCCATTTAGAATTAGTTACATTATAATATACAAGACTATTATATGAAACTAAAGTGTTATCCCGCGGCACAGACCTTGTGACACGAATAGAAAATGATACTTCATTGTAGCCAGCGCTTACTTACACTTCTATCTTACTAGTTATTTGTGGTTCGTAAGCTAGCGGTCCCGTAAAGTTCGCAAAACAGGCGTATTTTTGAGAAAAAAACAAAAGAAGTCTAAGATACGTATTAATTCGTCAAAATGACAGTACAATACTAATCATACTTTTAGAGCCATTTGATTGGTCGTTAATAGTTTTAACAAGAGCTTTAAAGTAGATAATGTAATCTGTATGTAAAAGTACTGATCTATCAATTCAACAATTTCTCCTCAACTCCAGCAGATTTTTTTTTGCTAATCCATCTTCAGTTGTGAGATTTAACTGTTTTTTGCTAACAATTTTAATAACCAGAAACTAACAAAAGAAATAAAAATGAATGGCCGGTAATAAAATTTAATTGTACACAACTAATGTCAAATTCATTATTTTTCGTATGCCTATGAAAGTGTTAGGCACTTTCATTTTCACACTTTTGAAATGTCAAAGTTCAGCTAAAATTGCTTTTTACGATAGACAATCAAGAATACTTTGTGACAGTACTTTAGCATGCAAAAGTCTATAGTCAGTGCTGTTTAATAAAAAGTAGTTTTAGCTTTACTGAAGGAAGTATTACCAAATTGATATTTACGGCATAGAATGCATAGTTTATCATATTAGAGTACCCGTAAACTACAGACTTTTTAGTCGGCTGACAATTTGATCGCTTAAATCAGGCACTTGATAAGTTAGGAGACGTATAGAAATGCGCACATAATAATGATCAGATATTTTACCAGTATCAGATCAACTAAAATCTTTGATTGAATTCACGATTTTCTTTTAACAATATTTTCACCAACCACCGGGCCAACTATCGGCCGACTGTTTAGTCTCCACTGTATGGACAGGCTTACAAGTAAACAAGGCGTGAAAATCATTAGTAAGTCAGTCTTTACACACTTCATTGCTTGCAACACAAATAAATTACTTTCAAAATGTTCGTTTACATAATTTTTGCTTCTAACGCTACTGAAAATTCCTCTATGGCTAGAAAGGAACTGCTTTGAAATATTTCTGGTACATTGAAGTCACGATGTAGTGTTTATGTTCTTCATATTATATTATGGTTTTAAATACGAAACTTTGTTGTGGTAAAATTGAGACAATTTCTAAAAATAATAATGTAAGATGAATGAAAAATCATGCTAATCAGGAATTGGTTAGTAGAATACTATTTTAAAATTATGATCCCCGTGAAACATATCCATGGTGCTTTCCATTTCGTCACTTGAAGATTGTGTAGCTTTCAAACACTGAAAGAATTTTTAAAATCGGTTCAGTGGTTGCGGAGTCTTTAGGGCACTAATAATATTTTTTTCCTCTTTACAATATTAGTAAAAATATGTCCAATGTTTCATCATCTTACTACTTATGACTCACACATTAACAGCAGCCACATCTTCATCAAAATCCTATTCAACTTCCTCAAACCCATCAACACTAAGATTTCTACAATCTCAATGATCGTTACTCTAACAATCGAAATCCAATCCAATATATCTAAGTGCTCCACTAACGTAAGCATCGATAAAAAACTGAACATCGATTAAGTTCACATGATTGTCGTTTCTTGTATCATGTAAACTGTGTCGTGAATCAATGTCAGTGTCATTGAGGGCGTTGATCGTGCTCATCGTTGAAGATATGGGTATGGTGATGCGGAACTAGTGATGTGGGTTGGTTTCTGATGCTGTTGTAGGGTTAGATGTTAGTTTTTGGATGGCATCTATGAATTGTTTTTGGTCGAATGGTCTGAATTTTAAGCGGCATGGATTGATAGTTCTTAAGGTAAAGCAGCACTCGGCACGGTCGATCCATGGATGGGTTACCATCTTCTCATGACAAGTTAATCTGTTTTTTTTTGTATACATATCAACTTGGTGTATTATGGCTGTAATTTGAACGTCTTTGTCAGCCCTTTGGGGTAGTCAGAAGCTAGAAAGTCTGCCAACCAGTTTTACCATGGATTATCAGGTTGACCAGGAAACTGGGTTGAGGAGGTCGAATAGACAGTCATTCTATGTAAAACAGTAAGAAAACATGGTTACCAGACTTCTCCATCTAGTTAGACTGGAAGCCGCCGCTAACATAGTTGGAAAAAGGGCTGGGCAAATGATGATAATATTTTCCCTACGGCTCAACACTCTCACTTCATCGTTCTCGTTCCCAGAGCTAAAATGGTTGACCTTACCTTCACCACAGTTTCCCTTATAATCGTCCCAATTATGTTCCAAAGTTCAGTGTTCTAAGAAAGTAATTACACTACAAATGTCAGGTCTAATGCCATCCGAGTCATTATCATCATCATCATCATGGACTCATCCAGTTGGCACTTTCATGCGTTGTTGATCTTTGGCTGTTGTTTCTTGTATTTATGATAAGATCTTGAGTTGGAAGTTGGTCATGATTTTGGAGATAATTGTGAAGTACCTTCTTCAACTTTGTGTCCTTTCTTTTTTGTACTACAGTTTGTAAATTTTCTATATTTTTATTTAATATTTTGTTATTTGTTACTACTACAATATTCTTCGTTTTCCTATCACATTCTTCATAAACCAGTACTGTACTTTTGGCTACTTACCCATTTTGGTGTTTTATTTACTGTTGTGAGACCATTAAATTTGTTTTTAATAAGTCCCTAACTCTTTCTTAGTTCATGCTGCTATCCTTATTGGTGAAAAGCACTTGAAAGGTAGGATTAATTAAAATAAACTCGTAGAAAATGTATGACATTTTAATAACTCGGCTCATAACTCTTTATAGCCTACGATGCTGACCCACTGACTGAGTTCCATTTCCATACTAGATCTTTCCCGCCTTTTCAACCGCGTCCTGTTGTATCTCTTCTCGTGTCTACATAAAATATAGCCTATAACAATCGGGGATATTTATAGCTTCCTAACACGAAGAATTTTTCAAACTATCTCAGTAGTTTCGAAACCTTTAGTTATATGTATAGAGATGAATGATCACACCCCAACGTAGAACATAACAATGATTAGGTATCCAGCCGAAATCAGACTGACTGAAAAGTTTGATAGGATTGACAATTATAACACCAAGAACATACATCTCATCTGCCAAAAATTTAGTCTACATTATGGGGAAGCACTTATAATCTTCATTAGTGTCCTCTTCTTTCTAAATTTTCTCTTCTATAGCTTATTGAACAATGTCAAACGACTGTATAATGGGAATCATTGCATGATAAAGCTAAATGCACAAAATTGTTGCAATTATGTCTTCAAGTATCGCTCATTCCCTTCACTATAGAAAATGATCGTAAAGAAAAGCTTTGGAACAAAACTTTCCTCGTTTATGGTATTAGCTTTGTATTTATTGTCTGTTGTAGTTTTTTGCTTTTATTTATTTTACTTTTTTAACCTTAGCCATTACACCAATCTTCAATCTTATCAATCTCTACCCACTTTTTGGCTATGCAAATTATTTTTGATGAAGAGTCGCAACAAATATACATACCGGTTAGTAATTAATTAAATAATAATATCAACTAATATCTTGACACTGCACTATATACTCTGCATTTATCTTCACAGACATAAAACATTGCAGACATATCTACAAGGCATAGGCATTAAAACGACATCAAGCTTAAGATATTTCTAGCCTTAGTTACTCTAACTTGAACAGTTTAGTCTAGGTCACTATCATGGAGTAAATAATAAATGGAATGCTCATTGCGAATTTCTAAATTATTAGACGTACCTATTACAAAAGAATGAACAGAAACAATACCTAAATTGTTAACTTAAAATATACATATAAAATTGATTGTAGAGATTTTCAGCATCGATCCAGTAGCTTTTTTCAAAATGACTAAGATGATCAATAGATTAAAACTGACATCAAACATTATAATTATCATTTAACCCCTTGTATGCGGCGGTGCGCGGATCCACGCGAGACAATTGATTTTCTATTGTTCTCTAAGTAGCGACGCACAAATAGTTAAGGATTTAGGAGGTCATAATGTTAATCAAAGTCATGTAACACCCGACCCATTTACTAAATAAGCCACAAACATACCAATTTCTCTCATACACACAAACACATGAACACTCTATTTCCTCCTACATCCTTGTGACAGCATTCTTTAGCAATCACGATGTTAACTTTCTACGCGATTAGGGCATTCTAAGGGCAATAACTCGGATTCTAGTGCTCATTGAAAGTAATTAATGAGCCCTGTAATTGCAGCTGCCTGTTTAAGATAATCGCCTGTCTATTAGAGAAATTATTGTATGTGTTTGTGGGGATTAATGAATGGGAAGTTTTTCTCCATGCGTAGGTGGTTTCTTTTACTTCGACTGTTTTTTGTATTTTTGGTCATCATCATCTCCCGAGCCTTTTCCCAATTACGTCGGGGTCAGTTCCAGTCTAACTGGAGGCAGCTGATCTACACGGAGTTACTGGCCATCTGACCTCCTCTATCCTCACCCGGTTACGAGGGCAAACCACTACTCCTTGTAATTTGTACTGAACAAAATATTTCACTATCTTGACTACAAAATAAATATCCAGAACTGTGTTTCTGCTTCTTTAAGCTGTGCCCTATAGGTCCAAATTATTTAATTCTATGTTATAATTTTATTTTTCTATCTTTCACTGTGTTGTTCTCCTGATTTTCTTAATCACATTTACAAAGCCCATTAAAGAAGAAATTTAGCATAAAACCACATCAAAACGTACACAAAATAATTAACTTACCATCCACAATTACCCATAATAAACAAAATAATCATTACACATAGAAAGTCGTATTTGCCATGTCTGGCACTGAACTCACGAACGTTCGGGTCAGAGAAAGCTGATGTACTATGATAACTGAGCCATTAGTGTGTGGGAACAAGGGACCGTGGTAGCGGATGTTTTCTATGATGATATCCTGAGGGGACTATTAAATGGATCATTATATAGCAATAGTCGGGAGTTGGTCTAGTAGCCTCATAGCGCTACTGCTGCGCTCAGATACTCGCTTCGATTCCCAGATCGGGCCACTTTGTGAGACTCGAGAAACTTATGTAAAGCGAACTGGAATCTAAAAGTTGGTGACACGTTAATGTCAGTCCTGTGCTTGATCTCCCCGGTCGTGTCGGATCTCGGTTCTTTCGGGCTATGGAGGGAACGACTAACAGTCACTGTGGCTGAAAATCGACCGGCTTGCCATTTTTATCACAGATTTTTATACAACGTCGAAATTACTTGGAGGGTACAGTTCTTTGGATTAGTTAGGTCTTATAGAGAAAAACTGACATGAGACACTATAGAGACTCTAAGTTCTGAAAAGTTACAATAAACAAACTATACTCAAATTAATTTAGTATCGGAATAGAACCTACGTCCCCACGCTCAAAACTCGTACCATACAACCACTAAACCCAACAATTATTTAACACAAATTAAAAACAAAAGCCGTTCACGTAATAAAATAAATAGTTTTGTTATCAGCAGTTAAAACAACTGGGTCAAACTGTTATTAAACATTTGCGTGTATAAAATAGTTTATTTACTTTAGTTAAATAAATGTAGGTCACTGTTTTTAGTTAGGTATGTTTGTCGCTTTAAAAATATAATCATTTTAACTGAACCAAATATCACTACCTCATTTTCCATAATAGTCAAAATAAGATCTAACATTAAACGCCTTCCTCTCTTCTAATTATTTTGCTGTTTTCATCAGGCTCCATAATTGTGACTATATTTTCCACCTAATGAACTAATTCCATATTATGGAATGCAATAACGATATGATATGATAAGATGGAAAGACTGAAACTTAAATATTTAACTATAAAATAATAGCTTCACCCACTTCCTGATGTTTCTGAGATAACTACTTCCCGAGCCCGGACAATAAATATCCTAAAAGTTATTCTGATATATAAGCTAGGTATACACTTATATAATTCCAAGTTTTCATACATACAATCTTTCGTATTCATAATATTTGTGGGGTTTCACAGTTAGTTGCACAAAGCTCCATTAAATTAAAGCTTCATTAAATCTATTGCTTATACTTTTGTATCTGGTTGACAAAGAAAGAGTCAGCAATAGATTTAAAGAACCATTAACCTTAATGGAGCTTTGTGCAACTGACGATCAGATAGAGTTAACAGGCAGTAAACTTAAGTAATGTTCCTTATTATACAAATAATCACAACATACTTTTGGCTCTTTCATAGTATATTATTAGTAGTGTTAGTACAAACTTACCAAAATCCAGATATTTTCTCAAACCTCCAACTTAACCATCTTACTACAACACAAGACATAAAGGTGAACGACACGCCGTCGACAGTTAAACGTTACCGCACGTTAAATGACGCGGTTACGTCATCCCCAGTAACTTAGTATTCATAGCCTTGGAGTGTCGACGCGGGATGTCGCCGGTTCGATTCCGAGTTCAAGTGTATTTTTAGTATTTTGTTCAACGGGGTTAAAGAGTTGTTATTACGATGGTTGCTTGACTATTATTAAGATTGAGATATACAAAATCCTAATTTTCCTATATAACATTTTTTACGGAAAAGTGGTATGAATGCCTTGGGCTAATTTAAGCCCAAAATAGTAAAAAATTCGTGTGTTACAATGTACTATTTTCATGTCAACATCTAAATTATTTTTAGGAACAAACAATCACTAGATACCATCAAAACAATAAAGTAATTACAAAACAATTAAAATACCAAATCATTTAATTGTGACACATGTGTTTTTATCGTCAACCCTATCTAAAACATTAATCAATCAAAATCCAACCTTAAAGTCTAGAACATAAGGACCATAATCTCAGGGCACTTTGTAACCACGTGAAGTGAACTTTATTCTAATGCGATTTTGAACTTTATGCTTAAGATGATAAGGTGTATAATTCCGTGTGTGATGCATATAGGAATTTAATAAGTTCTGAAGGCGTACGTAAGCGGCCTTCAGTGTTCCATACTAGTTCCATTTGCTTCGGTTATTCGCATTTTAATAAATAGTAGTGTTGCTAGGGTTAGGGAGAATTGCTGGATATCGGGGAAAAATATATAAAAAATAGGTCAGAGAGCTTGTCGCCCCTTGTAAAAGGCTGGTATCTCAGGTACATAAGGTGAGACTGGAAGCTGACCCCAACATAGTAGAGAAAAGCGGGGCAGATGATGAAAGATATATAAAAGCTGTCTATGTTTTCTATATAACTATATGCCTCTTAAATTAAATTTAACTTAAATTATAGTTTTGCAAAAATATCGATAAGTAAAACATGAATGCCATTACATCTAAAAATATTACCGCAGAAAAATTACGCAAGTCTCAAAACAAACCACCACTTAATCACAATTTTTCATTACCTCCATTAACAATAAACATTACAACAAAAAACAACAAACTATTCCTAACAAAAAAAAAATAACACAAAAGTTGCACACAAAAGGGTTAAATCGATTTCCAACCTAGCAACACGACCGCCCGACTCGCAGTCATCTCACTGCAGCCGAACGCAGCACTCGCTTCGAAAGTCGCTCAAATAATCGAAGTCGTTTTCGAAGTCGATCAAATAATACCGTCAACTCAAGTAAATCTCGTGCGGCTTGTGTTTATATTAAGCCGTTCGAGATTTACTTAGGTTGATGGTAAATTTTCGTCTGTTTTCGTCGAAAACACGTGGTAATGTTAGTTTTTTTTTATTTATTTGTTTTGTTTTGTTTTTAATGGCTTTGCGTGTTTTTAATGAGCATTTTTACTACTTGATTTGTTGGTTTTTTAATGTGTATTTTTAGAGTAATAGTTTAGTTTGTTTTTCTTATCTACAAACCGTTTTCCCCACGTAGATTTCATGTAAGTCCTGTGGGAACTTCTGCCCGTATCAGGATGAAATATAGCCTATGTTACTCGGAAAGAGTGTAGCTTTATAACAGTGAAAGAATTTTTCAAATTGTTTCAGTAGATTTGGGTACAACCAAACAACCAAAAAAATATTTCCTCTTATATTAATGTAGGTATGTTTATTCCACATTTTCGGTGACACATAAATGTTGCAAGATCCTTATGTAATACAAAAGTGAATGGTCTGAGTTCAGGTTAAAAACAATGTACCTATATTCTCAGTATAGTACGTGCATGCTCCAATGGTTTCGTAGCTGTAAACACGGCTGCGAAACCTTGAGGTTCGCGGTTCAATGTCCTTGTTTGATCACGACTTGAATGCTTGCACATTAAATGGTGAATTTGTCTTAATAATTGGTTTTAGAATTTTAATATGATTGTAAATCTATTTACACCAAAACATGTCGTTGGTTCACAAACGACTAATTATTTCTTCCGGTTTCACCTGTTTACAGGGGGTACACTCCTTCACGTATCCGGATAAAATATACCCTACAGCGTCATAACTGTGAAATATTTTTTCTTATTAGTTCAGTATTAGGGTAAAAAATAATTAAATATTTATTTATAACTCTCACTAACGCACCTTTTATATTAATAATTAATTTATCATTTTTATATTATTTAGAATCCTTAAAATTATTATCTCTATCACGTTTTACTCCACAATTTTATCAACATCACTATACTTTACTACAATGTATTTAGAACAAATTATTTCGTTTCGTTTCACACCTTTTAACCTCCAAAACTAGAACACATTGATAAGCACTCAGATTCTACATACACATGTATATGTATATTCGTATGTATCTGTATATTTTGTAGGCAACAACAACAACACAGCAACTAGACTATTTCAGATTGACAGTTATTTTTAGATGATGTACGTATTGATCGAAATTGATTTCAGGCTTTTGTTTGTGTAGACAGGTGCTGATAATTTAGTATCTACTTTATGTCTGTTGAACATGCTAAGTCCTTAAATACTTGTAGCATAAAGGTTTTGATACTAAAAAAATCTATTATTCTTCTTCCTGCTCTGTTCATCAATTTAAACCCGAGGTTGGCACAATACGTTTTTCGCTTCCATTTCTTTCTGTCAGTTATCATTACACTAAGATTCACTCTCTTCTTATTCATGTCATCTTTCAGACAATACATCCATCTGTTCTTCGGCCTTCATCTTCCTCTCAATTCATCCACATTGAAACTTAGCACACTCTTTGTGGCATATATTTTATTCTCCACCTGAATTAAATCTCTTCCAGAAATCGATAAAAATATTAAGAATAAAGTTTTTTTTCTCACTAATGCTTTGAGTTGGGTGCGATATTTCCTGCATCTGTAATATTCAACAATTTCATAAAAGAACTACCGACAACAAGACCTTGATAATACAAATGAACGTTATCTCAGTTCGGCACACTTTCTGTCAAATATTCACATATTTGCATGTACGATAAGATATCTTTACTACATAGTCCCAAAGGTTTCATTAAACAGAGTCCTGATCTTAGAGTAACAAACCAACTGGAAACGCCATTGCTGTGCCTCCGCAGCTACCGAAGGTATAAGAACATCGGTCATACTACATTTGTACTGCACATGCACAAGTCTGTGTTTATTCTTCAATATGACAGTTTAACAATGTGTGTGCGTAACAATGTCATCGAATATGCATGAGTAGATATTGTAGCTCATGACAGCTTATTTTATCTTATCTTTCTGCCTTTGTCCCAATTTTTAACCCCCGACGCAAAAACGACGGGGTGTTATAAGTTTGACGTGTCTGTGTGTGTGTGTGTGTGTGTGTGTGTGTGTGTGTGTGTGTGTGTATGTGGCATCGTAGCTCCCAAACGGATGATCCGATTGTAATGCGGTTTTTTTTGTTTAAAAGGTATGTCAGTCAGGAGTGTTCTTAGCTATGTTTGGTGGAAATCGGTTCAGGTCTTCAAGGTCATCAGCTCGTTTGCTAGATGTGATAGGAATGTTA
Source organism: Helicoverpa armigera (assembly GCF_030705265.1). NCBI lineage: Eukaryota > Metazoa > Arthropoda > Insecta > Lepidoptera > Noctuidae > Helicoverpa > Helicoverpa armigera. Next base: position 2,159,246 of record NC_087140.1, on the reverse strand, counting down.
CACGCTCAGTTTACTTGCAAGTATATGTGGGATCTGAAATTTGTAACACTAATGTCTTTTGGAACCACTGAGCTGGTCTGCTGTTAGGGCACGAAGGTAGGAGACGTAACCCTGAACTGCCTCTTAGTAAACCCATCGAGTTTGGGCTCGTTGAATTTGTCTTGACGAGTTCTCTTCAAGTTTCTGATTGACGAGAACCTGATGCTGGAAATGGGATGTGGCGGATGAAACCCTGGAATGCCGGAATGAAACGGATAAACCGATTTATATTTTTGCTGAAAATCTAGAATGTCCAAATCTTTACTGTTTCTCAATCTGTGCAATTCTCCCAGAGCCAGTTTGTCATGAGGATTGTTAAACAGCTTCCTTTGGCCGAGATCGCATATAGCGACCCCATCTTAAGATAAAATAAATTAAATGAAAGAAGGAAAAATTAAGGAGCTCCTTTAAAAAGCATGAAATAAAATTAAATTATAAATTTTAAAAAACCCCCGACCCAAAAAAAGTACGCAATAATTATGACAAAAGGTTAAAAACGCTAAACCCTATAAAAAGCAAAAAATAACTTTTAACACTACGTAAACTAAATTTTGACGTGTCGGGGGACCGCTTTTTACCTTCATAAATACTTACATAAATCAAATGATACCTACCTAATTACAACATTCGTTTTAAAAAAAAACACGTACCTACCTATCTAAAGTAATGAATTAGAGCGGTCCCCCGACACGACAAAATTTAGTTTACGTAGTGTTAAAAGTTATTTTTTGCTTTTTATAGGGTTTAGCGTTTTTAACCTTTTGTCATAATTATTGCGTACTTTTTTTGGGTCGGGGGTTTTTTAAAATTTATAATTTAATTTTTATTTAAAGTAGGTGCAGCATGTTTTTCTCCCAAACTCTTCTATCTGACCATCATGTGACAAATAACATTCATTCTTGCCATTTCGACATTCACACAAACCAGGTATCGTTTCTTTGGTCATCTCCTTCCAATATCCTTTCATTTCCCTCAAAATCTTTCTTCCGAGTGCTTATGTCAACTCCAGTTGGTTAAATGCTCTCTGATTCTAATCATAGCTTTGCAACACAGACATGCAATCATGCAATATGTTAATGTTCTCTTTTTATTAACCACGGGGTTTTATTAATGTTTGATAGTAATCTGGGAGAAAAATATCATTCATGCGATTTGAGCCATGGTCAAATTGTTAATTAATTACAATTTATGATTGATAACGAATACATACAAATTAACAATACTCATTTGCAATCTGAATCTACTTTTATTTCGATACTGACAGAACTTACTTGAAACTAACCTGAATTTAATGTCAGTAAATACTGAAAAGATTCAGATGCGTTTGTCACTCATGCATAGATAGATTTATGAGGATGGTTTAGGCGTTTATACATTTTATACTCGTGCAAAGCCAAAACAGTTTACTAGTAACATATTATTCAGTATTAGCCTGAAGAAAACCTTACAAGAGCGACTAGGCGGCCGTGCTATTAGATTGTGCACGTATCGTGTAAAGGGTTGGAAAAGGCTTAGCTTGTTACATCATAAGGCTAGTGTTTCCAAAGAGGTCATGTGTTGCTGATGAGTTTGTTGCGCTACTTCTTCCCAGTAAAAACACATAGGAAGTGGTGAAGGGTGGGCGTTTTGGGGGCTGTCCTTTGTAAATTTTTTGACGTTCGAAAGTTATGTTTTGCAGCCAATTTTGAATGTACGAATTTTGATTTTTGATTTCACTTTTAAATCTTCTATGATGCACTTATTGTGCTTAAAAAGAAACATTTTAAATCATCGTCATCTGCCTAGCCTATACCCATCTATTTTGGGGTCGGCTTCCAGTCTTACCGAATGCAGCTGAGTACCAGTGTTTTACAAAGAGCGACTGCTTATCTGACCTCTTCAACCCAGTTACCCGGGCAACAAAATACCCCTATGTAAGACTTACTGGCTTCTAACTACCCGTAACGACTGTCAAAGATGTTCAAATGACAGCCGGGACGTAAGTCCTGAACTGTAAAGTTTATCGTGCCATAATTAATTGGAAACATAGCACGTGTATTCTATTAATATTTTTCATTTGTAAAACTTCAGAATTCTAGGAAATACAATCAAATCAAGAACCTCATAATTAATAGCTACACTTGGCAACTATTAGCTCAAACAAACTATAATCGTATAGCAACAAGATTGTATGGAAGACTCCATACATAAGTAAATGCATTTCCAAGAAAACAAATTATTTATTTGATTACCTACGTTATGCTTAAAGTAGCTACACACTGCAGACTAAACAGTGGGCCGACAGTTGACCCCATGGTTGGGAAAATATTTTTTTATCGTGGAAGATCGTGAATTCAAAGTTTAATTCGGTCTCTTCCCAACAAGCCTTCAAGCCATTTTCCATTTACGTTGGGGTCAGCTTCTAGTCTAACCATGATGCACCTGAGTACTTGTGTTTTACAAGGCTCGACTGCCTATCTGACCTCTGCAACCCTGGACTAACTGGCTTCCAATTCTAACCACCCGAGTAATGACTGCTAAGGGCCGCCGTACACGGACTGCTCGAGCAGTTAGCGGCTGAGTGAAATACACGGACCGCTCGAGCGGTCGGCGTCGACTGCTTGAGCTGTCGGTTGTTGACTGCTCGAGCTACGACCCAACTGCTCGAGCAGTTGATTTTCAAAAAACAGTCGGCAAATGAGAAAACAGACGCCGCGAGGCCGCAAAGGGCGGGGGGGAGAGGGAAGTCGGAGAGCTGTCGACTGCTCTAGCGCAGTCAACGGCTCGAGCAGTCGGTGTATGCCTCGCAACCGCTCGCGAGCGGTCGACGGCACGATGGAATTTCATCAAGCAGTTGACGGCTTGAAGCGGTCGCGACTGCTCGAGCAGTCGTGTGTACGGCAGCGAATGAATGACTATAGTTCACTGCGCGGTCGCGGCTTTAAGCATTCGGTCTCAACTGCTTGAAGCAGTCCGTGTACGGCGGCTCTTAGTAAGTTGAATGACAGTTAATTTAATTCGGTCTGATACCGGCTAAATACCAAACTATCGGCCGACTAAAAGTTTTCAGTGTGCAGGTACTTAAAGTGGTAGCCATTTCCTCGGATGCAGTAAATTTTCAGCGTTTTCAGGTCAGGAAATCGACCGTATTTGATGAATTTTTAAAATAGTAAACTTGGTCTGGGTAAACTTTGTAAAAGCTGCTTATTAGGCTCTGAAATATTTATTAGGTTTATTTTTGTTGCACCTTGTACTGTAAATTGTTTGTTTTGTTGTTTGTTTGTTGGGGTAGTTAATTATGTTAGTAGGAAATAAGTTATAATTCTATGAAGTTTAACATGACTGGATACTTAATAATTACGATAAGAAAAATAGTTTATTTGTACATTGAAGGTTGCAGTTTACCTCCCTAGCTTTTTCTATCACTTCATCTGCCAAATTGATTCAAATGACAGCAAGCTAATTTGAAGGACCTTCTGATACCTGAAGGTACTCGTAAGACCTTAGATGGTCACTCAAGCACGGATCTAAAATGCCTTGCGTTACTAAATTAATTAATTGATCGACTGACCCATGCAGTCCACGAGATCCATAACATGAAAATAATGACCCTATAGAGTTTTACACTACCTGACTGTTATCGACTAAAAACAAATTTCTAAAATATATTTTTCTCAAATTCCAGATCGCTCTCCTCCTATCAGGGATCATGCTCCTCAAGAAGTTGATGTCAGCGAAGAGTGGTGGCGGCGGCGGCGGCGGCCATGACAGTCACGGCTGGTCCTCTGGTGGAAGCAGTGGGGGGTGGGATAGACGCGCGTATGATGAGCTGCCTTACTCCGCGTATAAGAGGGAGTAAGACTCCTTTTTGGAAGGAAATTTGGGAGTAGGTTCTGGATGGTATGATGTGGGTATTGGATAATTTAGTCTTGTAATTTCTCCTTGTTATGTTGTGGTCACCAATGGAGCCTTTGTGTCAGTTTTCACAAATCTGACGGCCTTAGGAGCTACGGGGAACGTTGCCAAACACTGACCACCAGAATCCAGAGGAGTAAATTTTTTTTTTTTTTTTGACACTTCAAAATTATTTCTTGGTATTTTTTCTGGGATAAATGAGTACCTTTTATACTTATGCCTAAAAATATACCGATTATCCCTCTCCTACTCTTTGAATGAGGAAAATTCTCTATCTGATTGTTACATGAATGCAATAAGGCTTGTACTTATGTAGAGTATCTCAACTGCGTAGCTTTCAGGTAAACTATTCATTGCAAATAACTGTAATTTCAATATTGCCCTTTGATATTGTATCCAATAACCCATATCAAGTAAACCTATATCGTAATTTTACGTCCAAATATTAGACAACAATTTAATTTATTTTAATGTACTTATAGATAATCTTTTAACATACGGGACACTTGTTTTTTTCTAAAATTATTTATTTGTGCTTATAATAAATAAATAAATATTCGATATATTTTTGTAAGCCCACCATTAAAAAAACAAGTGCCTTGTCTTTTATTATTGTACTTTAAATAAATTATTATTTTATTTATTAAATAGAATTTTAAATAAAAAGGTGCTCTTGTATAATAATAATCGTTTTCAAAAAACGATTTTTGGTACTTTTTATTAAAAGGTTTATTTATTTTTAGTTTTTAAGTAACGACTGTTTTATTTAATTTATTTATTGCTAATTATTTGTGCCTGAATACTCAATAAAATATGAATAATTTATTTTAGTTTAAATTATAAAACGTACTTATTAAATGGTGATGTGAATCATGACAATAATATTGTGAAATAAATGTTGATCTATTTTTATACAGGTTAATAAAGAAAATAAAACTATACATGGTTGTAATTATTACCTACCAGATGTAAGCATTTCTACCATGATTATTATTTCACTAAATCCTGCCAGCGGTTTCAGAGAAATCGCAAAGTACCCGGATTATTGAGCTATCTGACAGAATTTTCCAAATGTATCCAGAAGTTCGTGCCATTAGATGTACGAGCTAACTCTTTAGCTTAATAATATTAATATAGATACAAGATTTCTATTATCATTTTACTACATATTCAATAACATTATTGCCTATAAAATATAATAGCCTTACTCAATTTTATAAACGTGGCCTTTTATTTTAACAAGTAAGTGAACGAATTTATAAAATGAGTAGCGCTTTCATAGCGTGTCCCAAAAGATACAATAAACTAAATGGCTATGTAAAATAATATCTTTTATACTTGATGAATACTCCACTTATAGGGGAAGGGGTATTTCTAATCAATTTAATACTTACAAAGTCTGGGTTACTGAAAAAAAAATGATCGCGTGCCTGGCCTTTTCAACTATGTTAGGGTCGCTTTTCAGCCTAACTGGATGGGGTTGAGTACCAGTGTTTTACAAGGAGCAACTGTCTCCCGATAACATTTGTTGAACTGGTTGCCAGACTTTCTGGATTCTGTATAGACAACAGACCCGTGTCGGCGTCTCAAAGAGACGTCAGCAACCCCAGCGGGGCCCAATAGGGCCAAGGTCTGCCGGGGCTACGGGTTGTTTGAAAGAGTTACTGCGGCCCTGGTACATAAAAGACGGTTTTTAGTCAGTAAGAGTGTGACACTCCCTCACTGCTGCTAACCCACAGCGGGAGGGGTCATTTGATGATTCTCAACGTCGTTAAAAAAAAGACTGTCTGGATTCTGACAAAGATGACACCCTGACGAATGACAGAAGGGACCCATCAATTTCAAAAGTCTTCCGACTTCCGACACGGAGCAACTTCTCTTGACAAAGATGGTCATGTTGCCACGGACCGATCGCGCCAAGTGTTGCTTAATCTAATCGATCCATGCAACTCTTATGTAGCCACAAGCCCCTTGAAGATACCTAGGTACCTATAATATCTTCAAACATAAACCTTACGAAAACAAGACCATTTTGCAACTCCAAAAAGCTCTATCACCCGAATTTCCATACAAAGTACCAGCGAGGTACCTATTTGTGGCAACTGGGTCATGAACCTCCAATGCAGCGGCCCGAAGCCTTCAACTGTAGGTAATACCTTCGTGAAAGGGTAATGTGGCTTGCAGACGTTGATTGATTGCTTTTTCATGTATGCAGGCGATTTTGTATGGAAACGGTAAAGAATTTGCTGTAAATGGTTAATAGGGAAATAGGTTGAATGTTATTTTTGACTGTTTTTTTGCTGAGGAAAAATCTGAACTGATTAAAATAACGTTTGCCATTGCATGGTTTATAGGCATAAGTATGTATCTATAATAGAACTGTACATTATAAGTAATGACTGAATGAGTAGATAGGAACACTGCTACTAAATGATTTACTTAAGATTTGAATCATAATTACTTAATAAGTATTCGACTATCTAGTCCCGTATTAAAAGAAAAGTACTAGGAATCATCATGAAAACTGAATAAAGTGCATACCCGCAACTTGAAAACAGCGCCGTCTATCTATGCGATTAGGAACTACGTGCTTAGAATTTCAGGCGACTAGCACACTACACAGCGCCCCATCGTATACCCAGGGTTACCAAGTTTATTAATGCGATCCTAGTTTATTTATTTTTTGAGGTTTTATAGAACAAGAGTATCTAAGAATAGTTACCTCCTATGAAAAACTAAATATTAGAACCCTAACTATTAGCATAAGGTACATTTAGCTTCTTTCAATTAGCTAATATATCCATCGTTAAAATAGGTTAGTCTACTGATAGAAACTAATAGAAAGGTTATTGAAATCCACCTCTAGTCAACAAATATTAGTTTAGTATAACAAACTTCGGTATTAAAATACTTACGTTAAAGTTAGTGTCTATCCATCAACCTAAACTCAATGACACGGCTATCAAATTAACGCTACACACAAAAGAAAAGAATTAAGAAGTAATTAGCAAAGACAATGCGTCCATCATATGAATTTATCGCTCATTAGCTCGTTACTAAATGACAATACCAAACAAATGCTACGATTGGCAGAACACGATACTTTGGAAATATACGGGAAGGTATTGTGTGAAATATCGTGACTTTTTCAATTTCACAAAATAGTGATTTAAATATGTAAATATGTAAATTAAAATAGTTAACAATTAAAAATTTAACAGTCGTCAATAACCGCTTTAGCTAAGTAAGTTAAGTGTAATCATCCCGGCTACAACTACTACATGTTACATTTTGCACTTAAAAGGTAGTTAGTAGTACAATCAAGAAATATTGACAAGTAGCAATACTAATCAGCCTCATATTACACCAGCAGCTCTATAGCCAATGCATTTGAAACAAGTGGTGTTCAGCTCAATCTGGCTAGAATCGTTCTAGCTTTGAAGCTCGACCTCCACCATAGGAAGGCATGCAGGCAGCTTTTTCTGAAAGGAACTGTTCAACTATTCATTCAAATTTTGCAGTTGCGTAAATAGTAAAATTTCAACCCGTATAATCCACATACACATTCACTTTCCTAAATCCACGCATATCAGGTAATTATCGAATAACTATGGAAGTGTAACAACTTCCGTCGCCGCAGCGTTTTGCACGAACAAATACATAAGTATGTATGTTTTGCACGAACAAATACATAAGTACATAAGAATGTATGTTTTACGCACGGTTGTGTACTACAAACGCACTGAACACTTCAGTTGAAAAACTGAAGGAACTTTGCATGTTTCCGTATTTTATTCATTAGCTGTGTTATTACAATTGTTAATCTAATCTTTGTGGAACCATCAAATAATTTATTTAATTGATACGCTTGGGCATTATATAAAAGCAATACTTATATAATAACCGATAATACGATTATCAATTTTAGACATTGTAGTTCAAATTTTCTCAAAATGTTTTCATTTGCATTTACTCTGACATTAGTGTCCAAAACATACTTAGGAAGTAGGTACATAGGTAATAACACAGTTTGATATATCCTGACCTGGGAATCGAACCCGCATACTCAACTCCACGACTTCATCAATATGGATCGCAAAAAATAGTCTTACAAATAAATATAACCAAATCATTGAATCCAGATCAAAAAGAATATTTTATGAACAAAACTCAGTAGCATTTATTTAAATGCAAATTCTGCGCAGTTAAGTACCGTGACAATATTCAGTTGTAATGCAATTACACAGATTTACGACTACTGGTCATCTTAACTCAGCTTTAACTGTTTTGTTAATCTATTGTATTGACGCTAGACACGCACTTGGGGCTCCGTACAGTATTTCTTATGTATTAACGGTAATGTGTAGATGTTTGACGAAATAACAAAGATAGATAAATATTTTTTGTTTAGTTTAATGTTAAGTATTTTTTGTTTATTTGTGGTTGTTGTAATCAACGTTATAAGACTATTTAAAGACTGCTTTCTGAAAAAAGAACAAACATATTCATATCATTTATTGCGTTCCACAAGTTTCACATGGTGTTACAATAAGCCTACAGCTACGAATATTTGTGGACCCTGGCCTAGTGGGTAAAGGACCAACCTCAAGTACGAGGGCGCGGGTTCGATCCCAGGTCAGGCAAGTACCAATGCAACTTTTCTAAGTTTGTATGTACTTTCTAAGTATATCTTAGACACCATTGGCTGTGTTTCGGATGGCACGTTAAACTGTAGGTCCCGGCTGTCATTGAACATCCTTGGCAGTCGTTACGGGTAGTCAGAAGCCAGTAAGTCTGACACCAGTCTAACCAAGGGGTATCGGGTTGCCCGGGTTACTGGGTTGAGGAGGTCAGATAGGCAGTCGGTTCTTGTAAAGCACTGGTACTCAGCTGAATCCGGTTAGACTGGAAGCCGACCCCAACATGATTGGGAAAAAGGCTCGGAGGATGATGTTAGGGCACACATTGGGGATAAACTAGCCATTCGCCTAAATAAATAAATAGCACTTTACAAAGCTCTAATAAACGCAATAATAAACTTTCGGACTTGCGGCTTTTTCACTCAGTTTTGGATGCTGAAAAAACCCGAGCGGAACATCCGCTTGTCAGAAAACGCTACTATGAGCCATTTATCAACGAATTAAACTGTTTTGCCATTACGCAACAGAACCCTAATAGTATTGTTCCCTCGGTCAATTAATTACAGGTTCTTTAAAAGGCGTTTTGTAATGCACAACGATGTCATAAGTAGTTTGATTTATTAGTTTTTGGTAATACTAGCTAACAACTAGAGTTGGAAATGCTCTTAAGATTCGTATTGATTAGATAACTTAATCAATGAAAAGAAAAATATGTTACAGAAGTTTCTTTTCTCTATAGGGATAGGTATTTCAAAGCTTAAGATTATATTATGTTTGCATGAAAGGGCTAATATCAGGAGAAGCTCCTGAGATTAGCCCTTTCTTTGGGTGCGATTGCAAATATTTTTCGAGGAAGAGCGTTTTGTCCTGTTGTTGGAGCTTATATCCTTTTCAGGCTGTAGACTTTCTGTGAACCAAAGTTCAATAGCTTTGGCCTGAAAGCGCGTCAGACAGACTAGAGTTACATTCGCATTCGTGAAGTGATCCTGATTTTCAGCCTACTTTGAATAAATAACTTCTTATCTTTATTTATACTTAATAGTAGGGATTTATTCTTTGGAAACTATTCTGTGGTGTAAAAAAAGCTGTAAGCTCGTGCCTGTACACTTAGTTAAACGACACTACTATAAGACAATACCTGCTACTACCCGTACGTTCAGCTAAGTTTCGTAACTGACCCGAATATTTTGCTACCTAGTGTGTAAGTTCATTGACCCATCTAACACGTACACTAACAAAGCCATATTTAGCCACGCTATATTATGCTTGCATTGCCCTAGTTAGAACTAATCAATTCAGCCCCTTTCTTATCGTACAGTGCAACTCCTTTATGAGGCCACCTAGTTGTATGAATTTAGATGAGTACTGAAAAAATTAACTTTATGTAAGCTTGCATGGTTACGGCAATTTTACTTCACTTGTATCGGGCTAATGTGAAAATTATATGTCTAACTAAATAGATAGATATCATTATAAATAGATAGATATATTATATCAATAAATATATATAGAATAAGGGAACGGCCGCAAAAGAGTTATCGCGGTCAATGAGCATAGGCCCCAGAAAAAAAAATGGATTGTAGTAGAAGTTGGGACACTGGATGAACATCTGGAGCACAAGAATAATATTAATATTTTGTGAATCGAAATAGGCTATTTACAAACCAAGATAAAAATGTTTAAAATTAAATCTAAAATGATATAATTATGTGGGAACAAATAAGTTCTCACAAGATGCAGTAAAACAAGCGGGAAACTGCATAGTAAAAGTACATAAAATCGCACTATTTTATAGCCTACGTTTATGTTTACTATCCAGCATTACTGATAAGTTTTACTGCATCAACGTTTAGCTATAACTGCATCATTATTGATCTAGATCTAAAGAATCTCATAAAATTTTTGTTATCGTATTCGTGTACCCATACGTACGTGTATACAAATTTATATATCAAACAATGTTTAAGGTTCTTCTACCTACAGACAGACATGTGTTGCTTCTTCTTCCCAGCAAAAACACATAGGAAGTGGTGAAGGGTGGGCGTTTTGGGGGCTGTCTATTGTAAATTCCTGACGTTCAAAAAGTTCTGTCTTGCCGCCAAGTTTGAATAAATGATTTTTTATTTTGATTTTACGCAAAAATAGTCCTTAAGTCTATGGCCTAGTTAACACTGAAATAATTGAAATTATCATGTCGCACAGTTAGTAACTAAGAAAAATATATAATTGAGATAGATTCTTTAAAGTAAAATGTAATAAGACTTAAGTATGTTTATAACAGTAAAGTTACATAAAATGTTGAAATGTTGTCATTAGTTAAGCCGATAGAGTATAAAAATTAAGTTAAATGTATGATTGATAGTATGTAATCACGTAAGCAGGTAATCGAGTTAATACACAGTAACTTTTATTATAAATAGATTATACATTAGGTACCAATTCACTTAAATAACAATCTTATCCAGTTTCACACATAATATAATAAAAATACTTTTTTAAATCTATCAAAAACGAAGTCGTCTATCAAAATTGCCTGTAAACAAAAACCAATTACCCAATGACACGACAAGTTTTCCAATAATTTTCCACAAACTGCAAACGCCTAATGATCGATGCATACATCAATCATATTTAGAAAATCCCATCAAAATCGATTCATGAGTTTTCGATATCACCCCCATCACTTTCATTGAAGATTAGTTAAGCACTTAGTATTATCACATAACCAGTATTATCAAAGAGTATCGAAGTGACGGGGAAACTGGGTTGATTAGGTCATTTTTTGTAAAATACTGATACACAGCTGTACCTCTATACTGTTGAACTGGACGCCCACCTTAATATAGTTGGAGAAAGGATAGATAAATCTAATATATGTGATGATCATCATAATTTCAGAAAATCCACTGCTATACCCTCGATTCCTCCCCCTATAGATTTCGAAAAGAACCAGTTGAAGGCGACTGCCGTCCAACGTTTACCTGCGATATTTGGCAGATCGTCTAACATCTCTTTGGTGGTCATCCATCGCTGCGTCTACCAGTCCGTGATCTCCTTATCATCATCCTTTTGTCGTCCCACTGCAAGGCTCAGGACTCCTCTCACACAGAGAAGTATTGAGCATTAATCACAACGCTTGCTCATTAATGCTCATGCGGACACACTCACATCTTACTGATTTTGAGATTTCAGTCCAGGTTTCCTCGAGATGTTTTCCTTTACCTAGCATCTGTCAGTGTCCAAAATATACTTATAAAGTACCAGTACAAACTTAGAAAAGTTGCATTGGTACTTGCCAGACCTGTGATCGAATCCACACATTCCTACTCGACAGAATGGTGCTTTACCCACTAGTACCTCGACTCGGTCTTCTCTCGAGTAGTTAATAGATAGATTATCTTAAGATAATGCTTTTTAATTACTATCACATAGTAAATAATGAAAGGAGATAAGCAGTAAACACACTCGTTCAAGTAATTGTATAGTGTATGCGTCATTATGTACACGATTTACTCGATTGTGAAGAAAAAAAGAGGGTAATGATTTTCAAATACTTGTTGTTACGTGTGTAATGGTATGGTATGGGATGGTGCTGGTTTTATGTTATTCAAATGTGTTTGTAAGATAATTAGAGAAATGGCACGCTGATGAAGTAATTTAAAGTGTCTTAAATCTTTTATCAAATCGTTTTATCAACATGCATTTGCAAAATTGGGTTAAAAAATATTTTTACAAACCTAAATTATATTATCTAAAAACAATCCGTACTAGGTCACAAGTTAGTAGTTTTCTGAAAAATAAAAATTCCCATCCTCTGATTTTGGTTCAATACCTCGCAAATTGAGAAAAGTCAATGGGGCGATTAATAGAAAAACATTTTTGAAAATGCTTTTGAACTCTTTACATGGTCTAGTAAGTCTGTTGACCACAGTTCCATCCATTCGTATTCCTCAGTCGAATGGTTGGCATCTGCTGTGGTAACCACCTTGCATTTCCGAGATAAATTTTCCTTTACTCATTGATAAAAAAACTGAAAATTAAACCTGTACATGAATATACAGAAAAGTGCGTAAACTAAGACCTTTATAAATTGCTATCCTAAAACATCTGGTTAACGAAAATAATTGCCTACTTTTTGAACGCACCAAATTTTGAATGTACTTACTGATTAAGTGATCACAAACCAAAATGCCTAATAAACATGTTCAACCAACATAACAATTTGTGACAAGATGATGACATTTCACCATCCTCTCAGATCACCTGCCATCGCGATAACAACTACAAATTACCCACAATCAATAGGAGAAATTGTCGTAAACTATTAACGGAAGAAGCCACGCGAAAACGGACAAGTTTTTCATTTCATACACATTTCGTTTACATCGGAATTGAAACCAAAGGAAGCTCGAAGGCCCGGCCGACCGTGAACTGACTGGAAAAACGCAACTTTATACCAACACATGTATAAATATAACGTCTACGGGCGACAGTAATTCAGTTTTGCGCGACCGCTTGATGCAAAATGGTGGTACATAGGGTGACGCTCTAAGGAAAGTGAAGTGTTCTGTGTTGTGTAATCAGTGAACTAATTGACAATCAATATGTATTACCAGACTTTAGTGCTGTGCTGCGTGGCCCTAGCCTCGGCCAACGAATACCAGGACGCTTTGAAAAAACTTTGGAGTAAAAACAGTGATTCGCAAATCGATGTCACCAGTGCTTCAATAGTTATTAAACCTTCCAGTTTCGAGACGAGGGATGCAAGAATCCCTTACACATACAAGCGGTATGCCTTCAAGCCTCGCGCTATTCCTCTAAGGACTGAAGCGCCCCAAGTGGAAAGAAATGTGTATTACGCCGATGTCAAGAATAAAAGCAATATACTTTTCCCTGGTAATTATATCCCAATTGCCAAAGAGAAAAGTAATTTGACGGATGATGGCCAGTTCCAAGTTAGAGCAATACCCTTGATCAGGAGAGATGAGTTCGAGAGGCGGTCGTTGGATGTCGAGGAACCGATCATTGAGAAGCCTGAGGGATTCTCAGAGGCGACCATCTCAAGGAGATCACTATCTTGTAAGTATGATTAAGATAATCTAACCTACATTGTATTTATGATAGTTTTTGTCATCTAGAATATTAATTTCACCCAGATAATTAATCAGATCATTAACATTATCACTTTCATTATCTATATCATTTTATGTGTTCTATGTATAACCATAAGTATTTCAATTTATCAATAGCCTAAAATGTCCCAATTTATTCATCAAGCTCTTATAAAGTGTACCTCTTAATTATACGTTTCAGTGTTAATTGAGTTTCCATCCTTATCAATCTTAACAACTCATTCAAGTATGTAAATAGACAAATCAACAACATTATGATTAACATCAACACTGCCTAATTTGAATCGATATTTTTTGCATACGCCTCCAATTACTTCAAATATAGAAGATTTATTATCGAAACTATCGAATGGTATCGTGTGGCATCGAGTAATTTCATCACGCAATACTTCATTAATACGTAAGTTAGTATCAATGAACTGATGTTGCATGTTAACAAACAAACGGTCGCAGTTATAGATGTCATTGGAATGTTCTAGAAATTTATTAGGATTTTCCAGCAATTTCTCTTGAAGCCTGAGGATTTGTCTTCAAACTTTGTCCTAGTATGAACTTCAAAATTATCATCACAGCCGTCAAATGACCACTGCTGGACTCTTGCCTCCCCAAATCTGGGGAGATTTGCCCATTGAGACAATGTGTGTTGGTCAGCATTGTTAAAAGCATCGACTGTCAAAAATTTTGCATTTTCAGCAGTTTCGACAACCACATGATTATGCATGGATTGATTAACTTAATTATCATCAAAATAGGTCGTGATTTCATTATGCAAATATTGTGTTATAACACCTACTTTTGATTCCGGAAAAGTTTAATGAAATTCATAAAGTTAATTGCTCATTAGGAAATGTATGATTTTCGCACCACTTACAATTCCTTAACTAATGAGGAAGTTTTTCATGTTTCGTGACTTCCTTTTATTTCCAGTTTTTAATTGTGAATGTTAATTGATTGTTTAGGTTCGATGACTGTTCAACTATTTTCAGCGCCTATCCTGGTTATTAAAATTCTGTATTGAATAATATGTCTATCACCTTTTGACATAAATCTGCCCAAAGCGCATTTTTGCAGGTATCAATTCATGTGAAACGGAAGTCAACCTTTTTCTCATTATTTCTAAGGGGCACTCGTTGTAAGGGACCATTTTTTTGACCCATTTCTAATCAATATAGCCTTTACGCTCTATTTATTTTCTGGATCTAAATGTTTAATTGTTGTAATTAAAATATTTTACTATCGTTCATTAACACTTACCATCACTTAACTTCAATTATCTTTCAGTTCAAAAGCTTCAGAGCTTTTGTTTTCAGCATCATTTTACAAAACCGTAGCTACTTTCACTCATATTTCATTAACCATTTCCAAAACCTCTTAACTTACAACAAACAATACATCAATAAAAATTCATTGTTCCCAATTGTTTTCCGATTCATATTGATCATAAATAATTTTCGAAACCTTTTCATTTATTTTCACTTTCTTAGAAGTTTCGTACGATCCCAAAATTCTGGGTGGTTTCTCAAAATTGATGATTGTTAGATTTTCTCTTTTTTCAAAATTGGGGAGGTCTTTGCCAAGAAATACGTTGGTAGGCCGTAACGAGACCCCGTAACGTAACGTTTTGTGCTTTACGGTATACGGTTCTGATATACTTTTACGTGTATCGTAGTCAACAAGCGGAAATGATTGCCAGTTACAATATTGATGAAATTCAGTTCGGCGAGAGTTATTGCTAGTTAGTCGGGTCACATTGTGGTTGAGTGCAGAAGCTCCACTGCTTAAGGTGGCACATACACCTTTGTTGATTCAGTCAAATTGACTTGTTAGGATAAGAATTTTACTTTTGAATTTCAAAACAACTTTATCATTTTTCTTTAGATTTATATATTTCTTTATATTTTTCATCTATATATTGCTGGTGGTATGTACATGTGTTACTGGGGAGTTTGTTGCGCCACTTCTTCTTACCAGCAAAAACACATAGGAAGTGGTGAAGGGTGGGCGTTTTGGGGGCTGTCTTTTGTAAATTTATTTTTTTGACGTTCGAAAAGTGCTGTTTTGCAGCCAAGTTTGAATAAATGACTTTTGATTTTGATTTTGATATCATTAGACCCATTTGTCGGGGCTTTCTTAATTTTACCAATTAGGCTTTTAAGAAAATACAAGGATTTTTTGTTTGCAGTTTTTGGTCTGTACCAAGGCAGTTTATTTATAATATTTGATGCAGCTGCTACTACATTGTGAAACAATATCTGTGCTTTTAATATCATTATGGATTTTTGTAAGACACTTGCGTTTAGCTGAGCTGTGTAATAGTCTGATATGATGATCGTGATCAACATTCTAGTTAATACTTTAACTCTTGTTTCCATCTAAAATATTTGAGTAATTTATCGGTCTATCACTTTTGATATCATCCTATCAATAAGCGTTTGCTTTGCTTGCTTGAAGTGGATTTTCTGCCTCAACCATTCATATATTGTATTCAGTCGACGGTGAATTTGTAACGGTTGGTAATGATAGTGGTATTATTGCGACCGTTTCTCTATTATTGACTGAGCAGGGCATTAAGTGCACTGGACTGATAGAAAGGGATCAATTGAATGAGGGGATCAATTTTGAAGTTGATGACATGAATTTATTTCTGATAGAAAAAAAATCATTTCATTTTGGGGAATAAAATGAATGCATTTGATAATGAAATTGGAACTTATAATGATAAAAAGTCAGTAGGAATACCTACTAATGATCAGTATTAAACTCTTCACAATATGTAAATCACAAATCCATTTATTGACATTCATCTGATATTGATTACTCTTCAAGACCATTATCACGCTATATTACCTAATCCATCAATAAGTAAAGATCAGCATCAGACACATTCATCTTTATTTCATCAGGTGATATGTATCCATATATTATCTGGCACACAATAAATAATTTTCGCTTCACGAGTCGTTTGATTGATGGTATGGTAGATGTTATTGAAACCGATTAGCATATAAATGGTGTAATTGAAATCTGTCAACGATATGAGACAGAATCTATCACTGCAGTTAAAGATCACAAATCAATCAGAGAAAAATCTGAAGATATGAATAAGAGCAACAGTACAACTTTTTCTATTTATAAACTTAATTCAACAGAAGAAAATTTCAAAGCAGTTAATGTTAATTTAGGTGAACACTATCCAATACGACCTAGACAATCAAAAAAATGTTCTCTAAAAGAAGTTATTAAAGTTATAGACAACATTGAACAACATGAACAATCAAACACTCCATGTCAAGGACAAAGACAGATTACACGAAACCGTCAAACTTTCCTAACAAGAATGTGCGTTTACTGTGATAAAGATAATAATTTAGGTATAATGCGCTGAAATTGCTCACAATTACACTGTTAATCATTAAGACACGCATGCTATACGTAATCTGACTCATCTGACGTTTCACGCTAACGCAGTTGTAATAGGTTGTTAGCCTGAACTGAGGGTAATGGTTGTGTTTCTGTCAGGTGATAATTATTGGCTTGGCTAACTAGTGGGAGTGATGATAGTATCGTTAATTCTAAGCATGTAGTTTTAATGATTAGAATAACTTTACTGATGGAATTTATAGTACCCAAAAAAAAAAAGCGAAATAAAAACATTTAAGATTGAATGAATATTGGGAGCGGGGCAGGAAGATGATGATGATGATTATGATGTATACTGATTCAATGTATGCTTCCATTACAAAGATCACCAAGACCACTTTACAATAGCCATATATCCTCAACCTTGACCTTTTTTTCCACAAACATCATGAATTCATAAAAAAATAAAACAAATCTTTTCTCTCTTTCCAGACATAATGGGTGAGGATGAAGATGAAGAGGACGAATTCGAGGATGATGATGATGGAGATTTTGAAGAAGAAGACGTCGGCAGCATCAAAGGGCAAGAAGAAGAAAGACATAAAAACAAGAGAAAGAAGAAGCTCAAGCCTAAAAAGCTGAAAAAATACATGCTACCACTACTATTGGCGTACAAGATGAAATATTTTGCTTTAGTACCAGTGATGATTGCAGGACTGGTCCTTTTGATAGGAGCTACTGGTCTAGCAGGATTCTTCTTTGCATTATTTGCAGCAGTCATGGGATTACAGAAGGGAGGATATTAGACAAAAGACCAATGACACCGGCTTCGAATCTGGAAACAACGAAAACGAATGAAAACCGATTGAGATTCCACAACAAAATTCTACTAACAGGGTTGTAATTTTTTTGGAGTTGAATCTCAAATTATCGACCTCGAAGAAGGTGTAAGAGATATTAATGGAGTAAAGAAAGGATCAGTTTTTGAAGTCGGTTGTAATTAAAATAAAGTCGACGACTCGCAGTTGCCATTCAGTCTAAGTAAGCATTCATCTGGAATCCATCCCTGCTAGTCTGATGTCGAAAACAAAGAAAATCCACCGATAGTTAATTGGCAGATTTTTCTGTTCCCTATAATTTTCCTGTTTTTCGTACAAAACTTGGACTATTGAATTTCTGTATTTAATTTTTTAATACATATTCTGTTAAGGCTCGCGCAATGTAAATATAGTTAAGTGGTAGTATTAAGTTATTTATTTATTTATTGTTAGTACGAATAGATAATGTAGTTACCAATTATAACGTAGACGAATGTATCGCTAACAATGATAATATAATTATACGCAAGTGCTTTGATGTTTTTTGATTTTTATTTATTGGATTGAGTGATAGTGGTTTCAAGAAAATACTTGATAGAATGTTAGCTACTGATAACATTAAAAGGGTAGATATACTTGTAAGTCGGTTGATAGATTTTATCGCGGTTATATTATATTATTTAATCCCGACGTTTCGGATCCTTTACAAAAAAAGTAGTTTTATTTAAATGCCTAATATTCGCGTAAGTGTCAGAAATCAATCGGTTGATAGAGTTATTTTGAAGACAAAATAATGGCCTTAGAATTTAAAAAATGTTATACATGATAGATGATGATAGGAATAGCTAAATTGCAAAATAGGGGAGGAACTGATAAAAGTAAATAATTGATATCCATAAAATACATGTCAACTGTCTAGAAGGAGTATAAGAAGACAGACGACTATAAAAATATCATATTGTCAAGATGCTCTGGCATTTAAATAAATGTTCAATACTAGAAAAAATGGCAGCAATAAATAAATAATTGACAGGAGAAATTACTAGAGAAAACCGCAGCTTAAGCTATGCTCCATTTAACATCGCATCATTTTCGAAACTCTTCTGTTTTGTGGTTAAAAAAATTGTGAATCCGAGTAATTGACTGTTCTTTAAAAAAAAATCTTATACTCTAAGTACAGACTGTGAAGATATAACATTTGACCTAAAAAAAGATTTTTTCTTGATACATAATTACAGGAAAAACCTTCTTTCCTGAAGTCGGTTAAAAAGAACATAAAATATACACTATTCAGGCCTGAACATTTAACAAAACTGTATCCCCGATTAGCGCCATCTGTGGAACGTTGATTGACGTTAGCCGGAACATAACTACAAAAAATATAGAAACTCAAAAAAACACTGCAAATGAACATATCTGTGTGCGTATTAAATATTGTCGATTGAGATAAAACTTGACATAGAAATAGGTTTGGTACCTGGAGATAAATATTTTTATTCTGATGCGGAACTTTCCCTTGAGGCGCAGTCAAAGTCAAGAGCGTAATTTAGTCAAAACGCTGATTAATACTCAAACTCAAAAACGTTTATTCAAATGAGGCTGATAAATCAGCACTTTTGAATGTCAAAAACAAAAGACAGCCCCCAAAACGCCCGCCCTTCACCACTCCCAAAAATGATTTTGCTAGAAAGAAGAAGTGGCGCAACAAACTGCCCAGCAACTTCTTATTATGTGTACTATACTTATATACTTTGTATGTATAGCTTCTGAGTTTGAGGTCTTCAGTTTAATTTCCAGATCATACAGTGTTATTGGGTTTCTGTTAGATTAATTTGAGTTACCTGAGCCCTTTGATCGCCCTTTGCTGCACTCTGATCTGAAAGCAGACAGGAAAGTTTTTGTAAGTTTTTCTTATTTTCACAAACCAGGATACAAAAACAAAACCAAGTAGCAATAAGAAAACTAGACCCAAAGCTTTCCCTTACACTTGAATTAGCGTATAATTACTTAGAAATACACATAGAGAGTCATTAAAACTCAACGCATGATAGACCATTATGTTCCCATTAAACGCTATATAAGTTTGTGACCAACAACGCTAACCTCACTTCTTTAACAGTGGTCAAACAGATAAAAAGTTTCAAAAAAATTATGGTACTGTCAAGCAAGATTGAACTTTAAATCCAAGGATTAGAGACTAGTGTTGAAAATGCTGCCTTACTCCCGTGGCTTGATCCTGGATAATTCTAATAACTATGGGATTGTGAAGACTGAAACGTTGTTTGGATTTGCTCCAAATGGTCATGACAATTATGTGGATGGGGGATTTAATACTACAGAACCCCTGGAGTGGATTATTGCTAGCAGCAACTTTGCACCTAGATCGTTATCAGGTAAGGAATTGTTGATTGTTTTGGGATGAGTAATTTTGTAGTTCAAGTAGACTCACGATCTCAAGATCCTAAATTATTTGGCCCTGATTGTTTGTATCATAAAGTCAAAGAATTTACTGTCTATCTTTTCAATATTGTAAAAGCAAATGCAGTGAATGGTGCAGTGGATAGAAGAGTAAATAATATGATCAACTTTTCAAAAGAATTTACCCCTTTTCAAGGAAACACAGAAGTCGAACCACGAGACAAAAAATCAACACCAAAAGCGGAATCGGAAACCGCGAAGTCAGCTAAGAAGAGTAAAAAGAAACATTTTAATAAGAAAAAAAGAACAGGCAAGGGGAAACTCAAGAAGTGCATCTTCAAAGTGATAAAGAAGTCTAATAAGAAGAATAGGGGAGGTAATAAGTTCTCCAAAATGCATAAGAAGTATATGATGCCACTGATACTTGGGTTGCTGGCTGCTAAGAGTTTGCTGATACCGATTGCTTTGAAGGCTTTGGCGTTCTTGTCTGCTAAAGGTAAGCTTTTCTTCTTACTAATAAAAATATTCATGATGGACTCACATATAAAGAAGAAGTTAAGCGTGAGGAGCACTAAAATATAGATTTAAATAGGCACTATAATTTACAAAATAGAATTCTTAACCTATTTAACAAGTACAGACTTTTCTCCCATCGAGATCCAATTGAAGAATCTAAAATTCATCAAGGAATTTAATAAAGGCAATTATAACGACAACGTTCTTCGAGAACTTAGAGTGTAACTTCAAATTTTAGATATACAACATACTATAGCATGCGTCAAATATACTCAGTTAGTACTCATATTAGTCTACTCTCACCATTACTATACGTACATATACCTTAAAATAATTCTATAAACTATCTCTAATATAAACTTATATGTATACCTTTTCTTACAGGATTAATGATGGGCTTCTTCTCAACGGTCATGGCATCAGTCCTGAGCCTCAAAGGCATGTTCGACCACAGTCACAGCTACCAGAACAGGAAAGATGACACCAAGACCCAGGTGGAGATCATCCAGGTCCCTTCGAAGACAGATGACCATGTGTACTATGATGAACATTATAAAAGAGGGGATTATATTCCTGTGCCTGTTATGGTACACTGACAGTTTTCAAAAATAACTTTTCCCTTCTTAAGTTTCCCTTCTTAAGTCAAGCGTTTGACCTCTCATGTATACGTAGTAGTGAAGTTATTAAGGGCCCCGGCTACTCTTAAAATTAAATTACCTTCTTTAATACTTTTGTCAGTTGCAAAGTTATTTGGCGACTTTTATAAGAACTTTTACTACATTTACGTTGTGTGTGTTTTTATCAGTAAAATAGGATTAACAAGTCTTGAGAACCATTAACTACTTAGTAATATAAAAAAATAATGTTTAAATACGTTCTTGTGATTCTTGTTTTAATACTAATTTGTCATAAACTGCATTTATTAATTAACGTATTAAGTTAACCTATACTAAAATATTTTAACCAAAGAATTATTTGTACAAATATAAATTAGATCAATAAGAGTTGTTTTATTTCAAACAGACTCCCTCCCATAAAGTTATTAATACTCTTTAATCCACACTCAAAGAAGTCAGTAACAAAGAGTATTTACACCAGCTATCCATAAAAAAGTAAAAACCTGGCATATAAACAAAAGCAGTCAAAAAATAACCATACCTGACAGCAGCATATCTGACATCCAAAAAAACTTCAAAACGGCAGAATGTGAATACAAAAACCAAACAAAATTTCGTAACAAATCCATTCAAAAATCCAATAGAACAAACTACAATGTGATCAAATAGGAATTAAACAGAAAACTAAAGATGGGGAAGCGAAGAAGAAGAATGTTCCCGAAGAAAAAGAGATCAGTGTTCAGTAGACCACACCCTATCAGACGAAAAATGGCCCTAAGACACAGAAAGATGAAGGCATTTTTCCACAGACACAACCCTAAAATGTTCATAGCGAAAGGTGTAAGAAAAGTTGTTGGTGGTATATACATCGTGTCTGACAAAGTTCGAGATAAAATAGCAGAAAGTACCCTGGCTCTGGATAACCCTTTCAGTGCCCAGTTTTACGAAGACCGTTGCACCATCCAGTAGTTATGTGAAGTCATTTTGATTCTGAATAAACAGTTCTTTTGTACCGGATAGTTTATTGTAATCATGGATTTTAGTCAAATATATTGTAAAGTGTGGAACTCCAGTTAAGTGGAAATTCTTTTGATTATTTTAAATTTCTTCCTTCTTACAAACAGATTGGAACATTTGCTTCTTTGTGATTATTCTTTTATCAAGATAATTGATGGAAATTATAAAAAAATACAGGCTTAGAATTTTGTTTTAATTATTTTATCCTTCTTTATGTGTCTGATATCCAACAGTAGGGTGATAAAAAGGCTGGTACCTGTTAAGTGCTGGTACCATATGAAAGACCTATGTATTTTTCAGGAAACATATTATACAGATACCTACACAAAAGCAAGATTATTCTGGCCTCATTAATTTGGCTAGTTGTTGGGGAGTTTATTTCCACCACTTTTTCTTCCGAACAAAAACATGGAAATGGCTATTTTTTGTAAACTTGATCTTCAAAAAGTGCTGATATTCAGCCTTCTTTGAATCAATGACTTTAATTTTGGTGATAATATAATTTTTAAATGAAGGACGCATCTCTTTTGCTCAATAGTCACACAAAAAATCTCTCCAAATAAAACTACTAATAAAAAACATCTTAACAAATCCTTAAAATCTCGTAATAAATAATAACTAGTAGGTATATCATAAAGTTATATTATAACACTGACCGGCGGGTATAAATACTAGTTATACAACGTGAAGTGTGTCAACGCACTCTCAGCGTTGCGCAACTCACCCAGTGCTTCTCAATGTGGATAGTATATAGGAAATATGGAGATAAACATATGTTTATTATAAGGATAGAGTGCTCTTAAGCCACGGAGGACAGAAGACTAGCGGAGATGCCCTAAAGCAGGTAGGTCACGCGCCTTCAGGTAGGTCAAATACGTCACGACTACGTCACGGCAGGCGTGGATGGACAACGCCCACATACCGTCCTTCACTTCAAATTGACATCTTGTCATCTAGTCGTATTTTACCACAATTTGAATATATTTTATTTTTTATTTGATAAAAACGATGAAGTGTGCTGTTATAAATTGTAGAAATTGCTCAGGATCCAAACTCAAACATACTGACAGGATAACATTTCACGTGTAAGTAATATTTTAACTCTAAAACATATTTTTTGCTAGAGACATCTGTCGTCGAATAGCTGAATTTTTAGAAGTTTTTAGTGAATTTGTATTATTTTCGTATCAATGCATACTATTAGTACCAATTTTGGCTAAAATAGCAGCTTCATTTTTACTTGCATGCTAAAAGCTTTTTTATACCTTATTTACCAACCAAAACAAATAAAAAAACATGAAATTTTAAAATTTCTAAAATACGCCATCTTTCGGTAAGTAGTTGACTTAATATTTGAAGTAAAATTGCGTTCGTCAGGCCAGATAGACCACGTTGCAATAATAATAAGTATTAATTTACGAAAATATTATTTCATAAATTAATTATTATTTCCTTTTTTAGATTTCCCGTTAACCATGATATAAGAAACACATGGATACGCATCATAAATAAACCAAACTGGATACCTACGAAATATTCCAAAATATGTTCCATACATTTTGAAGAAACTGATTTCTATGAAACAAACTGATTTTTGGAAGGCGAACGTGGGGCTAAAGCCAACACGCTGAAGCCCTTTAGAGACAACTTTAATGAAATGGCAACACAAAACCGACGATTATCCCTGTATACACTATAGAAATGTACCCAAGGACAATCCCCGGGTCTGTGTTAAACTATTGCTAATTATGGAATAAAACTACTAGGGCTATTAGGATGGGATGCTAATGGACTGGGAATGGGGATAATTATGGTACTATGGCACCTGCCGATAACAATATTTGCACACGTAAAAATGGCAGGTGGAGACTTATTATTTTACGTAAAATAATAATCACGTAACCTAAATCCAATATGGCGGCCGTCCCAAAGTGGCGGATTGGCTAATGAAATGCAGCCCTATGAATTCGGTATGAAAAATAAAAATAATAGTTTTTAAACTATTATTTTTTACCTTTACAAGTGGTTCAGCCACCTTGATGGTTATGCGTTCAAAACTACAGATGTAGTTTTATCAGTGTTACCAGTCGTAGAAAATTCAATCACCCATACTTAAAAGAGGTTTTATTTGAAAGCTACAATTATTTTAAAAATTGTCACAACTTTTATTTTTTTATCTAAAAAAACGTGTTTTTGTTGAAGATTACTGGATAAGTGAATATGAATATCTTTGTTATGATGGATGAACAAGGATGTTCCTGTCTATAGCTTTATAGAATATTTTTCTGTTAATACCTACTGTGTTATTTTAAATAAAACTTTTTACGAAAATTTTTACACATTTATTTATCTTGATCCTCAGCAATATTTAACCTATATGTCTCTTCCCTTACACACTTTTTGACTGTACTTTTACTCAGGATAACATTCGACGCACATAAAATATCTCAACTAGTGGATGCGTCAATATGATATAGTTGTGAAAATTCTAATTTAAATAACGCTGTCCCTAAAATGTTTAATAAAATTTCCATTGTTCTTGGTGAATTTCATAATATGGCAACATCGAAAAGAACAACAGTCATCATCAGTACGGTTCTAGAACAAAAAGAACAAATTTTCGTGCTTGTGACGCCATAGTGGCTAGTAGACGAACTAACACAATGACATACGTTGATACTTAAGTAACACCATGGGGGTATTTTAGACCCGTGGTGAATAAAAATGATTTTTAATCGAGTCTCCGTTTTATGATTCCTAGTAGAATCATACCTATTTCATTTCTGAGCGGGTAAATAAATTGTTGTGGGGCAAGTTCTCTGCACCCGGTAATACTTGTATAAGTATTATTTTTCTAACTTTTTTTATCTCTCTCTTTTTTTTTTGGTCATTTCAAATGAATGCTTCTTCAAACTTTCTAATTCAATTACTATTTTTAAAGAATTATTAAGTTTGAGTATTTACTTCACTTTTTAGTGGTCGGTGTTAGTTTAGGGTTAGACCTTAATTGTCCTATTCCACGCTAGATGGATTTACAAAAAATGGGTGGCTTCCCATAAAAGGCGTATAAGGGTGGAGCACGGGTGGAGCCAGTAACGTTCCTCGTCCCCCGCTCACCCGAATTTTGGAGCGTTGCTTTGTTAGGAGATTTTACGTTAGGGCACCTCCGCTAGTCTTCTGTCCTCCGTGTCTTAAGCCAACTCGACCAGTGTCTGTAATAACATTATAAAGTTGAAGAGTTTTGAACGCACTAATATCAATACCTACAGGACCAATTTGAAATATAATTTCAGTGCTAGATGGCTTGTTTATTATCAAGTAGGTCTACTTTTCTATCCTTGTGCGTGAATTAGTTCCTACGGAATGTAAGTGAAACCGTCAAACTAAGAACCTCCTTTATTTGAAGTCGGTTAATAAAATAAAGATCATGGAGGTGTAAGAGATGTGAATATCAAAGGTCAATGATGACAATTAATTGAGGTGAGGTGCAAACTTACATACATCCACAGCTGTTGAAAAACAATAAATTATCAGTCACAATAAGGACCCGATTAATAACTTTCTTTGATATTATATTTATCTGGAACTTCTCCATATACTAGGTGCAGTTCAAATAGAAAGTAAGCGACGATACAAGTTCATTGCCGCGACCTTGAGCGCAGCCATACTGCTGACGAACTAGGCTCTGCGCACACATACGATCCCATGTCACGTACCCAGATAAAAATAAACTTTTTGTAAAAAAATAAAACACTTAAGTTAGTTTAAAGCCAAATAGCGAATGAATCCTATCTCTATGTTACAAATTATTTTGATAGACAGAATGCTCTGCGTATGTATACGAACTTAATATGGAATTAAATATGTTGCATTTTTTAAAAAATGCCTACTTTAGTTCTTTGTTCTTTAGAAGCACACTCAAATACTCGTAGATTTTAATCACACATATCATCATCATCAAACTCAACTCATCATCAAAGTCAAAGACTAAGCACTCAGTTACATGTTTTTGTATCCGCCGACTTAAAAAAGATTGAATTGGTTTATTGTCATTTTAAGCTATGAAAAACATTTTTTCATTAAATATTCTATTGTATATCTTTCCTGTCCAATTTACTTTTCATACACGGGCGAAATAAACCTAAAATATTATATTCCATGACAGCTGCGTGTGCGCCTACCCTTAAGGTACAATTCAATAGATGTATTGGAGAAAGTCTCCCGCAACATCCTTGACCCGTTTGAAGATCATCACGTTTGGGAGATAACATTTCTAATCCCCAGATATTTGGACGGAAAGAACAGATTTTGACTGTTAAGTACACTTTGGAAGTTAGGGAGAAATATTATTTTTAATATTGAGAAAAAAAAATTGATGTTATGTATCATTTGAACAACATATTTCTAAGACTGTATTTTTTCAAAATTCGTCAATTTATTATGTAAAATGGAGTTATACTAATCATTCATATTTATCTTTGAGGTACTTACGTGAGTTACTGACGATCATGGCCTATTTTAGAAGTTTTGGGAGGCACGGTTAATTTTGTGTATCCCAGCTGTAATTTTCAGTAATCAGAAGTCAGAAAATCTGAAAATCAGTCTTATCAAGGGTATCTTAAGACGGTAAGTTAAGACTGGAAACCAGCACCATTATAGTTTTAACAAAGGCATTTAAAACAATGGGAACATAAAATTCAAATTCAGCTCACTATTTCTCTCTCGTGTTCTAACTATCACATTAGCATTATCTAAACTGAGTCATCTATTTCAAAACATCTTCTGCAAACAAATGCTAAGAAATCCGTTTAAAAGAACATAAAACTGTATGACGTCATACACCATAGGATGCGGATGTAAAGTGTCCTTTAGAAAGTGCATTTTGACAGCAAATCGAAAAAGAATGCAACAATAACGCGGGTATTGCCAAAAGACGATAAATATTTTCTCTTGAAATACTGACCGAGGCAGGAATTGTGTACTGGGATTTGTGTAAGCTGTATGTTTATTTGAATTTGTTTATTTGGCTGTATTTTATGATTATAGGATATTTTAATGCTGGTGAGTGATCAGCTAAAATATACTCTGGAATTCAAGTAATTTTCTTTTTCCAGAATGATCTTATGTCATCTTCATTAGACCATCCTCTTACTCTCTTTGTTATAACATCTTATAATCTAAGCTCTTTTTAACTTACTCTAGTGAACTAAAACAAAAATAAAGCTAGGATCACATTTGGAACACATTATCCAGGATAAGGTTCCAATTATGGTCCAAATATCCTTTCCTTAATAAAATATTTTTTATACCTAGCCATCTTTTATAGATTTTGTTGTGCAATATTATTTTTGTCCTACATTTGTACAACAGTAGTTCCTAGTATCGTTTTGTTTAACGCTTGTCAAAAGAACGGCGTGTGCGCAGCGTAATGTATGAATGAGTGTTAGCACTCGCTTGCGAGAGATTTTGATACTTGAAGTTTTATGTATTAAAGACTTGTACAGGAAGAATACATCCATAGAGAAAAAATATCTTTTTCCATGTCAATCCCACTATTATACTATTTAAAATAGGTATTAGTAGATTTAACTGAGCTAATGTTTAAAACAATAATTATTAAGTGTCATAAATCTTTCTATTTCTGCCTGAATTAGGGATTAAAAAAGCAAAAAGCAACCAAACAGATTACGACCTCACTCAATATCTGACCTCTAATATTTGACAACCTAATTGGTCAAAATCTGTGGCAACCAAAAACTTACTCAAACTGTGAATTTAAAGTCAATCTAAAAGTTCTTATTTTTTTAATAAAACACGTACTTAAAATACTGATCCATCATAAACAACCCACATTTTTCACTACCAAAAAAATAACCCATGCTCCCAATTCTCACCAAGTATCAAGCCCCTTCGTTCGCGCTACACAGTATTCCGTAACACCCGTCCTTGCTTACCATAACATTGAATATAAAAGCGAGCGGTCCCAGTCGCATCTCACTTTATCCCAAACCTTCTTACACTCAGGACTAAAAAAGCCTTAGAGCTGCCACCATACGTTAGCCTTAAAAAATCCTTAGAGCAGCCTTTAGTCCTAAATTTTTTGGAAGTTTTTTTTAATTGAAAATGCGTGTGTATTGTGTATTTCTGATTGTGGCTGTGGTGGCCTGCAGTGCCGCCCCAGGAGCTGGGAGTGAAGAAGATGGGAGAATTGAGCTGTTCTCTGGAGTCGCTATTGAGAAGTAAGTGTTTTTTCTTGCTTGTTTTAATTTTGATAGAAGGGAATGAGAAGGGCACTTGTTAGATGGGTTTAATTAAAAAGAAATAGATGTGAGGAAATATTATGAAAAAAATGAATTAAGTTTTGCATACAATTACGACATTAAGTGGCAGCAATCAAGATTTACCGAATTGCATGATATTGGAAAAGAAATAAATTATATTATTGATATAAAGATACATAAATAATAAAATTAAGCTTACATATTATAGACATTCAGTATCATGGATGTATAATAATTTTCATTATTACAGTCAACCGAATTATTTTCTATCAAAGCTCTTGACAGGAGCAGAATACTTAAACTTAATTTTAGACCCTACATATTTCACCAAAACTTTAACTAAGGCGTGAATATTATTAAGGGCAATGTCCCTTCAAAAACACACTTTCCAAAGAGAAATGATAAAACAATAGGTTTGTAGCTAATTTACCTTAAACAGGTGACGAGAAGCACTTTGTCATGCGTAGTTGATTTCCAAATGTTTTAAAAACACATTTTCTTTGTTTGTTTTTGACGTGTCTTGTTGAAAGTTCAAGTTTTTAGCCTTTGTAAGAAGATCTTAAATACATACACATGTGTAGCTTCCTGGATCCGGAATTGTTAATACTTATCAAGATCCTGCGATGTAAAACTGGTGACTGAAAAACGTTGTAAAGTTTTTGAAGAGATATGGCATTTATCAAAATCCTAGTACTTTTTTCCTCAGGCTTTGCCTACGCGGAGGGCCCATTGCATGATTAATTAATCAATAAAAGATCCTACTTGTATCCATCAGAACTATTGGTCACTGTGCATTAATTTGTTATCATTGAAAATACAAATAGGCAGAGAGCTACCTCGTCACTATCAGCTTTCGTTAGTTGTTTCTAATTGCCACAGTGGTTTTGAAAACTATGAACTTTTTAAAAGTAAATAGAGATCTTTATGTATTATCCTTCTGTAGGAATAAAATTAATATGATAAAATTCTTACTACATATACCTACATGGATTAAATTTCACAATATTTTCATTTCTTTGGTATTTTTGTGTGCATATCCCCCAATTCATGGCTCGGATTGCATTACTCAATAACATAAAAAACTTTTACTTTAGTTGACTCCTCAATAATGTCTCCGCCCTTTATTCATACAATACAATTTGTATGACATTTACATACAAACACTTTCACTATATTGTTTCAATGTATGAAACATTTTCACTTGAATAAATGTTCGCGCATTTATCTGGATTAGAGATGATTGTATTAGGCGTATTATATATCAGGCGGGAACTCTTTATCACAGTAAAAGTTTAAGTATTAAAAGCTTAATAGAATTGAAACTTAATTATGGAAATTGACGCTTATGTAGACTGTAAACTAACAGGTATTAAAAAGCAAAAGAGTTCGTTTATTTGAAGTGCCCAACCTAAGGAAATAGTATAGGTAATAATTTGAAAAAAAAATGCTAGATTACCTATTTACTGTGGAATGTTATTATGCGCTATTTCTAGATATTTGGATAATGTAGTTTTAACATGGGTATTCTAGATAGTCTGATAACCAGTCTTACTGAAGGGTACTGAATTGAATAAGCAATGCAAAGCACTAGTCCTCAAATGTGCCTGTATAAACTGGTGGCTAACCCTAACATAGTAGGGAAATGTCTAGGCAATATAAGAAGAAGAGTTTTAATAAGATTCCTTACTAAGATCTTTTCTAAAAGTGATCGAAAAAACACGTTTGTATTGAATAAATAAATGACACCAAACATGGAAATAAATAGTCATGCAAATGAAGTGAAAATGCGTGCAAAATTGTACTGTTTCAGTTCAGTTACGAAATAACTTATACATGTTTGAAAAAGAAAATTGATTTCTATATTTACGTAAGAAAACTTTGTTGTGTTCTGAGAATTTTACTATATTGTATTGTGTTTATTTTCAGAGATGCGACAGGAGAAGAAAAACTGAATGTCAAGTTTGAGCCTGGTGAACTGAGGGAAGCGGCTAGGACATTTGAAGAAGGTAAATATTATAAGTGAAGACTGACTTTTATAAAATTATGTCTTCCACCATGCAAAAACTAAAAACTACCGGTACAATTTTTTTTCTAAATTATTCTACTAACAAAGTGTGCCAAAAGTAGGTACCTAAACGCATTGGTTTCACAGTGATATAATATAATTCGAAATTTAAGTGTAAGTAATAAACCTACCTTATTTATTTCTTTCTCAGATATGTTTTACATGCCTAGTTACTCCATTGATTAGAAGTTACATTTCACAAAATAATCCAAAACGGGTAAAAAAAACTGATTGACTTAATTCCCAAATCTGTAAACAAGTCAAAAAATCTCATCCCTATACTAACAAAACAAATCATTTTTCACCCCTCCCATCAAAAATATATCTCAATAACTATAATAACTATAAAACCATACATAAGAAATGAAAGTAGTATAGTAGGTCAGTGAACTGTTACGTGAGCAGCGGCCGCGCGGTCAAGGTTGTAGCGGCGGGTTTATAGTGCTATGTGTGTCTATACTATGGATAGCTTATTGAAAGCGGTATGTCTGGTAGTTAGGGATGAAGCTGGGAAGTGTAGGTTGTAACCTTGCAATGGGGTTATTTTTTTATATTTGGTAAAAACAATGTGGCTTTAAATATTTATAGTCGTCTAAAATATATGTTTGAGTCGATGGCGGATTTAAGGCTAGTCGAAAATTTACTTTACTGTTGTAGTATATGGATAGAGAATCAGAGAGACTGCCCAAAGTATACATAACACGTTGACGAAGTCGGGGAACGCAAATAAAGAACTTAATGCCAGAAAATATTAAGCGTAACAAAAATATATATTTTTTTGTATATGAAACTAACAAAAAATATTAGTCTTCATTACCTACCTAATTCACAATAAACACTTAATGTCACATGTTTTTTCACATGTCTAAACGGAATTATTTATTTCCAAGCTTTCGTGACTGCATTATTATTGAGGAAATACTTAGTACTAAGTATGAATGCTAGCGTGAGTACAGCTTATGATAATTACAATATTATATCATAATGAAAGTATGGGGTGAATGAACTGTTACGTTGGAAATGATCGCGTGGTCAAGGTTGTGTCGTACGGCAGATTGTGGAGAAATGGGGCTCGTTAGAAAACAGTTTATCATAATATTCATTAGTATTTATTTCATTTTTCTTTTTAAATATTACCCATAAGGATTTTCCTGCGAATCAAAACGTAACAGCCTAAAAATAAACTAAATCATTTTTAAAGCCTCTCGGAGAAATAATTTAGGTACATACTTAAAAAAATTGTTATGAATATTTTAATGGATGGCTTGTACCATAACAACTTGTCAATTAGCTGCCATTTGATGGCTGTATATATAGTTTGACTATCGAATATAAATCCCCTCTGTATTTTCTACTTTTGTAGGGCACAGATATAAAAAATAAAATAAATAGTTTCAATGTTTACTGTTCTTGAAATATTCTCAACAATGCAAGTCAATGCTCTATTACATGAGCTGATGTAACGCGCGGTCAAGATTACTAGATTACGTTGTGTGATGCAAAGGTTGCGGTGACGTAGTCAACTATGTATGCGGCTGTAGTAAATCACATTAATCTTCTTAGACTTTCAGTGCCAGTTTAATTTTGCACAATTGATTTAAAACTAATTATAGATAATAAAAATTTAAGTTGCGAATAAAAAATAATGCATTTTAGTTGCGATTCTCATCTAATTATCTAGCTCTAAAAAATTAATTGATCAGAAACAAAATAGACCTCTTATTAATCCATGTAAGAGTCTATCAGATGGATTTGAGAAAACTCTGACAGAACTTCTTCTTCTTCCTCCAGCCCTGTTCCAAAACTTGTTGGGGAATGAGACGTCTTTTATTGACATTTAAACTCTTTCATATATCTAAACTCCTAAAACAATTATTTTCCCACAGCACGAGGCAAAATCAAGAAATACTCCCCACTCCTAGCTGGCATTGGAGTGAAAGTCCTGGCAGTAGCTGGTCTTCTGTTCGGAGGCCTCACACTCCTGGTCACCAAGGCGCTGGTGGTCGCCAAGCTGGCGTTCGTGGTGGCTGCAGCTTTGGGCATACAGAAGTTGTTGAGTGGCGGTGGATTGAATAACATTAGTGGGAAGGTAGGGGATTTTCGGATTTAATCTTTTTCTAATTGGGGATAAATTGGCTGAAAATAATGTTGTAGTTGTGAGACGATGTTAAAAGAGAGAAGTGTGCAAGATAAAAACATGATGCACGGATCCCAAATAAAATTTTGTATTGATAATTTTGCATTTTTGAGGTGCTCATAGGATTTAACAAAGGTCACAGGAAGGTCTAGGTAATATTAGTTTGGTACTTGCCTGACCTTGCCTGACTAGAATCTAACCCTGCCAGGAACATTGTAAACTAAGCCACCACAACTTTGATACTCTCAAATTACTCAAAACCACAAGTATTCGTCATACAACACACAGTTCTCTTTATCTTCCAAAAAATTTTAATTTTTCATGTTATGGACATTTGAAAATATCTAAAATGTTTTCCCTTTCCCCCAGCTCGCCGGCTTCCAGTCCTCCCAGCAGTGGACTTCCCCCACGGCATCAGCGGCCACCTACCCCTACGCCAGGTCTTCAAACATTGGAGGTGATGCCAATGACTTGGCTTACAAGGCTCAGATCAGCTCATAAGGAACGAACAGAGAGGAATGGAGAGGATCGTGCTATATTTTTTTGGGGTGCGATTGAAATAAGATAAAGAGATTTTTTGTTTTTCTTTTTGCTAAAAATATTTAGAAAATGGAATAGGAATACGTCAGTGTAGTAAAAATATGTGTGAGTGTATGGTCCCTGTTCTTATCTTATTTCAAGCGCATTTAAAGTACAATTTATTATTTTACATAATGCTATCAATTATTTAAAATTTTATTTATTAAATTATTAACCGGTATAAAAATTATAATCATAGGAAAAGAAAATTGTAAAATATTCAAACTAAGTACAGATTTCCAATGATCTTTTTAATTATAAGCAAAATATTAAACAATAATTGACTAACTATTAATTTTAAGATTTTTTAAAACTAATTTCATGGTGCGTTTGTGAGCTTTAAATTTTAAATTTATTTATTTAAAAAGCTGAATGTAATGGTGCATAATTCGTTGTGAATTTTAAAAATATTTATAGAGTTTTATAATTTATTTTTACTAAGAGTACTATAATTTATTATTCCTTAATTTATAAATTTTAATAAAAGAGAAACACTGTACAAATAATAACAAGCTTGGATAGTACAGGGTATGATCAGTAAAAAAAGAAATAATTTCTTTTCAGTGAAGATTTTGTAAAAAAATATATTTATTCCGAAAAATGCTTTATTTTATATTATGTAGTTAACTATTACGGGTTTATGTGTCATAAAACCAAACTTTGTGTTTTGATGTAAGAATTATATTATTGAATAATAAGACTGTACAATTAATTTTAAGAAACAAATAAACTGAATTTTTATTGAAACCTTTTTGTATTCTTGTCTCTAAAATCCCCATATTGCTCTACTCTCTTTTTCTTTTACTTATGACTTTTATAACGTAAAAGTGATAAACCGTAACTTCAGTCAGACTTTATATTGTGTGCAAGAAAAAAATAAAATTAAGCAATATTTTACAGCTTCTACGAGACAGCTTGTTAAAAAACATACCAATTTCATACATCCTTCTAAATTCTGAAGAACCCAGCTTTTTCTTCCATACTTTTCAAAATATCCGTTAAACATAGCTATCTACGAAGTATTCGAATCTTACGGTTTGTTCATAAAACCACTAACTTAACGGGTTCGTAGCTACCGTAGCGTTAACTTGTAATAGTGTCTGTGAGAAACTACTAGCGCCATCTATTGACAACTTACGTGAAACTAGGAAAAATCTCTTTTCACACGGTAGTTTCAAAGTACGTTTAATTCGAAGCATATTATACTAAAACTTAAATAATTAAGCGGGCTTATTAAATGGGGGTTATATTGATTATTTTTAAACAGACATTTAAATATATAACTTAAATGAACGTTTAATGACATGAAAACCTAATATAATAAGAGTATTTATCTCAGTCATAGAGATCGTCGTATCGTATACCGTCCAATCTGTAATACTACTGAATGCAATTACTGAAATCATCAAAAACCAAGTAATTATACCAAATATAAAACTTATTTGGTGACATCGTTTATTATAACTGAGTAGTATGTATGTACCTCTGTATTTTGTATAAAAAATAGATTTTCTTTCGTATTGGATTTTTAGTAACTTGATGAAATTGGACGCAATCATATTATTTCAAATAAAAAAATATTTATAAATAGTGTAAATATCCTATATAAGGATGGAATAGAATAGAGATAAGATGAAATCATAATTTTAGTTTTAGTTATAACTTTCTCCGAATTGCGCTTTCTCATTTTAGTTGTAGTACAAAATGAAAATAATATCCACATTAAAATAGATATTATTTAAATAGTCTACGAACATGAAAAAATATCTCCAGCATAATTTTTCCTGAAAAACATAAAGCCAACATTCCCCCGTCTATAGCAGTTTAGAAACTAAGTCGAGTACACGGACGAACCCACTTTTATACTAGTTTTCAATATAGATAGAATGTGAAAAAAAACAACATGCCATCTTCACACTCACACAAATACATGTGCGTGGGTACGGCCGTGTATGTATACGCCTTTCACTCCCACACATTGATAGGAAAACGATTGGACAGAGAGATGCGTGGAGTAGTGTTGGTTTATATTTTCTTTCGCTTGTTTGTTGAAAGCGTAAAAGGGTTGTATTTGGAAAAAAATATCATAATATTATTATTTGTACAACAACTTTTTTTATTTTGTATTAAGAACTACATTTGGTTTCTTAAATTAATCAAATATTTTACGCATTCATTATATTTATTTTTTATTTGAACAAATCCCTCTGATTTGAACTAGACTATTTTCTAAGTACTTGAAGCATATTTTTCCATGTAAAGAAAGGTCATGTAGATAAAAGTATAAATTTGGTTCGATTTCATTGGTCATGTAAAAACCTATAGCAGTTCTACTTGTACTATCTCAAAATTAAATATAATAAGAGCGAGAAGAAAAATAAAACTAATTATTGTATGCTGTAAAAACACTAGCAAGGGTTTCACAAATCCATTTAACACAATATTTTTCACTCCAAGACAACTAAGAAATGTAGACACAATTCGACTCCATGCCTTCACAATCTCTATTATGTAGACGGGAAACTTTCTCCACCACTACATAGACAACTTGTCAGTGTGTGCGTGACACTTTCACTTGCATACATTTTTGTTGTATTTTGTTCCGTTTTCTCATATTAATAATTATCTTAGCGAGTTACAATAAATTAAACACGTTGATTGTAATTTATTTTTCATAATTATTATGAAGAGGCATTTTTTGTTTAAAGTTCTCATTTTGGGAGTGTTAGTTTAATTAAAGATGTATTTTTTTCTTTGAAGCAGTCAGAAGTGTGTTCTTTAATAATTTTGAAATCACATTAAGATTAAAAGGTTTCAAAAGTCTCTTGGCACTCAGATTTTCCTAAAATACAACATTTACTCTAGGTACTACAAATAAATTGAAGTAATATAGGTAGGGTACCAATGGGAATACCTGCTTTTGTAAAAAATGAGAATAACTTTTGGAATAACTTATCACACTCATTTTACTTTCTCAAAATAAAATATAAAGTTGATGATATTGTTTTGATGTACCTAAGATTCCTAAAAAAAACAGTAACACATCAGTCAATACAGTTTACTATTGGCATAGTTTCCTTAGAAAACATACACACAGCTAAAGAATGTAATGTAAGGACATTTATGTAACATCTATCTTTATTTTGTTGTAATTCTCCCTAAAATGTGAGAACCCAATAAGTTTTCATGTTCTTTATTTAATTGATAAGGCTTATTTTTAACTGACTTTCCAAAAGGGAGGCTTTGGTCGCCCCATAATATCAGGGTCGTTTATTAACCGATATTCATTAATCGATATTTTAATATACTGTACTCCAATATACTGTACTCTATTATTAAGTTACATACAAAAACGACATGAGTACCTATCAGACTAAATAGTAAATCCGTGAAAGTATTGGTGTTCCGATGTCTGATACTCTTTTCAGCAAGAAGTACCTAATGAATTTTGATGAAACTTGTCACTAACATAACATACACGTTAGAATAACATGTAAGTTACTTTTTATACTATTGAAAGAAGTAGTTCCTTACATGAAACTTGGGAGTACTATAGTTTATACATTGAAATAACATGCAAGCTTCTTTTTATACTGTTACAAGAAGTAGTTCCTTCGGGACACTGTTAAAACCGCAGACTACAGCTAGTCTTTCATACATTTTCAAACTACATTCTCCTATATACTGAGATTATTTCTAAAACTACGCATTTCAACTTAACAAAACTGCCTATCAAGAAAAATCAACCTGTCTCACTACTAAGGGGAAAAAAATCTCTTTCACCGACTCAGGAATTTGGGCTCCAATGTCCGTATACACACCTTTCTCTTGCTTTCACACCGTGAGATCTGGTAAACACAGTGCCCTCAATGGGTGCTTTCATCCCATAACAAAACACCATATCTCCTTTACCCACCACTGTAGAATCAACCTTAATTTTAAGACGTTAAGGTTGAAATTCCCTTGAGGTAAAGCTGGGAGTTAGGTGAAAATTTGTGTCGTGTAAGAGTAAAATCGGATGGGTATGATGTTTACAGTTTTTTTTTAATAGTGAGATTAGGCGCCCACCCATGTTATGACCCCATAATTTTATGGTGTTTTCTATGGTATATTGGTACGTTTTGATTGGATTGAGGTTGTATGTTGTAGTTGCTTGTTGAGCAATAACGTTTAAGAAGGTATCGTAGCAAATCTTAAAATTGAATATATTCGTTCAAAGTAAAGATAGAAACTACGAAATAAGAAGGAAAATAAGCTTTGATCATCAAATCCCACTACATAGATTTTCAAGTAAGATCAATATACTATCTCTTACATCACATACATAGATAGAAAAGGCGAAAGAAGAAGCCTATTTTGCCTTTTGTTATTTTCATTTTCAAATAGATACCTACTTGTTTCGAAAAAGTACCTGAATTTGTATTTGTATTCGGACGACGTTAACTTTTGATTTAGCTGCCTTTCAGTCTAGAATTTTGATCAAATGTACAGTAAATACTCAATGGTATAAAACCTAAAGACCTGTAACGAATTTCTCAGTTTTCTGTGAATCTGTACAATGTTACAGTAGCATATAAGACATGGCACGAGTAAATTCTTACAAAGAAATAAACTCCTTACTTTTATAATATTCATTAAGATTATTGTCATGTAATTTTCTTCCCATACAACCGTCTTGGTAATCAACTTACTAAAATAATAAGGCTGAAATATTACTGGTCAGATTTAAAACATTCTATAAAGTCAAGGCTTATCAGATTAGCACTTTTTAACGTCTAAATTACAAAAATGACAGCACCCCCAAGTAGTACTAGACAATCTATTTGTTGAGGTGGTACTTTTATCCAGGAGTCCTAAGTAATTCTCACTGAAAGTAGGTTTATGACTGATTCTGACTAAAGCTAGTGTTTTCATAATTTTCTTAGTTTCTAGTAGTAAGATAGATATCTTGTGTTACTTTCCAAAGTAAATTGGTATTTTTCCCCATATTTTCTTAAGATTTTAAAGTAAACGTCTGCTTAAATCTCTTTTTCTCATTCTCTACTTCCAAAAATATTGATACGAGCTCAGAACCTTCAAAAATATCACCACTAAGCTATCTTAATACATTTTTCTTCTCATCATCTACTCCCAAAACATTCATACAAACTCAAAACCAGTGTTCAAATATCTAAAACCACCGAACAAATACCTACAAGCCAAAGCCAAACCCACAGGTGCACAAGTACCCACAAGTACACTGCCCACCAAAAATAAAGACCACACCTAAAGTCAGGTGGTGAATTTTGCAACAACCGTTCGCGAGGCGGATGTGGCATTTTTCTCTCGAAGGTGAAAGTGCTAGAAGTGGCACACACAGTCGAAAGTGGCGTGAAAGTGAAGTCGCGGATGTGTTTTGGTAATTTACGACTGCCGATGTGTCGTGGGATGGTGGTGGGCGATTTTTTCGGTAATGAAGTGTATGCGTCGGGTGGGTGATGGAAGGTGTGACTATGTTTTTTTTTTGTTGTTGATGGGAAATCGTGGTTAAAGCTGATTAGTATTAAATTAATAACAGAGTCTACTTATGAATACATAGATGTATTTTGCTTTAGAAACTGTAAAATAAACTGAAAAGTTACCCAAACGACGAAGAAACTTTTCTACTGTATATGCTTGCTAAGCCTTTCTTCATAATCAAGATGATATAAAGTTTATTCATTGTAAAATGAATACCTAATTAACTTGGTCTGAAGCAAGATCCTGAAATGTAATAGATAGCTACCAGTAATGAGGCATATCAACAAAAATCATAAGGTATAAGGTATAACCAAACATTTTAATGCGCATACAACAATACAAGATTCAGCTATTGTAATTTAGTTTATTTACCACTTAAACAAAAAACCATATAATTAATGTAATACATTAAAGAAATATTACAGTTTTTGTTGATTTATTTTAAACAGAAACCCTTGACATTCATCATTGTTCTTAACCATAATTTCTCTAAATCAAAAAGGTCGTTTTATATTTTAATAACACTCAATTTGCCTACATTTCATACATACATCCTTCTACAATACTGCACACGAAAATAAAGTCATCCAAGCTGAAAAATAAACATCTATGTACATAATGACTTGAATCGTATTACCTAACATTACGAAAAAGTCCAAAAGAACTACGAACTACATACATATAGTATACCAAAAACTTTCATTTACAAAGACATGAAGCCAGCATCCTTATTACGTCACGATTCAAGATGGCCGCCGTAGAAAGTCGGTCGTTGAACCCGGCACACTTGTGTCGAGAGAGTATTTGAGAACTAATATTTAGTATTGAATAGTGTTATGTCATATTGGAAATTTTTGAATGTAGGAATGATGTTTGAGATTTGAAGTTTTTTTTTTCGAGGATTTTATGAAAAATTTTATCCTTTGGTTAGTGGTTGGAAAAGATATGTTTAAGCTAATTTTTGGTGCGGGGTATTGGAAAAACAGTTAATACAAAGGTAGAGAAAAGAAAACTGATGTATTAAAGTTGCATAAATATCTTTATAGGCTTCTTATCCACATTTAGAATATGTAGTTTAGAAAATGTTTCCTACTTGTAACACGTAACAAATTAAGAAAGTTTCAAGTGCAAGTGTGCGTTTAACTTAACATAAAATTGTATAAAATACGAAGATCTGTATTATATAGTTACTTAAGTTTTGACCGGTTTTTAAACATGCTCGGTATACTCAATTTTTCATATAATTAAGTATTTAAACAAAATTCTTTGTAGATAACTTTTAAGTTTAATACTAAGCTTCAGTACGTTTTAGTGTAGTTTGATTGTTTTCAGTTTTCTTTTCTATAACAATTATTTCTTTCACAACAACTATGTTTCAGACATTAGCATAATCTTAGTCTTCATAATCAAAACAGATTTTATTCTGCAGCTTAGAAAAATTGTAGTGCTATACCTCGACAAGAATTTCATTGCCAAACACAAACTACTATTTATTTCAATACTATACACATTACAACCACCACATATCATCACTCCCATAAATACCAAAACCATCTAAAAAACCACAAATAAAAATAGTACCCAGTAACCCATCATAAAACCAAGTTTAGTAGACATACATACATACACTCATTTACCATCTCACAAACAGGTGCGTACACACACTTTCTCACTGCACTAGTGTGCGTGACACTGGCATTCACGCACACTAGCGTTACATCCGTATAGTGACCTCGTTCTGTGATGCTTATGTATTTAGGTAATATATAGGAATGTCATGGTTTTTGTATGGGAAAATTCATGGTGATATTTGTATGTCACGTGGTTTTAGGAGTTTTAAAGGTTTTTAATTAATGTGATATGGTGGATTTTTGTAAGGTTATTTTGTGTACAAAAATAATAAAATATAGGTATCTGTCATACAATTGAAAAGCACTTTTCATTGAATTTCTACTGATAATTAATAATTGTTTACGATGAACTGTATGATGTTTAGTTCCTATGTTATATAGATAGATTATGTTAAATATTAAACTTGAATTCATCAAAAAACTTTATAATTTCACAGATTTTTCTTATTACGTGTAACTAAGCAACATTTTACTATAATTTACATTTTGATATTAGTTTAGCAACAGAATTTGGTGATTACAAAATATTAGAAACTCTTATATTTTTTCGAGTTAAATAGCAAAAAAAAAAGAAGAAAACCAGTAATATAAATGCAATAATAGTAGATTATAATCTAATTTTATGTTATTT
This sequence comes from Helicoverpa armigera, assembly GCF_030705265.1. Lineage (NCBI taxonomy): Eukaryota > Metazoa > Arthropoda > Insecta > Lepidoptera > Noctuidae > Helicoverpa > Helicoverpa armigera. The sequence continues at coordinate 2,117,972 of NC_087140.1, read as the reverse complement.
TAATCCTCAATGGATAGTCAGAATGTTACCACGCGTTGATGTCTTTTGTACTATACGTTAGAATTGAGCTTTGATGTCTTTTGTTTATAAAATTATGAAGAAATATCAAGGAAAGAAGAAACTATAACTAACTGAAAAACTAGTAGGTTTCAGATACACGTAATTAGGTATGTTAAACATGTAGTTGGTAGTGGTTTTTTAAGGAGCCGTATCGAAATCAAAACCATTCCTTCAGTATTTAATACTGCAAATTGTAAGCACAAAACATTCAGAAGCAAAATGAACAAAAAAAAGCATCGATTTCCTTTCAATACAACTATCAATATTACAGTATTATTTAAATAACGTAATATACTTAGCCGCACCTCGCTATACAACCGTGACATTCACGCACACATACAAACAAATCGTAATAAAAATCACCAACACATACACAGTTATATAACTCGTGACACAGGTGCTAACTTTCACGAACTTTCATTTTTCCATCTACAATCTTCAAACAAAACACAACCTTATCTCCTAAGTCATACAACCCCATTTTGCATAGCAAAATTTCCGTATTTCCATTTTGATTTTGCTATAGGATTTTAGGTCGTATAGCGATAAATTTAAGGTTGAATTTCGTTTGTATGGTAAGTTTATTAGTCAGGCAATGGACGATGAATGAGCCTTTCAGTGTTGCGTAACATTTTAGTGTGTAAGGACATTGACCTTAGTCTGAAGAAAGCGTATGAGTTATAAGATATTTTTTTGTTTTATTTTTCATTGATTGTAAGTTAAAGAAAAGTGATTGAAAAGATGACTGTGATTTAAATAGAAGGATCTTATGACTAGCAGTTTACTGCTGTTTTGCTTGCCTCCAGAAAGAAGTTTTTCTCGTGCCCCAATAAAATATAGACTACAATATTCCTAAAGAGTCTTCAAAAATTAGAAACAGGCTTATCATAAATGGTTTAATAGATTCAGTAGTCATCCCAGAAAAGCTCATAAGCTTTAACTCCGTATAATTTTAATGCGTACAGTAAAGAGTAGATTCCTATTTCTAATTAGTTTGAAAATTGTCAGGTTTCTAATTTAAGAAATTAAGTTTTATATCCGGAAAACTCACTTTTTTGATACTCATACATTTGGGGAAAACATATAATTCTTTGGCATAACTTAAAGAAAAGCTATATAGTCAATTATCCATAATATCAACTATATAGGTACTAATATTTCAGTACGCAATTTATAGTTCAGCAGGAAAAATTCAAATGTGGCTGATTATATACACGATTTTCAATAAAAATTAAGGTACCTATAAAAGAATAAAACTGCTGGCTCAGTTCTAGTGTTAATTCATTATTTCATTTATGTTATAAAGAGAAAAGTTTCGTATGTATGTATGAAAAGAATAATCCTAAAAACTACTGTACCCATATCTAACTCCTTCCACTATTTAACGATTAATCCATAATTTATAATATTTTAAGGTATATTTTATCCGGGAAGGTTATGAGAAAGGTTACTTATGGGAAGCAGCTGTTTTGGAACATGGGTGAAAAACAGTATGCGGTAATGATTTGTTTAAATATTTTAAATAGTTAAGGTACATATGTAATGTAAATAATGACGAATTAATCTTATTGATCTAAATAAAACTCGTAGCTGTGAAAAGGTAACCGAAAAAAATCTATGTTCAACATTCCACTGTATAAAATCTTTATCATTCAATGACATCAAGGATACAATAAAACACAACAACAAACAGCATCTAACAATAAATCTAAACCCAATCTAACTGAAAACAGAAACAAACGAACACTTTCATAGAAAAAAAAGCATCAACTTCACAAAATCTTATTTTTCTTTTTAACAACAAACGCATACTACTAACGCCATCTATTGACATTACACTTGAAACTTTTCATCGTACTCCTAACGCCATCTATTGAGAAGCATTGCAAGCTGGTTCAACGAAGTGAGGAACAAAAAGTAAAAAAAGGTTTGAAGTAATAGCCATTCGTCGCTAGAGAGAGTTGATTTCAGTTTTTTTTTTTCTTTTTACAATATCAGCATTAGAAAGACTAGAAAAGATTCATTAATTTTATTGCAATGCAATATTGAATGGTGCAGTTGAAAATAATGATGTTGAATACATGTATAAAACCTGTGTATATGTATCTAGAATCTAGAATAATTTAAGTTTTGTTACTGACCGGTTTAACTAGGTATCTCTTCAAGACTTTTTGTGCATAAGAGACACAAAAAGTGCATGAAATCGATTTATCTCGCAAAAAACTGATGTGTATCGATTGTATAATATTATTGTAGGTACAAAATAATCTTACTCATTGCTAAGTAAAAAACGCGCTAGCTTGGAACTGTATCTGGTTTTTGGTATGACAATAACGCTTTGAACCGCTTTGTTACTTCGTAATGTATAATGTCATCATCATCCTCATAGCCTTTTTCCCAACTATGTTGGGATCGGCTTCCAGTCTAGCTGGATTCAGCTGAGTACCAGTGCTTTACAAGAAGCACCTGCCTATCTGACCTCCTCAACCCAGTTACCCGGGCAACCCAATACCCCTTGGTTAGACTGGTGTCAGACTTACTGGCTTCTGACTACCCGTATCGACTGCCAAAGATGTTCAATGACAGCAGCCAGGACCGTAATGTATAATGTAAGAGGTATTTTATTAACATTAAAGAAAAAATACATTATCTCACGTTTTCAGGTTTTTGTATCTGTTGATTTTAAATGTTACTATGATTGATCATTAACTAGAAAAAAATTAGACGACCGTTCGTTTTTAAGGTCATTAAAATAACAAAAAACTTTGATCATTATTTTCTTTTCACTCTGTCTTCCCTTTTGCCAATTTGTACTTTTCCATAATTCTATAGTTCCATCGAGTTCTGATTATTAAATTGGGCTTCAACGAAATAATTGCCAACAAACAAACAAGGGGACACCATTTTTATAGTAAACTGATCATTACACTCCCTTTGTGGATCATGCGCACTAGAGCTTTCGTTGCTGACTGTGGATTTGATACCGGTATAGGTTTGTGTCTTCTGTTGCATGTTTGGTTCATCATGGGTGTGGTTGCATGGGTGGTTAAGTAGAACTGAAAACTTAATTACATAAAAAAGGTTCTTAACATAATAATTTAGAGTACCTTCCGCTTATTACTTAAGAAATCCATTCCAACAGACCTACCAAATATGGATGAGAATGTGGATAGTAAATAAATGAAAACAAACTACAAAATTGGTAAAAATTCTTCAGGCATTGACCAGATTCTAAGTATTATTATTGAACTATTGTATATTTAGAACTTGGCTTATAATTCACGATCTCCAAAGAAAAAAACCCCTAGCCGCAGCAGCATCTAACGCACCAACCGTACTGCGAATACCCCAGCTCCCCATTCATAAGAAGTCCAAAGTCCACACTACTTGACAAGCAGTCATTAGACACACACTACTGCACACTTTCTGGTACCAAAACGACACTTTTTACAACAAAAGTACCAATTTTCCTACTTAAAAGTGAGAGCCGTAAAGGATTGGTAGCACTTTTTTTGTTGGTAATTGTAGGTAGTAGAATACAAATGGTGGGTATGGAAAATTGGCGTGTATTATGTGACAGTGGAATTTTTCACACGTAATGTTATTCATACGTTTACTTTATTCTGCTTAATACAATAGCCCCTTTTTCCAGTGTGGCCCAGCTGCGTCAGTTCGGTTTTACAGTAGTGAATATTAGTTCATTTCCAGCGCGAATTTGAAGGATCCATCACGGTTGCACGTTCTAAAACTAATACCTACGTGTATTTTAAATGGACTAAAACACCATGTTTGCACTGGAATTGAAATTGAAATTTAAATAAAGAGCACGTTTTTGTTTCATTGCTTTTGAACTATTTTGAAAAAGTTTTTTGCTATCCTGTACTTCCATGACTTCACAATATGAACCTATTTTAAAGACAAAACAGTTCCTTCATGATTGTCGTCAAATTCTGGACCTCATGCTCATTTCCAATCACTAGACAACGAGGCAGCCAAAGCTGAAACAGCCGTTTAATCAAATATATAAATACTGTATTCTAAACGCAACTCTATTGCTAGTACCTAAAGTTCATTTTGCAATGTTGCAAGTCTTGTGTACATAAAAACTTCGTCTGGCAAGTTTAACAAGATGAATAATATTCTACATACATATTTTATTTAAAGTTAATTGATCTACAGTTCACAGTTTTTTATTTACGCTAGACAATTTCATGACTAAGATTAAAGGTAGTCTAGAAAAGATAATTCAGACTAGACCAATTAATTATAATAATGGTATCTAGATCAATTTATCGGCTACGGCAGTTATTTTCTCTAAGGAGATCAGCCTGCTGGACAGGACATATTATAGTGCACGAGCATTTGCGCAGACACAGGTGCACTCCCTATTCCTTCACTCTCATAACCCGATGGGACGGCAATCCGACACCACCGGAGACAGGTCAGTCGCAAAACATTTACATGCTGTCCGATGCACAGGTATATCCAGGCTGCATCATAAGTTTCTTAAAACTAACAAAGCTATTTTAGACAGATTCAGGAATCAATACCGAAACCCCAGTCACAATGTCTTATTACTTATAGATGTAAGAAAAACTAAAAAAATACAAGTTAGGTGAGTAAAACTATAGATGCACGCAATGCCAATAATGACGTTCAATCACGATTGATGACAGGTGGCATTACTACTGCATTGCGTGAATGCATACGTCTTAACCAAAATATAATAATAAGAAGGGTTGTTTTATTTCATCCAAAAGTTTAATGTAGACTAAGTATGTTATAGACTGATTGATTGACTTGCTTAACTTGAAAGTTAATTAAGCAGACAACTCTGTAGTTATATTTAGTTTCGGAGAATATTATAGATCCTGTGGTGTTGAAGCTACCGCTTTCGAAAACGAATTGAAAGGGTTCAACTTAGAGTTGAAATGAAAAAACATTTTTTGTGATTTTATTTTTTCAACCTAGATTTACCTACTTATTTACTTGAAATAGGTAATTGGATTATTGGGTAAATGTAAAGCGTTAGTATAATTGTTTCGTTAAACGCTCTAATTTCAGTATGTAGAGACTAATACAATTTAAGTACTCTGTCAGCGTTAGATTAGCCCTTTAATCAAAAGCTTTCTCATACCCAGATAAAAGCCTAATTCTATATGGATACGAGAAAAAATCCTGGGGAAGCGATTGTTTTTTTTTGATAACCTACACTTATTCAGGAAATATCAAATAAATTCAAGTCAAGGCATTGAGGTTTGGCACATAACAGACATGAGCATAAGACAACACCTGTTTTAAACATTGGGTTTAACTAACCAAAAATGGTAAAATAGATTAAGTATGTGTTTTACAAACTAGTACTTATTAAAAAATACTCGCATTCTAGTACAAATTACATATTCAAAGTTGACCCAGACGCTGAAAAAACGAAATACTGACACAGCAAAACTGAGTGATTACTCTTAATTCCTGACTTCAAAAAGCATTGTGCATGGCTAGAAATTACAAATTATAATCTAGACTGAAAAATAAAACAAAATCAACACTACTCACACTGAACTACTCGCTAGTATATTTTTTTGCATTCACTCGTACGTTCGGGTGAATGAAACGATGCAATTGCAAAAAACTGTTATGCAAAAACCGCTCATAGTGCTAATGCATAGAGACTTAATCCCCATCAAAGATCTAGAGTAACTGATCTAACTTTTGCTAACGACCCTCCCAAAATCTGACAAAAACCAATTTTGTATAGCAACTGGTACAACTAAAACTGACAGTCATGCAATCTAAAATGATTCTTCTGGCTTTGATAATAGAGCTGTGAAAGAATTCAAAAATGATTTTCGAACTGACCAAAAATATTTGCTTGTTACAGACTCGGAACCACACGCAAACTGGGAGCAATCATCTGACCACAAACATCAAATATAAAAGGGTGACAATATACAAGTTCATCACAGTTTTAGTGCTAACTGACCAAAGTAGACGTGTGATACCACAAAAAATGTATAAATACGTCATTGTATTCACCATTGCCAGTGCTGTGGCACTACCAAACCCTGACGATGTGAAAACAGTGGATAAAGTTCGCGGAATCAAAAAGGACTGTGCCAACGGACTCTTAAGCCCCACGTGTTTAAAAATGGGAGCTATCACGTTTTTGGAAAAGCTAAACAACAAGGATGAAGTGTCTTTAATTCCTGGTGTTAGTCTAGTGAAGGATAGTAGTAAAACTAATTCCGAATCAGTGGCTGCGGATTTAGCCAGATCATTGTCTGGTGATTCTGATGAGAGGTTGGATAAATCCCTGCTGTTCCACGTTGGGAGCTTCCTGGACAGTCATTCGGTGAAGCTGAGGCTGTTGGATGACAATGCTGTGGAAGAAGCGAAGACCGCGATTTCTGAAGGCAGAGGGAAGTATGGGGGACTTGGTGGAGGCAAGAAGGGAGGCATGGGTGGTCTCATGGCTATGGCAATGATGATGAAGGGTATGTATTGGTTTTATTTCATTTTAATATTAGAGGTCACATTGGCTGTTCGTATAGATCGTAATTGGTTTTATGAGATCAAATTATTGATCTTTCTGGATTCAAAATATTCCTTGAAGTTGAACGACTGAATGGAGGCAAAGTTACAGCCACTACAGGAAGGAATAACGAAATTATATAAATTGACGGCTTCCCATGCAATCTTCAAATAAAAATTGATATAGGTATTATGTATCAATTAAAATAAGAATTGAAAAAAAAACTGTCATCTCTGCTTCCCATTATATCAGCATTTAAACTCAAATCGTGGATGAATCTAGAAACAATGCTTGAGGACTGTTCAAAAAACCCCATGGGTTCAATTACGATAAAGTTAAATTACGATAAATACGATATCATTCAAATTCAACGTAGAAGTCCCAAGATATACATTTGCTCTAATTTAAAATGCCTTACGATCATAGCCAGACAAATAACTGTATCAGGTTACTGTTATATCTACGTCCTGACGTCAATAGTTCCATTAGCTGAAATAGTCTAGTTACTTCAAGACTATACTATGTATTATTTATTGAAATCTTTGCCTTGCTGTATTTGGCATACTATTATCATCAAAATAATTTACTCAGCTTATTTGTCTTCAAACTATTAAAATACGGTAGGACGTAATGTCTTATTGTTTTCATTAATTCAAAGAAAATGGTCCAATTTTGTTAATCACGGACATCAGAGCAAATGAAATGACATTCAGATAACAAGAATTAAAATATAATTGCCCGCAAATAATTTGTACGAACTACTAAACGCACCCGAAGAAGAAGCGTACACTACAGTCCTCAATAAATCGTCTATTTAACACTGAGAGATTTATTCAAATCGGTTCAGTGGGTTCCAGGATGAGCGCGTTCACGCAAGCAGAAAACCTTCAGATAGAAGAATGAATACGAATACATAATAGAATAGATCAGATGCAAGTAGGATAGATCGATGCAGAAACAAAGTGCTAACCACAACCTTCATAATAGAAGAAAATCGTTGTTGATCTAAAAACCATTTCGGAGAAAAAGTCAATATGAAGCTATATAAAGATTACTTTAAGAGATAACATTACAGTATTTACAAAAGCACACGACCGTGAGAAAACTATTTCAATTTTGGATCTTATCTGGGCGAATATTTTATTCAGTCCAGTGGTCTTTTCAAAATTATATATTTATGCTATTGATGGGATTTAAACATAAATTACTATAGGGCAAAGGGTTACTTAAGTAACTGGGTTGAGGAGGTCAGATAGTCGCTCCTTGCAAAACACTCGTACTCAGCTGCATTCAGTTAAACAGAAAGCCAACTAAAACGTTTTTAGGAAAAGGCTTGACAGATGAAGTGACAATTGAATATCGGTAACTCGGAGTTCGTGGCTTGTCTCCTTGACAGTTCATACATTTTCGTGAATGGACTTGCCTTGCCAGGATAAAATTACATAATGAGGCATCACAGTTCCCGCCTTCTTTGACCCTAAAGATAAAGTGATATAAATAGAGGAAAAGTATGTGATGAATATTGAAAAACTGACTGTTTGAAGATGGTTTGGGCTTTAATTCCACAAAACAAGGCAACAGCGTGGTGATTCATTCAATAATTTATTTAGCTTCTGATATTATGGTCTAGTTAGTGAAATAACTACAATTCCTTGCTTATTGTCTCGCAATGGTTTTGTAGTTTAAAAGTAAAACCGTCTAGACTTGTTACTGTTTCAAATAAATGCAGTTATAAAATAAAACTAAGTACAAGAATCGTATTAATTTCAAGATAATATATGTCCGCATGTCTAATTAGTTTTTTTAGAAAAGTTGCTATTTATAAAAATCTGATTCAGAGTTGTAGTTATAATTAACTATGTCTGTGAATAACATTAAAAGGAGAATGTTTGATTGAAATCTAATTTGCTGAAAAAACATAAAACAACTGTTCTATAGGTAAAATATAGAATACATACATTTCAAAAATGTATTATTACCTGGCTCGATTTACGAATTTATCTCAGCGTGGACCTTGGACTCATCTTTTCTTTCAAAAAAGTCCAAAATGACAAGAAAGTATAAGGTGTAATACAGTGGTTAGTATATTAAAAACCCATAAAATTACTATACATTTACATTGGTCGCCTACTCTAGTCACTGCGTGCGATAATAAACGAAAACCTTACGAGTGCCAAAACTACAGCGCAAAACCAACCGTACCACAAGAGAATAAGGTTGATTCTCGTGTGACAAATGAGAACTTTTTGCAGCCAGCCTTCTATGAAAATATAATGGATACAAGAGTACTCCGTACTAATCATACATCTATGTGAGACATATAAAAGGTGGACGAAACAATTGCTTATCAAAGTGTATCAGCATTCGAGTCGATACAGACGTCCACCATGCATTTCATATCGATATTATTTTTTATAACGGCAGTATATTCACTGCCGAATCCAGAAATAGGGGAATCACCAAAAAACTTAGCGGAACCTAATGTTGAGAGTGCAGCTAGGGCTATGAAGAAGGATTGCACAAATGGGATTTTTAGTCCAACGTGTTTGAAGATCGAAGCTATATCGATGTTGGAGAAACTCAGTGCGAAGGAGGAACTTCGTCTCTTGCCAGGAGTGAGTGTAGTCAAAGAAGCGAGTAAAGAAAATGGGAGCAAAGTTGAAGAGTTTGCTGCTGAGCTGGCCAGGTCTTTTCCTTCGAAACCTGATGAGAGGTTGGACAAATACCTGCTGTATAGGCTTGGGAACTACTTGGACACCCATACAGTGAAGCTGAAGTTGTTAGATGAGAATGCTGCTGAAGAAGCCAGGGCTCTGGTTGGAGAAGCGAGGGGGAAAGGAGGACTTGGAGGCAAGAAGGGAGGACTGGGGGGTTTGTTAGCTGCCGGACTTTTGATGAAAGGTATGTCAGTAGAAGTGATAAATGTTGGGGATATTGCGTTGTGAATCAGGATATTGTTGTGGGTCGTGAGATTACTAAAATCAATCGAATTGCGATCCGTTTAAAAAGTAGATCCAAATTATCGATCAACTACAGACGAAATAGTACAAAGATCCGAATTGGGAACTACCTTGTTTTGGGGAAGTCGGTTTAAATGCTTATTCTATCAAAGCAGATTTTATCTAAAACATTATTAATTAAGGACATCATATATTCTTTAATATAAGCCGAGACATTATATCCTTTGACAAAATAAAAGCCGCTAACCCATTAGAATAATAACAGAAGCTTGCAGGAAATCAATATGCATTAGCAGTTTTTTCTAATCTAGATGAAGACAGACAGACAGATGCAATCAGACTACATTCTAGTGAAAGCATTAGGAAATATAAACTAGATCTTAACGTAATTGTCTTTGTTCCAATCGATGTCTCGATTTGCGGTACTCGAGATATTTAATGGAAAGAATATCGATCATTTATCGATTGTACTGAAACTTGCGATGGTGATTTTCATAGCGATGTGATTGATAGTGTTTTCTTATGTAGAGAAGTTATGGTTATTATCAGTATTGCTTCTTATTGCATATATTGAACTAGTTGTTCCCCGTGATTCCACCATCATACTTTCTGCATCTGATTAATGAGCACACTATGTCTTTCTCATGCTCATGTCTACCAATCTGGGTACTTTCATTTGTATCATATGTATTTAGTAGATTTTGCGTTAAAAAATAACACAATCCACAAACTATCCTCAAAATCTATCAATGTAGCTTTTGTGGAAAAAAACTGACAAAACAAACAGCCATTGAAGTCATAACCCTTCCTCCACATAGTCGGATAAAATGTGATTCATTTCTATGAATTGAAATGCAAACCATTATTATAGAAATTGAAAACTTTCAATGTCATTAAGATTGTGGGGAGCAATGATAATAAGAACAAATTGTTAGAAGTCGCCACTAGCTGATACAATTTCTAGTTTGATTACAAAACTTACGTAATATAAAAAGAACTAGTAGACGTACTATGTATGTAAAATAAATTAAAGCAAAGCTTTGGTGCAAAAAGTTTTATAGGTTCAATTCAGTTCATTTTGTTGGTCAAAATTGGATTCATTGATATACTTTTTCATGATGTAATTGAAATACGTGCAGTAGTTTTATGTAATGTATTCTTATTCTTACAAAGGTGTACATTATAGAACAAAGCCTACTTGCCCACCATGAAGCCTGTAGATATTCATTTGTTTTACACTTTCGGTATCCCGAAACAAACCTTCAACCATTTATATTTGTAGATACTTTTATTACGATTTTAACTAACTTAAATTATAGATCCCCAACCAACAAATCTTATATATGGGAGATAGTTTGATCGCGCTTCTGTTAAGACATATAAATCGATAATTTAGCTGGTTAACTCTCCCACTGTCTAGTCTCCATTCTGCGAAATATTTCAAACGACTCTTGACCACATCCTAAACACTAAAAACTTCGCACTCAATTTACATGACCTGAGTATCGAACCTCATGCATGTTTAACAGTCACGCTCTTGTCCGGGCTATTACTCTTGAAAAGTGCCGCAGTGTGATCTCTTAAGGATAAGGCATTAATGGCTGTGCTGACTTGCTCCCCATCACAGTGGGGCATCTTCATGCTAGCGTATGCATTAGGTGGCTTCAGTTTTACTACACATCTGATGTGTTGTGCTATAAAGAGTTATTTATTTAATAAAAAAGTCATCATCTCCCGAGCCTTTATTCCAACTATATTGGGGTCGGCTGCAATAAAAAAAAATGTTGTTCAAAATAGATGAAAAGTACATAAGAAAATAAGAAATCAAAATGTTGTCGTCAAAAAACCAATGCACATCGAATTCATAGCTGTATATTGAAATCACTCAGCCAAAAGCTCTTATTGTGAAGATATAATGTAGATAAAGCTTAGGTATTAATCAGTCTTTATAAGACTTAAAATATGCTTGTTAAACGAACATATAGACCACTTCCTCTTAGGGAAGTCGGTTCGATAGAGAAGAATCTGAAACTGCATAATTACCTAACTTAATTCACTTAAAGCAATCTAGATTTCATTAAGATATCATGATAATAAACATAGAAAAGTATATTTTCTGGAAAGTTTACATCATTAAATGATCATCATTTTTATCTACAATCAATTCAGTCATAATTACTCGAAAGCATTGTCAAGAATTCAGTTTGTTCAATTTTGAAATTGTTCTACTGTTGCCAATCAGAGCATGGAGAAAATTGTTAGTTGTCATTTGAGATATACCACTTTTTTTTACTTTTACCCACTTGACGTGTAATTTGAGTCAAAAGTTGTCAAGTTATTTGAGTAATGATCTGTTGCGGTAATGGACTTTGACTTTGTTTTGCTATTTTCTATCTAATAAGCACGTTTTTGAGTGGCCCTTAGAATAACAGAAATACCTACGTTTCTAAAATATCGTATGCATTATCATCGTAAGTTTCACTCTCAGTAATTCTGTATTCAATCATCAATTTTAACAATTATCGAGATCTTATAAACTTTTGGCCCTTTACCTAACACAGATGAATCTTTTGCTGAATCTTTTGCTGAATCTTTTGACTTCAGAACCAACTACTTAATGGCCAAAATACGCACTGCAGAAACTTTTATTTCAGACATAACTTTATCTCTACTATGACTATACATTAAAAACGTGAAATGATATTACTTACAATATTTTATAAAGGACTCTTGTTACATTTTGACATCAACATATTCAATAGACATTACTAATTAAGCACAAACTAACCACCCCTTTTCTTCCACAGGTACCCTCATGTCAATCGGTCTTGGAGCTCTCGCCCTCCTCGCTGGAAAAGCCCTAATGACAGCCATGATGTCACTCCTTCTCTCTGCCATCATCGGTATCAAGTCTCTCTCTGGAGGCCAAAAGTCTACCACGTATGAGATCGTCTCTAAACCCATCTACAGTCATTCTCACTCTCACTCTACCGCTCACGAAGATGTGGGAGGCTACGGCCATTCAGGGTACGGCAGGAATCTAAACGTTAGGAGACGTTGAAAATGAGTTATTGATTTATTTATTTGAGTGTAGTTATTTGAGTAGAGTTGTTGTTTTGTTATTTCTGTTCGGTTTTGTTTTTTTTCTGTTACTTGTTTTTGTTTTTATTCATTTATTGTTTTTTTCTTTTATTTTTTAAGTTTCTCTTGTTGTTGACTGTTGTATTGTTTGTTTATTTATTTCGTAGGAAGAATAAGACAATGATATCGACTCGAAAAACTGTAATTTATGAGAACGTAATGAAAATACTCACTATTTATTGAAATTATTTATTGTTAGTTATAAGGCCACTGTTTTCTTGAGGTGTAAAATCTCATGTTTTATGAATATGTAATTTTCTTTTATCTGATATTTATTTTTGTATTATTTGTATTGTTATTTATTTTTGTATAATTTTTATTGTTACTTATTTATATTTGTATTAGAATTTAATAATTGTACAAATATTTGTTTCATTCTATTTAAACATTTTTATTATGTATTAATAATATTGTTTATGATAGTTACTTATATTTTCTTTGTACTTTTAAATATGATATTTCTCGATACGTCTACCCGCCTATAAAATAATATTTATTCTGTGTATATTATATTTGTATTATATGTATTAGTATCGTAATATTCTGACTATGTATTTTGTGTGATATTAGTATGTTTATATGGTATCAATATAAATTAAAATATGTAGTGTTATAATAATTTCAGTATTGTACTTATATTTTAATTTTATTTGTGTATATAAAACTGTCCTTATGTATATATGTATAATAATAATGTATTGTTACTAAATGTTCTTCAGCACCAAAAGAAAATAAATGAGTTTGTTGTAAAACTTTATTTTATTTCTACGCTCTTAGTTGGAATGGTTTGACCATGGGATGGTTTCATATAATACTTTGTGGACTCAGACGGTGTAGTTTTTTTAATCAAAATTCCGAATATTGAGGAATATTGTGATATGGATGATGAGTTAAAAAAAAACTGACTTATAAAGCATACTCGAAACATATTCTGTCAGTCTTCTCCATACACTATTAATTTAATACAAATAAATAACACTACATACACTACACTGTATCTAGAATCCACAATCACTTAATCTACTTCAAAGAAAAGGTGCATTTAGAAAGAAGATTAAAGTTGTATTTATTTAGAATATTGTACATTATTATGCATTCCAAAGAAAAAAAAAAACAATCTTTTTTTATTCAATAAATGTCACAATATAAATGTGACATTTGATTGTACAGAAAATGAAAGAAAAATGATTTGAAGAATGAAAGTTATTCAATAAAAAAGAAATTACAAAACTGCTCGATTATGTTTTAATAAAGAAACAAAACACAATACTTTCTCTAGATTATTATTATATCATTATATCTATAACACATTGTCACCCATAGCTTTCCATGGAACCCATCTGCAATTCCCTTCATCTTTGTTAAAACAAAACAAAGAAAAAAACTAAATCCAACTTTCCTTTGCTGATGAACTTCGCTGCATTTTGTATTTTTTCTACAAAACTGAGAGAAAGCCGAAGGTATCTTTTCTTTCTGATTATTATAGGTAGATCTGTCAATAAAGAATGGTGAGATGATCTATATTGTCATATTTATTTCTTATCCATAATCTTTCTAATCATCTATGTCTTAAGTATGGAGTGCTAGTTAAGAACACAAATGATTTTAATACTGTACCATATCAAAATCAGTATTACCTACATGAAATCGATTACCAGAGTAAAGATGTATATATGTACGATAAAGTAATAATGTAATATGTATTATGAAATAAAACATTAATATAATTAGGAACATAATTTTAGGTACCACTTAAACCACATCTGTGAAATGTAACCAATACAAATGATGTTAGGGTACAATTAGATGTATACTTACATCATTATAATACTGTGGTCACCAGGTAGCAATGAGAAAACCATACCAATTGGTCACCATTTACATCCGCAAACAAAACCCTACCTTGTTAACGCTGCGGTTGTAATCGAAACTACACCATGACAAACCAAGAAATAAAAAAAAAAACTTTTTTTATGGTACCTACTAGGTGCCATCGTCTCGAACAAAAATTAATGGTCTAGCAAGCCCACTTTTTATAATAAGTTGGTTTCTGACAAAAAATAATCGAAGTGAAGCATAATTACTAGGCCCAGATAACCTTTTACAGTATAGTTTGAAAACCTGAAAAATTAAAACCGAGCTTAAAGGAATATGGATGTTCAAATCTACCCATAGATGACAATTATGAATTATTTTATCATAATAAATTGAGCGAGAGTGATTGTTAACGCTCAATCCTTCTCTCTGTGAGAGGAGGCCTGTGCCCAGCAGTGGGACGATTAAAAAAGGCTGAAGTTGAAAGCTTGGCCAGCAGGAACCATACACAACAAAAACTCATTGAAGCAACTAATATCATATTACCTACTTTTATAATGAACGCAATACTTTTGACGATCGATTAAAAAATGTAATTATAGATCAATTGTAACATGAAACCAGAAAGTAAAAGTGGAATTCTATTGTGTCCGTAAATGTTTTTTCGGAGCTGATGAGTTTGATAATGAAGAAATTAATCTTATGAAATGGGATACCTTCTACATCAAAGGTGTTTGGCCACCTGACAATCTATGACTTGGTAATTAAGATGATAATCATTCAAATTCAAACCATCTTATTATTGGCCAGTTGACAATCAAAATCTTAGCCATAAAAATACACTGCTGGACATAGGTATCCCTTATTGATAATCGTTGCTACTTTGTGAGAATTATGACTAGGAAATATTTTAGATATTAGGGAATCTGACCTTTGAACCCGTTCCGGTATTTACATTTGTGATCACCAGACCATAGTGACATTCTGCCAAAACTGCTTTAACGACATCAACAGAAGTCGTGACATAGTAGGTATAAAAGGTGTGCTACTTTTGGAAACCAAAAACTGCATTCTTAATACATTTTATGTGATATTATATTTACATAATGCATAGTTTTGAACGTGATCTGTGAGATTCAAAATGTTTTATTGGTTTTATCGATTGGAGAATACTAAATCTATTACCTAATTTCGTTCAATAATTACGGCCGATTATCGATTGGAAACCGAAAATCGTCGAACCACTTTCGACTTTTCCATTACAACAACCTTTTATTTACTGAACGAAAGTGCTGCACACAATAACGTTCAAAAAGCGACGACATTGCTCTTTTTTACGTTTTTATTATACTTTTTGTTATCATGGTCGGTATAAAACATTTTGCGATCGGATTAAAGCTATCAGTCTACAGCGGTCCCCCATAGAAATGTGTCAATAGTTGTCAGGAATAGTGCAGTGTAAACGTGTACAAAAATGCATCGTAAAAGTGTATCCATTGCCGTTTTAGTGACTCTAAGTTTAGTGATTGTTACACAAGCAGCCATCGATGGATCTGATCCTAATGCAATAATTGATGCTGTGCAAAAAGTGCCAAATAATACGGAGAGAGTTGGGAGAACTCTGCATAAGGAATGCAACAGTTTGCTGAACTCAAAATGCTTGAAGATCCATGTGCTGTCCTTTTTGGAAGACTTAAGCTCTCGCGATGAGCTGAACCTCCTACCAGGATTGAGCATAGTGAAGGAGAATCAGACAGGCAATACTCCGAGTCCTGAGGAGATGGCTGCAGAGTTATCTCGGCAGTACCCTGGGAAACCTGAGGAGAAACTGAACAGGTTCTTGCTGTACCGTCTTCAGGATTATTTGGATGGGCATTCGTTGAGATACCGGCTGTTGGATCCTCAGACTTCGAAGGAGGCTATGGATATGGCGAAGGGTGATAAGGAGTCTGTGGGGAGAAAGTCTGGTGGTGGTGGTGGGCTGGGAGGAGGAAAAGGCGGCGGCGGCGGTGCTCTCTTAGCTGCTGCTTTGATGATGAAGGGTAAGTTTATTCGAGACAGACATTTAGTTTGTGTTTTTTTTGGAGCCATACAATTCTTAAGGATTAGAATTTCACAATTGAATGGCGATGTAAATATTTTGGTCCACTTAGAATACAAGTCACTTATTAGAAAAAACTTCTGAATCATCTGTAAATTAAAATCATACTCACTTTTAATCAATTACATTAACAAGATCATGACAAAGTTTTAACATTACAACCACTACAGTGACCTTTGACTTACTCTGCAATAAGACATCATTTTAACATTTTTTTCTTCATTTCCAGGAACTTTAGCAGCTGCAGCCCTTGGAGCATTAGCACTTCTAGCTGGCAAAGCCTTGATGACAGCTCTCATGTCTCTTCTCCTATCTGCCCTCGTAGGACTCAAGGGTCATGGTGAACACAAGTCTACCACGTACGAGATCATCACCAAGCCTGAGGTTTCTCATCACCACTCCCACAGCCATGAGGAACATCATGAGCATGAACATGGTCACCATGGGGGTTATAGGAGGGCTTATGACATGAATTATAATAGTTATATGCCTTATGATACTACTTCCAGTTAATTTTGTTTCCTTGTGAAGTAGTATTTGGTGTTTGTGTTATGAGTTGTTCAGTATTTGATTGATCTTGTGGGTTTATAATATTAGTTGCTTCTTCAATATCTCTATTGATGCTAATTATAAATTAAAAACTATGTTTTTGGGGGACCGACTGTGGAAGTAAAGCTCAAAAAATTACTTCGTAATTTGATAGAACTGTAAAAACAAACACTAGATATTATTGACAAAAGATTTATTGAAAATTTATTAATGTTATTTGTAAAATAATTTATTCGAAAATGCTGAAGTAACTTAGCTGTAAGTTTATTTATTTGCTTAGTTTTAATGGTCGTTGTTTTCTATTTATTTATTTATTGCAGTTTCATAGTAGGCGTGTTAAAGTTTTTCATTACCTCTATTATTTTATTATTTATATGTACATTTTCATCCTTCATATTAGCTTTCAATTTATTTATTATTCGTAGTTCTATTTCTCTATTGTTATTTTCTCCCACCGTTTTAAAATAACATTTTATTTCTTTTTATTTACTTTGTTTTGTTCTTTTATCATTATTTTATTTATTTATTTTCATTTATCTTATGCTTCGTATTTATTTAAGCAGTATATTTAACTGTGATATTTATTTAATATACTTTGCTTTTATTTAATCTACGCTTTCATCATACCAAATATACTTCGTATTATTAATTTTATGTATTATTTGTTTAATATTACATAAATATTCATGTCACTTATCATATTGTATGTTATTACTCTGTGTATTGTATAACAATATTATATTTAAACCAAATGTAAAAATAAATATTTTAACATTATTGTCTTTATTTTAATTTACCATAGACCTTTTTTTGTAAACGTTGCTGTATAATTTATGTAGCAATTTTTTATTGTTTTTTAACTCCAAGGTATCTCTTAACTTAATATTAAAGGCATATCAATAAATATACATAATAATATAAATTCGAAAGTACCTATGTCAAAGTGCTTGTACATCAATAGTTTCAAGAGGTTCTTGAGATTAGCCCATTCACAAACTCTTCAGCTTTACAATAGTAGCATGGATATTACCTGTACCAACCACTATTAAGTGCAAGCGTGATATTTTAACACATATCATAAGTTTCACTATTGCCAACATTGTTATAAATAATGTTTATGACACAAAAGTGTTTTCTAATGTTCTGCTGGAAAAATGCTGCTTAATCTATTTCATGCGCAATTTAATCTTTTGGACTTAAGAAAGCTATGTTTATCTTTTCTGTTGTATTTTAAAGATCTGTAAAGGTTTTATAGTCTCAATAAACTTATACTTCAAAGAGGACATTTTGTGTTTTATTGAAATTACTGAACCCAATTTGAAAGAATCGGTCACTATTAGAAAGGTAGGCTATTTCCGGGTGTCTCATTGTTTATTTTATTCCAACAAAAAGATATGATTAGTAACCTATTTAGAAGCGGCAAATTACAAAATTGGATTGAATGTTCATCTCATTTCGTTTGTGATTCATAACTTTTTACAACATCATATAAGGGAACAGCAGAAACTTCTACATGCATATTGTAGTTTCGTTTTAACTGACAAAACACATTCGCTTGACACTACCAAAACTTTTTACAGGCAAAAATGAACCCTACATCCCTAGCAATAAAGACTTCACAATCCAAAAGAAATAGCAAGAACATCACATTTATTTACACAGCCATTTCTAAACCCTTAACCGCAACATTATTTAAATAAATAGTTAACAATAAAATTACATGTTTTCACGACAACACCATGGCACTTGACCTTATATCCTATAAACAAAGAAAATAAATATTATGAGCTGAATACCGCGATTTCCATTTGTAATCCGACAATGGAACTTAGAAGAGTCATTGTGACACTCATTTGTATCGTCATAGTTAATGGTAAATTTATCAAAGTTAATGATAACGGTGATAAAGATGTAATTAATGAAGATGTTAAAACTCCAGATGATAATTTTAATGGTGTTTACGCTAAATGTTTTCTTCACATGTCGTTTCCATGTTTGCAAAAGAAAACTTTGATGTATTTGAAACAGTTGAATAACTTGAGTGAGGTATCCGTGATTGGGGATTATGTTAAGTTTGGTAAGTTTTCATTTGTTTAGCATAATATAAAGGACGTAAATATTAACGAGCTTGAAATCATTTAAAGGCCGTGATTAATCAAACTTATTTCAAGTGTAGATCTTAGTATTTTTGTTTTAATCTTTTGACTTAATTAGACCTCAATACAATCATCGGTTACTGTTTCTTATTATATATAAAGTCTATAATGTTCTAGAGTAGACTTTTAAATCTTGTTTAGACCAAACGCCTGACTATCTGATATCAGCAACAAGAACTTGGTCAACAAAGTCTTCATACAATTTCAGGATACACAGTAAACACATATTTTTATTACTTATATTATATTAAATCTAATTTGACCTTTTCAGTTAAGTTGAATACAAGTAAACTTGAAGAAAATAAAGATACCGAAGAACGATTATCAGAA